>NC_092799.1:34921687-35291044 GCF_918797505.1 Bemisia tabaci
TTGGGTATCGAACAAGCGGACACTTTTTGAAAATTTAGATGATTCTGGACAATATCGTACAGAAGTCCACGAGCTGCAGATAGAACCATTACCTCTAGCTCATCAAAAGTTATTCGAAGATCATTCAACAACCTCTTTGACAAGTTGCAAAAACTTTTCGTTAACAATAGTGTCACACGGTACTAGGAATATTTACTATTTAACGAACCTTATATTTCCCTGACTCAGTCCTAAATTATAGAAGTATGCGTTACTTTTCCAGCAATCCAAAAAAACAATTATACAAAAAACCAATACCTACACTTTCAGATATAAAAATGCAAATTTTTTGCAGCCTCGCTAAACGACTTATCAACCAGAGATTTTTTAAGAAGCGGACCTCCAAAGAGCTTTCAAAATTAAAAGTATACAAAAAGTGATAATGCCATGTATTCGCCATATCAAAGCCCAATACACATTTATACACCGGCTACGTAAATCTGCTAAGTTACAAAACATGAATCGACAGTTGTCGGATTGTACATCAATGACAAAATGTGTCTAGGCCCTCATTCTTGACTACAACTACTGCCCCCAGAGCCGCTCTCCGACGCCAATGCGTTGGAGCTTCCTGCTTGTTTTCAATTATTTCCAGCTGTATTTGGGTTTTTTCCTACTGGGTTTTTCCTCTTTCTTTTTCCCCCCGCTTTTCTAAGTACTTAACTTATTCCTAGAGAACCATTGGACGCGGTTCCTAAAGAGCACTGGTAATTTTCAGTATTACACAATAAACTTACCACGGAGCCTGGATACATTGCGGATCCATTTCACACTTTCAACGTCATTGGTTGCTTCACAGGAGGGAATACATTCTACACGAGAGTCACGCAAGCTTAAGGTGATTCGATGGAAGCCATATTTTGTGTCAGAACGCCGTGCGATATATCGCATAGATTGGTCCCATTTTATCAGCTACTCGTCATTTTTTTCGAATTTTGAAATCGCAATTTTGTTGTCTGGAGACTAAAGGATTCACTTACCCATTTGACAAACAAATTCAACGATATATAGGCGTGGTTTTCTTAGAGGGTAAATATCTCATTCGAGTGCAGTTTCGATATCCGTATTGAATGCTATATTTTCCCCCCCCCCCCCCCAAAAAAAAACACGAATTTCTTAAGTTGCGTTTGTTTGTCAAAATTGGTTTGTGAATTCTTTAGTCTCCTGACAACAGAATTGTGTTCACAAAATTCGAAAAAAACGAGAAGTAGCTAAGGAAAATGGAACTGATCGATGCGATATATCGCATGTCGTTCTGACACGAAATATAGCGTCCGCCGAATCACCTTAAATGCAAAGATGCCGAATTTTAGCTTAAAATCAGCTTGTGCATAAAACGAGGATTCAAACGCTCGAGCAGTTCAAGATTTTTAAAACATTACACTGTAAAAACAGTTACAGGCTATGTAGACATACCGACCGTTCTGGACTCAGAGGCCAAAAGTTCCGGGTGCTGGAGCCGTAGTTTCGACTGGTCGGGATGCTACGCCCGGAACTTTCGGCTTCTGAGCCCGGAACGCGAACGGTATGTCTATATAGCCTGTAAATGAAGCAATCACGGCAGGAGGTTTTTTTTTTTTTCTTCTTCAATGTAAAATTTGGTAAAAGAAAGAACCTCCTTCCGTTAAATCTATCTATGGATGAGAAGTATTGGGATTCCCGCGCGAAATGGCAACTTAATCGAAGAAAGTGAGTGACACGACTCGACGGAACATTCGTAGTCGTTGCATGCGCTCGCATGAGAAAAGCCCTGAGGCGAGGGGGCGGAGCGGAGGGCGGGGGTGTTGAGTTAATTTAATATCCAGTACAAACGAAGCGAATAATTGAAATCGATTACGAGAGGTAATCCTTTGATTCCTTCGACGTTCCGCCGCGTTGCAATCGCAACGGCCCCTGCTTATGCCGTCCATTGCAAATCCGCCTTTCGCATCCTCCGCTTAAGACTTGTTACAAGAGTTGGCCAGCGAAGAAGGCAGCCCATCAACCGTTTCGATTATTCGGATAGAGTTTACGAAATTGGATCGCATCAAGCACAGAGGAACCAGCGCGATTACAGTGTTTTCAAAATCGTGCAACTCCTCCTTCCCTTTTAAAAATACTTAATAAATGTACAGTACTAGAATTCGCACAATTATTTCCCATTAAAAGGAACACTTTTTTGGGGGTGCTAGGTCATTTTTCCTAAAAAAATTTTTTCCTACATCAGGTTTTCCTATTACTTTTTTCCTACTCGTTTTTTGTCCTATACAGTAAGTCCTACGAGTGAGATGTCCCACTGGCTTTTTTCCTAAGGGTGTTTGTCCTAATAATCCAATAATAATTGAAACGTAAACATGAGAAGAGTAGAGGGAAATTTTTCAGAAAGAGTAAAGTTTTCTCAGCGAGCCGAATATAAGTGCGTGAACAGGAGACATTACAAGCTGAGCCTTCTATACCCTCAATATAAGGAGGAGGATGAAGCTCCACTACTTACGGGCATGCGGCCACAACTTTAACTTGTGAGGTACCTATGTTGTTTTTTTACTTTCTCGATCCCCTAGTTTTAAAATTGAATTTAGGACAAATGCCCCCAGGAAAAAAGCCAGTAGGACATCTCACTCGTAGGAGTAACTGTGATGGAACAAAAAACGAGTAGGAAAAAAGTATTAGGAAAAATTGCAGTAGGAAAAAATGTTTCAGGATAAATGACTTGCCACCCTTTTTTGGTTGTAAGCAAAAATTATTTGCTTTTTTGAGAGATTTCTTAGATAATTATGAAGGACAACATGTTTACGACACTGTAACTGCGCTGGTTCCTTTTTGCTAAATGCGACCCAATTGATCTTCAGCCTTGGCGAAATACATTCCTGGGAACAGTTAATGCATTTCTAAGTGTAACCGATAAGAGCAGGATTGCCATATTCAGGGAATACCGGGCAAACTGGGAAATGTCAGGGAATTTTAAAAAGTCAGGGAAAACCTGGAAATGTCAGGGAAAATGACGAAAATGTCAGGAAAAAATGTTCAAGTCACCTTTATCTCCTCACTACAATAGGTTTGACGTTTCAAACAACAAATTTTGCCAGGTTACTATTTCAAATCATGTCTTTTTTAACATCTGACATAACTTCTTTTGTCAGGGAATTTCACCAGAATGGGTCAGGAAAATGTCAGTGAATTTCATTTTCTAAATTCTGTGGAAACCCTGTAAGACGATAATTTTGGGAAAATCGAAGCTCCAGTCTCTATGAATCAGTCATCAAGGAAAGCTGAACCATCAAAAATCATTTTTCAGAATCTTTATACAAAGGCAAAATTACTGTTTTCAATTTGCAACCAATTTCATTGTTCCGATATCGGTTGATAATCGGGAACAGTACTTATGACGTCATTAGACGCCGCTCAGCTGATCCGGAGCGCTTTTTGATTTCAACCTGCCTCTAGAATTTTAGTATGCCAGTGGCAATGCGTTCAAGTGACGCTCCAGCTCAACAGCAAGATGGCGGAGAGGGGCTTAACACATTTAGATTAGCTTAATCTATGACACCTCCATACCATGCTTCTGATGTCAACGCACGGAGAACGATAATCGTTATTCTGCAATTTATTTTTTAAGGTGATTCGTCAAGCTCAAGTGACGTGGTCGAGCTGGCATGCGATGCATTGCATCTTTTAGGTAAAAAATCTCGGCAGATTTTGAATTTTCAGCAAAAAAAAGGACGAAAGCTCCTGCGCATGAGCCTAAAGAATCATTCTAAACCCAAAAATCGGCAAAATTTAGAGAAATGAAAGCAGGATAGTGTTTGGAAAAAAACCTCGCATTCGATACAGAAATTTATAGCTGAATCGAATGCGAGGTTTTTTACCAAACACCATCCTGCTTTCATTTCTCTGAATTTTGCCGATTTTTGGATGGGTTTAGAATGATTCTTTAGGCTCATGCACAGGGGCTATCGTCCTTTTTTTTTGCTGAAAATTCAAAATCTGCCGAGATTTTTTACCTAAAAGATGCGATATATCGCATGCCAATTTGACCACTTCTTAAACGCTAGGATACTTTTCTTAAGGTGATTCGATGGACGCCATATTTTGTGTCAGAACGGCATGCGATATATCGCATCAATTGGTTCCATATTTTCAGCTACTCGTCATTTTTCTCCTATTTTGAGATCGCAATTTTGTTGTCAGGAGTCTAAAGCACTCACTTACCAATTTTAACAAAGAAATTCAACGTAATAAAGGCGTGGTTTTTTCAGAGAGAAAATATCGCATTCGAGTGCAGTTTCGATATCAGTATCGAATGCGATGTTTTCTCTCTGAAAAAACCACGCCTTCATTACGTTGAATTTCTTTGTTAAAATTGGTAAGTGAGTGCTTTAGACTCCTGACAACAGAAGTGCGATCTCAAAATAGGAGAAAAATGACGAGTAGCTGAAAATATGGAACCAATTGATGCGATATATCGCATGCCGTTCTGACACAAAATATGACGTCCATCGAATCACCTTAAAAGTTGTCTGGTGACCTAGTTCTTTCATCTCAACGGCCCTCGTCTACTTCAAGGAACTTGAAAATGCGCCCACATAGAAAAGAGCTGAGTGCTTCTTTAATACGATCGTATTAGAGCTTTCCCGCTTGTTCTTGATTTTTGTCGATGATTTTCGTCACTATCAACCCTTAAATAAATGCAATTTTGATTTTCTTAAAATATTATTAACCTCTCGTTGGTCAATAAACTAAAATGTATCAGTTGGACTTTTAGAAAACGATGTGCACTTCAGTACCTCAGAACCATTTCTTAGAAATCACCGTTCCGTTGGTTCTTATCTATGAATTGATTTCGGCAATGGGAAAGCTAAGAGGCAACGAACTGCGCACTTGGTTCATTTTTCTGAATTGATGTGGCTCTTAATATGCAGGGACGAGAAGTCAGGTTATTGATTGTATACAGAAAAAATAACGGTTCTGGCAAAAAAAAAAAAAAAAAACGGCCTCATCGGTCTGACATTAACGAACAGAGCTTCTACAGTAATTTAATATTTTAAAGCGAATACATTTCTATTTTAACAGTAAAAAATAAAATCTACGCAAAACAGACTCCTTGCTTAATGAAAAATAACTCGGCTCTTTTTTGGAAAACTCGATCCATTTAGGTTCTTATTCGGGAAGCGAGAAGTTAAAGCAAAAAACCGATTGGAAAAAATTGGAGAATGACAGTGTCCTTTTTTTGTAAAATTCTTGCAATCTACTGTCAGTAACGATCAGTTAACAAAAAATGATGAAAACTCTTAAAACTCTGATCAATGCATCACAAAAATTGTGCTGAAGAATACCGGTTTAAACTGGATCTGCGTATCAGCTATATAATTTTCTTTCATTGTTATTGAGGCTTTTTCCCCCGCACTAGAGTAAACCGTAATGTGTGCTAAAAATGTGTGTTCTTCCCTGCACTAGAGTAAACTGTAATGTGTAATCTTCCCCGCACTAGAGTAAACTGTAATGTGTGTTGAAATTGCAATGTTAATCGCTACTTTTGGCATCAAGTAGATTTTGTACTTACTTATAAGTTTACAAAGCTGTTCCTTACGTGCTCCGGCAGTTACGGGCCATCGCCGAATGAAGGGTTGTGATGACATAGCTCAACCCAATCTCTATCAACATCAAATCATCCCCTTACAAGCAAAACAATGAGGGGGGGAGAGACGGGGTCCGACAAGTGAGAAAAAAGTGCCATCGTCTCCAAAGCCGCCCCAAAATCCCAGGAGCATTTTGCGAAACGATTTGATGGTGGGAAACGCAAACACTTCTCGATATAGGGGATGCCTTCCCTTCAAGCTCAGCGCTGCGGTCTACAACAGTAGTGCCAGATTCCACCCCCATTTCTAGCGAACATCCCTTGTGAAGCTATTATGTGCTCAAGCGAATCTATCGTGCCTAGATAATCAAAGCGTATTGCTCACTCTTGAGTGCTCCTCGAGTCTTACTTTCAGAGACCAGGAAACATAAAATATCATAAAAATCAGGAAAATATAAGGAAATCGGCTTTAGATCATGAAATTTTGAGTGATCCAAGATTTTTTCATGTAATTTAATTCAATTCTTTAAATGTTAGTGTGTAAAATCAAACCAATGAGAATTTATTTGCTGAAAACGCCAGGAAATTTCTTTAATTTTTTTTTCTTTTTTGGGGGAATTTCATTTAAATATAACGTAGCTATTACAAGCATTTCCTTGTATCTATCTACATGGTTTAAAACTAAAACTAAACGAATTGCATTAATTTTACAGGGTAACGTTCGATAACACGATGATTATCTGAAAAAACAGGAATTTTAAAATTCTCTGCCTTTTCTTTAAGGGATATTAGAACATAAAGGTTTTTAGTTTAATTGTTTCACATTCTTCCTTTCACACTCTCATTCATTACAAAGTCTTTAAAAATATCAGAAAACTATTGGGAAAATCCGCAATAAATTTCAGTAGACACTCTGTATTACAATGTACCTTTTTACTTCCTACCTCAGTTTGAGCCGGCAATATTGCGGCCGTGAGTAACTTCGGCGGTCACCCCGTATAAATAGTAATTCAGCCCACGTGCCACCCTTCCACCCCACCGTCCATCCTGCCTCGCCTCGCGAGAACCACCTATCTCCAATGTAAACCTTTCGTAGACCCGCCGTTTTCGCGACTCTTCAGTCAACGTCCCCTCCCCCTCCGATTCTTGGTAATTGAAATCTCTGGAGAGGCTCCGAAGGGAGATCATGGGGACTCAGGTTGACCGCGAGTAAAAGGCATTTTCCGTCATGTGCCGAATCTTGTTAACTTTCCCTTTTGACCTCCAAAAAATAAAAGCGGATCGCAAATCGGGTTACGTCCGAAAATGAGGAAGGACGAAATTCGAATTTTGAGGATGATTCCGGCGTGACATACGAAGAACAACATGCTCCTGAAGTTCTACGATTGATTTTCTGTGACGATTGAAAATTGCGTATGAGTTGAGGAGGTGTGCAAAATAGGTGCTTGGAATAGAATTAACTGATAACTTTATGCGATAGAATAAAAACTAAAAACATGGGGGAAACACGGCTGAAATATTACAAATCGATGGTGAAACTGCAGATGCGTATCTCGGGTTGAGGCGTGGCAGACTTCCTGTTGTACTTTATTTTCCACATGGAAAACTACTGAACGTAATTTTTTAAAAGTTTCAGTGATTCTTCTTCTTAACCGCAACTGCGGTTACCACCTAATTAGCCTAGGAATTTAAATCAATTCTTCTAATAGATTGCTCTAATTTTTAAATTCTAAATGTTAAATCTTTAGTTATATTTAATTACAGGTTTATATACATTATAAAGAACGATGTAGTGCTGAGCACTAACTGTTTAGATCAATTGGAGGCAGCTGATATGCCAGCACTGCTGAGACCTACACTGCCGTGCTAAGGGAAAACGCCGTATGAACATTCTAGAGTTGCCAAATTTCTCTGGATTAAGCATGTATTTTTGACAACATTTATGCATATTTTTTCTTGAAATTTTCAGATATTTTAGGTTACATTGAGTACAAAATTATCTGAAAATTTTGAAAAATAATATTCGCAATTCTCCCAATAAATTCGGTTTTTATCAGAGGAAACTTGGCAACGTCTAAAGGCTCATGCGGCTTCTTCCTCAGCACGGCAGTACAGTCTGTAGACCTGGATCCTAATGTTGTAGGGCTCAGCAGTACTGCTATACTAGCTGCCTCCATTTGATCTAAACAGTCAGTGCTCGGCACCATATCGTTTTTTCCAAGTTCTAATGAAGAATATTCTGCGAAAACTTCAAGTCGTGCTCTTGGTCCGGCCTCCCTTTAAAAATGAAATAGTAGCAGAAACTCTGAAACACCACTATCGAGATGCGTGCTGAATGGCAGCTTCACCGTCGACATTGTAAAACAAGCAGGAAGCTCCAACGCATTGGCGTCGGAGAGCGGCTCTGGGGGCAGTAGTTGTAGTCAAGAATGAGGGCCTAGACACATTTTGTCATTGATGTACAATCCGACAACTGTCGATTCATGTTTTGTAACTTAGCAGATTTACGTAGCCGGTGTATAAATGTGTATTGGGCTTTGATATGGCGAATACATGGCATTATCACTTGTTGTATACTTTTAATTTTGAAAGCTCTTTGGAGGTCCGCTTCCTAAAAAATCTCTGGTTGATAAGTCGTTTAGCGAGGCTGCAAAAAATTTACATTTTTATATCTGAAAGTGTAGGTATTGGTTTTTTGTATAATTGTTTTTTTGGATTGCTGGAAAAGTAACGCATACTTCTATAATTTAGGACTGAGTCAGGGAAATATAAGGTTCGTTAAATAGTAAATATTCCTAGTACCGTGTGACACTATTGTTAACGAAAAGTTTTTGCAACTTGTCAAAGAGGTTGTTGAATGATCTTCGAATAACTTTTGATGAGCTAGAGGTAATGGTTCTATCTGCAGCTCGTGGACTTCTGTACGATATTGTCCAGAATCATCTAAATTTTCAAAAAGTGTCCGCTTGTTCGATACCCAATTTGCTCATTCATGCATACAAGGAGAAGCGCATGAAAGCTTTAGCAGACATTTTGGAGATGAATCAAGAATTAGATGAAGAATTTATGACTTAAATCACGGCACCTTAATCACGGGATGACCTTAATTACGGCAACTATTTATTGTCCATGAGATGCAGATGGTTCCATTTCCCTAGCTCATCAAAAGGTATTCGAAGATCAATTTCATCAGCCACCCGTACGAACCACGTTTCTAGTGACCCGTGCTTGCTTCGCACGTATGAAACATACAATCAGAGAAAACAGAATTCATCTTACAATAATCAATAATCAGTAGGACATGAATCGTTGCGATGTATAATACGACATTATAATGCGGCATTACTATTGTAATTCATTTTAATGGATTAGGGGCATTATAAATCATTATTGCCACGTCGGAATGAAATGTTGTAGACTGAATTGAAAAGCATGTTGGCAAAATTTATTATAAAAATAGTATAACATGTAGGTACAACTCAAAAACTAAATTTTTGAAATTCTATAAATACATTGAGGCTTTAAAAATAAAAAAGAAGAGCAAGACACTAGTGAGGAACTCTTGAACTATAGGTTAATGAGCTATAGATTGTGCATAGAAATTGCCAGTCTAAAGTTTCAAGAATGAGAAAATAATCAGCCCATGAGTGGGTCCAGAATGAGGGAGAAGGAAAAGTTGAAATAATTTTACTGGAAGGAGGGATAAATGAGGTACTCACCGAATTTATTCGTACAGAACATTCAAAAATCCCGTGAAAAAACAGCTCACAAATAAAAGCAAATTGCCATAGAAACTTCTTCACGAAATCACACACACAACGAAGAACGAGGCGCTACAGACGAGTCCGTCCAGGACAAGTTAAAAAATTCCCATGAGCCGAGTGCCGTAGGTTAAGGGCCCGTTCGCCAAAACTAATCGGAACTGTATGAATGAATTGCTCCTTTTAAAAATCAAAACAATATCGAATTGCGATATATTACACAGTTAAGATAGGGCTATGTCCTGTCGTAAGCGGCGACATACAGTCGATATCATTTCAATAATCGCCCCAATGGCCACGATAGTTGTTAGACGTTTACGGTTTCCCTGGTAACCTTTGTTTGCTATCAGCTGATATCAAGTAATATGACTAGGAAGCTCCAACCCAGTGGTTAAAGCTTCCTTAACCGCGAAAACTTTAAAATTCAAATTTTCAAATTTTGAACGTAAAGTACATTTTTTCCATCACGAGATAAAAGCACAAACAAGTTTTGAATTGTTGACTGTATCACCATGATTCCAAAAATACAATACACAACATAGCATTGACTAACAATAAAACAGTATGCAATAAAATAAAGTCATGACAAGGAACATAGCCGAAAATGGCGCCGATTCCCATCAACCAACGCGCGGTCTCTACAATGTAACATGCTGCATTGATACTCCCCAGCTGGGACCGTCCGGAATAGCAGCTCTAGTGCAAGCACCAGAGCCGCTAAAATGTCTCGAGCCATTGCGCGTCACTCGGTGCAAAAAAAACAATAAAAATGGATAAAAAATTTAGAATCCCAGTTTTTATCTTGTAAAAACGCAGAGTGAAGCTTTTACGTTCCCACACTTATAAAGTGGTTCCCTGAGCTGACAATAACATCGGGATAATGGAATCAATACGGCGTACCTTTTCAGCGTAATTATTACTTGCCTGGTTCTACTTATTTCTTCTAGTTTTTTCTTTGTCATGGGATTTTTTGATTCCTATGACTTCGGAATCATTCTGCTCTTTCCCTATGCCGTAGCGTTGCTGTGGCCTTGGTCGAAACCTGTATCTCCAGTCCCATCAAAAACTGATGTTTCTTTTATCCAATCCCGTGTCTTTTTGTTGAGTTGTGTGATTACCTCTCCGCAATTTTTTTCCTCTCAAGTTCCTCTTTTTGACCGGTGTCGCTGCGCAGATCCACGTTTCCAACTTTTGCAGCCAAGTTCTTTTTTATTCTCCGTTTTAATTGGTGCTTTTTCACTGCAATTTTTTGTTCGTTGGTTTATTTATTTTTTAGTTCGTTTTCTTGATTTTGGTCTATTCATTTTCTTTAATTACCGCTGCGTATGACTGTTGACGAGGAGAGAACTCTAAGAGGCAAAAACGATGAAATTTTTTTACGTGGGCTTTTATCATTGCGTGAGGGATGGACTTACTTCGAGAGCATTTGATTGTTAAGGCAATTCAAAACACACCACGTGTCTACGAGGAGGAACCAAAAAAACCCGGAATTTTGCTGTAATTTGGCAACGGTGAAAAATATCCGGGTTCTACCGCTAAAAGTTGTAACTAGAAGCTATGAAGAGTCACTAGGCCAAAGTTTAACGTGGCACATTTTCTTTTACTTTGGCGAGACTTGGTTTAAAGGGTTGTCTGGCGAGTTCGCCGTTTTTGAAGATGGGTGATTTTCGCAGGCAATGCGCAACTAACGCTATCAATTTTTGGAGTGAATCTTGCAGGGAACATGTTAGCAAGTGCAAAGTGCCTTAGCAAAGCCCTTAGCAAAGTGCTTGCCCCAGTACGTCACCCTTCTGATGTAAAGGCGTATCTCTGTTTCCGTATAAGTCCCAGAAATCAAGAATTTATGTGTAAAACACGGTTCTTATGGAAATCAAAATACACCATCGCGTCAGAGGAGCGACGAATAGTTAATGCATAAACCAATATAAATATAGGCGTGATTCCTATCGGCAAAATTGAAAAGTGTGATTTTAGATTTTATCATAAGGAACAAAGCGGCAACTCGGCCGTGATAGCGAAGAGAGCAGTAAGTGTCACATTTTCGAAATCGTCTTTCCTTCAAAATCGTCTAAACTCTTTCGGATGAAATCACTGAATTAGCGAAAACAGCAAAATTCATTTTAATTGTATCAAAACGGAACATATGAGAAAACCGTAAGTGCGCAAAAAATGACGTAGTTTTAGACAAGACAGCAGTGACTGAAAATATTTCTCCAGAGAACCGATGAAAACAGTGCTTTCAAGTAAAGTGCCGCCCTCTTCTGCGAATCTCCAACCCGGGAATGTGTTTGTTGTGTATCTAAAACGCAACCACGAAAGCATTCAGAGGATAGCACTTACGGCTGTCTTGCCCAACAAGAACCTAGCATGAAAATGAAAAGCACCCTTTCTTATGTAATTGAAATAAACTCAGTCGATTTTTAATCATCCAAAAGATTTCTAAGAGGCTTTCAGACGATTAGTGGCAATTTGACAAAGAACGGAATTCGACTTCTGACGATAACATTTTCCGCTCAGAAGGTCCTGAGCCCGTTTTCTTAAAACTAAATTTTTGCAATTACTACTCACTTCGCCATCACGGCAGAACTGTATGCGGCACTCATGAGCCGTGGGCATATGACGAGAGCGTTGTGGACATGGCTCATGAGTTGATGTAGCATCGTTGACCTTGTCGAACTCGGTCGTCGCCACTGACGTCACTGGAGCTTTATAATTCCTATTCATTCTTACGGCCCTTCACTGACGAGCACACTCATTTCCCGCCCGTCTCTGGTTCCTTAATCATACGTCCATATGGTCTCTGGTTCCAGCCTTATTTCCGTTTTAAACTTTCATAAAATAAAACCTGCACACTGAAAAAAAAATCTCGGTGTATTTACTAAGAAAAGGGTAAAATTACAAGAATTCAGGGTTCTATTTGATCTCAGTTTTTTATTGGTAAAATTACCATTTATGGAATTGGTAATTTTACCGAGAAATCTCGGTAAAATTATTGAACTTTCCCGGTAATTTTACTGGACCTTGGTAAAAACGCCAATATTTTTTATCGACTGTGGCAGAACTACCGAGATAAAATGGCAAAGTTACCGGGAATGGATTACCAATAAAAGTGGTATTCTTACCTAAAAAACAGTAAAAATACCGGTTTTAGGTAAGCTTACCAGTCTGTCTTGGTAAAATTACCAATAATTGGTAAAAAAAAGTGAGATGGTAAAGGTACCAACGGACCTTGGTAAAAACGCCGAGAATTTTTTTTCAGTGCACCTTCATTTTAATGGGGTGAGATTGGCACACCCTTTACCACGGACGCGGAAAATATGAAGGGAACCAAACTTGAGACCGATCAGCTTGGAAGATAGGAACACCTGCCCCGTGGATTATTGCTTCCTTCTCGCGGGACTATCTGCGGTCTTAAGGTCGAGCCTCCGGTACCAGTACGATTCTCATCAACACCAGTGTTGCCGATCGGTGAGAATTACCAGAATTTTCTCGACGAAGTTCAGCTCGTTTTGGCGAAAAACGGCAAGGAAAGCGGAAACCAAGCTGGACTCGGTCAAGTGAAGCGCAACTCTTGAGCTCAAGCATCGCCTCTACGTTGCCACGTCCTCTCGAAAAGACAACGAACGCATCAAAGTTCACTTCGAACTTGATGGGAAGTTATCACCCGATTTGGCCGCTCCAGGGCCGACTAATTTCCAATTTACTTTGTTTGCACGGAAAATTGATTCCTCGTCGACAAGATTAATCTGCTCCGGCTTGTATCTGTTCCGCGACGGGAGGGTGGCGCGAGGCGAGGAGGGAGGAAATAATCGAATGTAACAAGATAATGCTTGCAACACCCCGCTTTTCACGCTCAGGTCCATGGTAATTGCTGCGCTCTGTCCTGTCAACACGGAAAAGCCGCATCCAAGCACTTCGGACGAATCATCTTCGGCTACAAGAGAGTAATTTCCCGGCAAAGATTTAGTTCAATCGGAATCGGAGAGCCGAGCCGTGAGACAATGAGACTGCATTTTGCAGCTCAGGACCAATATTTCTACGTAATCCATGAAAGGACTCATCCCCATTGGGAATCTGATGGCACATTTGTTGTTTCTAAAATAACTAAGAAATGGGTTACACTATGCAACTGAGAACTACAGTTTCTGGCAGGGCCGGATTAACGGGGTAGCCACATGGGCCGCGGCCCACGGCGGCAAATCTATGGGGGGCGGAAAATTTTGCAATTTTTTTAAATGTAGGTATAAAAAAAATTCGGATTTAGAACTAAAAATTACGAACGAGAAGAGGCGTCAAAATCTTTAATTTTCTGAGAGTATAGCAATTTCTACTTTTGTCGTCTTTCAGTGATACAAGAGGCAGCACCTTCAATTAGTCGAGTTAAGAGAGAAACCAAATACGCAATTTGGCCTGGAACGGCGCGACTTAGCTAGAGAGAAATGATGACGAGGACTTGAGATGAAAAGGTAGAAGCCCTCGGCGCGGCGATCGGCATGTAACACGTATTAGCGCCTACAAGACTGCACGAATACTTCACGCATTGCATCAAACACGGTGCAGTCATTGCGGACGGCGTGAAACGGATAGCGCCTACAAGAATGCATGAATACTTCACGCATTGCGTCAAATACAGTGCAGTCTACGAGGCGCGGCGGCGGAAGTTAAAATCATTAATCCACAGATATAGTTGTTCTTTCATAATTTTTTCGTTCATTTCTTATGAGTGGAAGGCCTTGCCCACACAGAGATAGGTTTACGGAACATAACTTTCGCGTCAAGTTCCGTGAAATTTTGCTAGTATTTAGTGTTGACAGGGCTTTCCCAAAAAATGTGTTCAACACCAGTGAACGCGTCTTATGCACCCCTCCGCCTCCGGCACGTTCATTTGATGGTTTTTATTGATGTTTCAAAACGAATGAGAAGGGGGCGGCGAAATACTAGCGGCCCATGGGCGGCAAGTAGGTAAATCCGGCCCTGGTTTCTGGAACTGACGTATGTGCCTAAGGAAATTAATGGTACATACGTTGTTCCTAAACTGAGCCGGAAATTGTTGTTCCTAATCGCAAAATGCAGTCGAAATAGTTATATCTCATCGCAAAATGTAGTTCAATTTACCATCCGAGGCCCAAAAATTTCCGGTTTCTCATAAAATTCAGCGTTTTCAGAGAAAATTGAAAGATACAGGGCCAAAAGGGCTTACTTGTGTGTTACAACGTTCCATTGAAAATGTATTTATTGACGCGGGTAGTATTGCAAATATCACTAGCCGTTCCGGGCGCGCCTCGCGCGTCCTCTATATTCAGGAAAGCTATGGATATTTTTCCTTGAAATTTTCAGAAACTTTAGGTGAAATTGCGAGCACGATTATCTGAAGAATCGGAAGGAAAATATTCATGAGTCTACCAGGAGATTCGTGTTTTATCAAAGGAAATGTGGCAACGCCTGAAAGTTCATACGGCATTTTTCCATAGCACGGCAGAGTGCGGCCCGGCCGGGAGTGACTCCTCTCGTCGAAGTAGATAATTAGCACGCCATGGCAAGAATTTCACAAACTTAGCCTCTGTGAGGGTTTCCACCCTTACCGGCAGCTTTTTCTGTGCATTGTCTTCTTGTAACTCTCAATACCAAACATATGTTGATCAATGGATGTATCGCTATGTTCTCGATATTTTACGAGTTGAAGACAGTGTGGACTTTAACGATAGGTACATCGTCGCTCCTTTGACTTGAAGGTGTATCTCAATTTCCACGTGAGCCCTAGCCCTGCTTTACATATAAATACATACCTACCAGAGCTCATACAGCGACATCACGGTTCCGACTATATCGGTTCCGTTCGGATCGATCACCCGGCCATTACGTGTGAATGCAAGCTGACGATGAGCTTTTACAAGCTCGAGGGAAAAGCAAACAAGGTTACATTTGAGAAACCTAAAAAGGCTTCAAGAAACCATGTTCAGGATTAACTCGTCCCGCGTATCTTTAAAAAATTACCTCAGAAAAGTTATAAAAGTTTCTTTTGTGTCTCGAATTATTATTCGAACGGTGCTCTAAAGGTGATCTTGAGCGTCATCGGAAAAAAATGTCGCAGAACCTGCGAGCAGATACACTTTTTGCACAACGAGGAGGAAGACGGAATTCCACGTCACATTACGTGACGTACCTTAAAAGTAAAAGAAATAAAAGCAGTGCCTTTTTTTCACGGATTGTTCCAATGCTGCTAATCTTACAGTGAAAGCTAGACCTACAAATACATAAACCAGACCATTCGCATTACATTTTTTTACCCTTAGATGCCAAAGACTCCTTTGCAAAAAAACCTTATTACGTAATAATTGAACGGCCCCCTCTTCTATCTTCCACTATTTTGCTCACGTAGCCCTTTACGGAATTATTTTGGGGGCGTCTAGAGCAGCGTTACGATCGCGTGACAAGACAAAAAATGTGCGGGACTAAGTACCGAAAAAATTGCGAAAACCAAATTATAGACAGCCCTCTTCGGTGTTTTGTGCGTTTCACCGTACACGGAAAAAATAAATTGCTGATATAACAATTAAATTTAAAAAAAACGTGACTGCAATGTTTCAATGTAGATTTTAGAATTAAAAAAAAATGCCACTTAAACCACCCCCGTGGTGAATTAGCTTACAATAGTGCTTAGAGTAGCATTTTTTTGTTCCCTGGAAATAAACCACATTGGTTCTAGAGTCCAGACTCTTGAAAACATTAAAAAGAAAAAGGACTCTTGATTCAATCAGATTTAAGCTTAAATCAAAAGGAAATCCGCTCAAATTAAGAGGCTTGGTTCTTGATTTAAGCAAACATCCGGTTGAACCAAGATTATTTTTTTTGTCGATGTTTTTAAGAGCCTGGACTCTAGATCCAATGTGGTTTTTTTCCAGTGTTTTAAAATCTACGTTGAAACGTTGCAGTCACTTTTTTAGCAATTGAATCGTCAAATCAGGAATTAAATTTTTTCCGTGTACGTATTCAGTATCTTCAAATAGCAAGGGATAACGTATTAAACCACTGCCAGGCGAGCAATCATCGCCCACCAGACGCAAGATACGCAGAACGCAGTGAAGTTGAAACGCGCCCGTAAAAGGCCACACTGAGTCGTAAAAAAAAAGTCTCCCGCCGCGTGGGGGCGGGGGCCGAGAGGAGGGAGGCGCAATCGAAGGGCCCGAAACTCGAGAAGAGCCGAGATTAAAATCGTAAAAAGCTCGATTTACAATCAACCAGGTCCTGGCGGCATCTTCGGGGGTTTTGCATGTATTTTAATCCGAATTTGGGACACACCACCGCACGGGCGGGTTGTTTGAATATTTGCCTTTTGTCGTCAAGCTCTTAACTCCGCTCCTTGTTTGCCAGCCAAAAGGGCTCGTGTTTCTTTCCTTCCGGGGAGATCGTCCCCCGCCCCCCTCCTCCGCCCCCCTCGCGCCATCATCCCGTGAAATTCGTCGTGAAATACTAGCCGATGGTAGCGGAAGATGGAAATTATCAACCGGATTCATTTTCAGGGTGCGCGCCGGGGTGCCCACCAACGTTGCCGATTAGGGGATATTTTGAGTCCGTAGTGAGTAGTTTTTTTAAACTGACAAAGAAACAACTTAAATCGGGACCAAGGCCACAAATAATAAAAAAGAACACATAAAATATAATAAATGCCGGCGACGTTTCGCATGGATCACACCCGCATTTTCAAATTTTTCATTTTCCCTTTTTTTTTTTGAAAATGCGGGTGTGATCCATGCGAAACGTCCCAGGCTTTTTATTTCATTTTTATGTGTTCTTTTTATTATTCGCGACCTTAGTCCCGATTTAAGTTGTTTTTTTGTCAGTTTTTTCGGGCGGATTAAGTTGTTTCTTCTATCGTTTTTTTAAAAAAACGACAAATACATAATAAATAGACAGTCGTGATTTTAAGAGTTTGATTTGCCTTTGTTAATGGATCGAGTGAAGCATGATTTGTTCATTTGCTTCATTTTGCTTTTCACTTTAATATCAAAGCGAAAAAAAAAACAAAAAAAAACAAGCTGCTGGTTCCAACACTACTGTGTTGGAGAGCTCGCCTTTGGGAAACTATTAACAACTATTAATGATTTTTTCTGAAATTGTATATGTATTAAATGAATCTTTACCCAATTATCAGAGGTTACATGCCGATGCAAAATGTTATGACGTAATTTCATATGACAAATTTTTCACATTACAATAAATAAAGAGAAATAAAGAGAGAGAAATGGAATTATCTTTTATGAATGTGATTTTGCGGCAAATGTTGCAATGGCTATTTTTGCCATCGCATTTTTGTTTCTGGCTTTCATCGTTGATAAGCTTTTTCTTAACTTGTCAACAATGTAATGAAACCATATGATTTAATTTTAATTTTTTTTTTTAAATCAAGTCGCCAACTTGAATTAAGGTTATACTTTGTTAAGCTGGCAGTCTGAAATTCTGAATTTTTATCGGCACAGAGTTCAAAGAAACTATAATTTAGCACGGTTTGGAGGAACGTTTCTGCCATAATTCTTACACAATACTTATGGTATACACTAAGAGCTGAAAAGGAATTCACTTGAATTTTAGCGTGGAGCTCGAGAGACCACTTCAAGCCTTTGTATGCGAGTGGCTCAATGGAGCACATCACGCCTTTGTAGGTATGGGGTGGCTCAATGGAGCACCTCGCGCACTATAAATAGCACGGAGCTCGAAAGAGCACTTCATGCATCTGTATTTTAAGGTTAAAACGAACTCTAAAGAAACTCAATGCGAGGCTCAAACGAATTCTCAAGCATTCTAAATGCGAGGCTCAAACGAATTCCCAAGCATTCTTGATGCGAGGGGCTCAAACGAATCCTAAAGCATTCTTAATATGAGGTTTAAACAAACTCTGAAAGGATCCCAATGCGAGTCTCAACCGAGCTCTCAAGCATGCAATTATTTTGAGGTTAATTAACCTTCTATGGTACCAATAACGGCAATCTTAAGGATTATCCATTAATTATGCGCAAATCTCAATCTTAGTCTTAGTAACTTAAAATTAATTGAACAAATTATTAAATCACGTCGAGGTCACCATGTTTTTTATTTTAAGAAATAATAACAATTGCAAGTACAACTGCACACAAAAACTGCATTGAAAAGATAAGAGGATGATAACATACAATTAGGTTATTTGATATAAAACCATAGCAACATGCTATGATATGCTCGGCCACTGGAAAGTGCTGCTCTCTAGTGTAGCAAACGAGGAACAATTAATCCTCAGTTGAATGAGGGAACGGAAATGTTCGACGGAGGAAAACTGTAACCCGCGAAAATTCAACTTTTAGACCTTGAAATCAATGGGATTTTGGCCGTTCCTCCGACGGCAACGAGAACCATCCATTCGTCGCCACGGACACTACCAATGCTAAAAGAAATCGATCGCAAAGAGCTCTCCCGAGTGGGCGAGCTCAAAACCAACCTTAATCGCAGATGATCCGATAATTCGATAAAAAGAATTGTAGATGATCGGACCGTGGATGATTATATGACTCTATTCGTGTTGAGGATCGTCAGTAAAATCGCAAAAGCATGCATGTTGGTTTGCAATGCTTCAGATTTCGTATAATTATTATGTATTTTAAATGAAAAAAAGAATCAACGTCCTTTCATAAAGATCTCCTTGAGTTTTCATTTCTAAGTCACGAATACTTCGTGAAAATTTCAAGCACCAGTGCTGGTTTGTCTTCTTTTGATAAAATAAAATGGCAGCAGAGATTTCGACACAGCGCAAAAGAGGCACACATTCATGCAGATTAACCACCAAAACACGAATCAACCGAAGAAAACTAAGGAGAGGCTTGCATTTTGATTCCGTAACTTAGCGACGGCGTTGTGAGAAACTTGGCGCGCCTTCGATTGGAGCGGGATACTCCACGCGTCACGCAGAAGTTAGTTTAGTTGCGTGACCCAAGTCAACCAAACTCAATAGCCATGCTTCTATCACTGGTGGAATGCGTTTTACCTAGACCTTAATTTAAATCGAATTGGTGACGTATGGATAAGGTCTTTCCGTTCCTGATAATAATCTGAAGAATGTTGCAGGTCAGACTTCTTTACAGAAGATGAGAAATATGACTGCTAGCTTAATGAATTAATCAGGTTGTATTTGATACCTTCCCGCGGTTTTTTCGGTTGTGCACTAATATCTATCTAGAAGTTACGTGACATTTTTAGAGAATTAAGGTATTAGCGATTTATGGCTAAATATGTCTCATGGGCAAAAAAATACACTAAAAAACATGCCCCGAACTGTATGTAAAAAGGTGATAAATAAGTGGTGGGTACACATTGTTTTTCGCGAAAAACAAGGCCACAAGGTTCAACGATTTCAGTTAGAGCCAAAAACTTACATTGACTCTAATTGAAATTTTTGAACCTCTTAGTCTAGTTTCCTTGCAAAAATGTGCGGAACTACCACTATTTTATCATCTTGAATCATCGTATACTTCGAAAAGAATAACCAATAAATACAGTTTAAATATGAAATTTTCTTTTTAAATTCTCAGAGCACGTGTCTCACGAATTGCGGAGATAAAACATGAGTTACTCTTAGTGTGAAGATACCCTCTTGTGCCTTCTACGAACCCGTTTTTACCCACGGAATGACTTGAAGGCGAAACATAAGCTCCTTGCTTATACAGAGAAAGCCAACATCAATCATCAGATACTGGACGCACTTTGCAACCCTGGCTTCGATGCCTAGGTTAAATCGGCTGATTTATCGGAGCGTAGAAAATATTTTCACATCCGATACATTTCGAGGGCGAGGACTGGGAGGGGGCCCATGGAGGAAATCCTTTTACGACTCTTTTATTCTTGCCTTTGAATGTTTATTTTCAATCTCTGAATAGGCGGCGACATGACGCGCTACGGTGAGTGCGGCGCGCGGCGGTGCGGTGGAGTGGTTTGATTTTTTCTCAAGCTGCAGGAGAGCAGACTGTGTCGCAGCCAAGAGATTGCGCCGCTGCCGCGTGGCCTGGAAAAATCGCCCATTCTGCGGCAAACTGTGATGCTGAGTTGAGCAAGTCAACACAAGAGTCCAAATGGACTACATTTCGATTGCACGCAAGAGATACAACCAACTGAATACGCTTTCTGAATGTAAAGTCGATCGGAAACCACGCTGGGCACACCAAATGAGTCTGAAATCCACTCATTAGCTCGCAATCTGCGTAGTTTAGAATACGCTTCCTCAAATTTACAGCGTTTGCGAGCAGTTTTCCTTAAGACCGGTAGTCAGATTCGCCCCGAAAGAGACCTAACCTAAATGAACAAACAATCTCGCGAACTGTTATAAACTCTTCTTGCGTAAGATTTCAATCAATTGAAAGTTTTTTTTTGCAAAACAAAGAAAGAAAAAGGAAAAAAATGCTTAAAAACGATTGAAATTATACAATAGCAAAAAGCTAGTGAAATCGTTCGTTTACTCGGGTCAGATTTGTTTTCTTTTCTGCCGGTCGGCGGTGACTGAGAAAGCCACACATGGTCGTTTTTGAAAAGCCATGACGCATGCGGGTGATGGGGAGAAATATGTTGATTTGAGGGAGAGGGGGAAGGGTAGGTCGGCGGCTAATGTGATAGAACAGTGATTGGCGAGATAAGCGCACGCATTAAAAAAAAAAAAAAAAAAAAAAAAAAAAAAAAAAAAAAAAAAAAAAAAAAAAAAAAAAAAAATACTTCTAATATTTCTAATTGAAGAAGTTATTTTTGATCATCGATTAATTTGTGTCTAGTGATGGTTGTAAATTAATTGATGTTTTAAGTTCCAACTTTTTAACCTTTAGATGACCAACCGTTTTTACCTGCTCGAATGCCTAACTGGGGTCTGCTAAACTGCATATACAGGGTGGGCCAGAAGTTCCAGGACGGTCGGCTAACTTTTTAACGGTTCAAGATAGAAAAATGAAACTTTGGGAATGTTCCTATCTCAAAGGGGACCATCTTATGGGGGAGTCAAAATTTTGGTCCCCCCTAAGGGAGGGGGCGGGGGGCCCCCAACTTTTTTTTTTCAAATGGCAACCCCTATCTTGTGATACCTCATTCGAAAGACCATAAAAAACTAAGAATTTTGGCGCAAACCGCAGATCAATATCTTAATTTTTGACCGAGTTATGATACTGTCAAAGGTCAAATTTGACCTATTTTCAAAAAATCACAACTCCGGTTCAAATTATCGTAAAGAAAAAAATAAAACGAGAAAATTTACTAAATTGTGTTCGCTTTTTTGTAAAAATTGCAGAAATCACTTCGAACTAATTTTAAGGGGGGGTTCGGACCCCCAAATACGTCAATTCAAAGGTCATTCAAATTTCCCGCGAAATAAGCCAATTTCCCCTAGATTTGCCTCCACATTATCTCAGTAAGGTCAAAATCAGTTCAACATTACGTTGGCAGGTCCCCAAATGTCGGGAAAAGTTAAAAAAAAACGAAATTTAAACGGTCAAATTTAATTACCTTAAATTTCGTTTTTTTAACTTTTCCTGAAATTTAGGGACTTGCCCAACGTAATGTTGAACTGATTTTGACCTTACTGAGATAATGTGGAGGCAAATCTAGGGGCAATTGGCTTATTTCGCGGGAAATTTGAATGACCTTTGAATTGACGTATTTGGGGGTCCGAACCCCCCCTTAAAATTAGTTCGAAGTGATTTCTGCAATTTTTACAAAAAAGCGAACACAATTTAGTAAATTTTCCTCGTTTTATTTTTTTTCTTTACGATAATTTGAACCGGAGTTGTGATTTTTTGAAAATAGGTCAAATTTGACCTTTGACAGTATCATAACTCGGTCAAAAATTAAGATATTGATCTGCGGTTTGCGCCAAAATTCTTAGTTTTTTATGGTCTTTCGAATGAGGTATCACAAGATAGGGGTTGCCATTTGAAAAAAAAAAGTTGGGGGCCCCCCGCCCCCTCCCTTAGGGGGGACCAAAATTTTGACTCCCCCATAAGATGGTCCCCTTTGAGATAGGAACATTCCCAAAGTTTCATTTTTCTATCTTGAACCGTTAAAAAGTTAGCCAACCGTCCTGGAACTTCTGGCCCACCCTGTATAGACTCGAGCGCTCAAAACAAGACTTATTTCATATTTTTATGGGTGTTTCCAGGGCGCATTGGAAAAACAAGAAAACGCGAGTCTGATGGATTCATTCAAAGAATTCGTACGAATTTTTTCAGCCCGATCGGAGGCGGCAACTTGGGAAGTTCCCCTTGTGAGTAAACCACATTGGAAGTTTTATTCCTGCATAAGGCTTGATGCAGAAAATAAACTTTATCCCATACTTTCACAAAATAATTTATTTTTTTCGACTGTCAGATTTTAGCAGGATAAAATAAACAACTGGCGGTATTCATTCACATTTTTAACTCATTTGTTTTCAAAAATGTGGGTTGGTTCCTTTCTGATAAACTCGGTCCAGTTTAAGGTTTCTTCTTAAGTGGAAGGCATCCTTTTCGCATCGCAAACTCGAAAAAAACACATTGGATCTAGAGTCCAGACTCTTGAAAACAGTGACAAGAAAAAATACTCTTGATTCAATCGGATTTTTGCTTGAATCAACACGAAATCCGCTCAAATTAAGAGGCTTGGTTCTTGATTTAAACTAGATTCTGATTGAATCAAGAGTACTTTTTCTTGTCGATGTTTTTAAGAGTCTGGACTCTAGATCCGATATGTTTTTTTTTCCAGTGCACAGGTTGCGTTGTATTGGTCCGAAAATTCGAAGGGACAAAATCGGTGACGTGTTGATTGCGCCGTGCATTATGACGACGCGTAAGGGCTATTGATTTATAAGCGGGAAGGGACCCGGGACCCCGACGGCGACGCCGAGGGACCCTTCCCTGTCCGTCCCTGTCCGCACCTTACTCAGGTCGGGCGTCGCGACGCGACGTCGGCGGCGTCCTTTCATCACATTTTAGACGCGTCTTGGAGGCTGAGCCCAGGCCCAGGCGGGGACATCTGCTCGTCAAGAGAATTTCCCATGTTAACGCGCAGCTTTATGGATTAGCGGCGTAACCGCGCTTTTGGGCCCTTTTAACTCCCCAACGTGTCGCCTGGCGTCGATGCCAGCTTGTCGCCGAACTTTCCGCATGTTTTTCAAAGGAAAATTAAGTCAGACTAGAGTACCTGTATAGGGAGAGTATGGACTGATCTGAAACTCCGAAAGTCCATCAGGCCTTCACCGATGCCTCCGCGAATAAAGTTAGGGCCCAAAAGGGCAACCAACCTATGAATTTCAATTATCCAGAGCGATTTACTGATACTATTGTTACGAACCGTCGTTTAGAGAACATGTATTTGGCTTACTTTGCATAAATTTACTTATTTTTGCGAAAGAACGCTCATTTATGTACATTCTTAGCCATCTTGGTCAGAATTGAAATCTGTAGGCTGGCCGTGAAATTTTGTGTGTTAGAAGTTGCTCAGAAGGGTGGCTGCACTTTTGGGCCCTAAGCCCTCCATGAACCGATCTGTCCATACTCTCATACTACAGGTACTCTAAGTCAAACTAGAGTGCCTTTATTAAGGTGATTTGTCAAGCTCAAGTGACGTGGTCGAACGTGGTACGATATATCGCAATGATTAGTTTATAAATCTCGGCAGATTTTGAATTTTTAGCCAAACAAAGGACGATTGCCCTGCGCAAGAGCCTAAAGAATCATTCTAAACCAAAAAATTTGCAAATTTCAGAGAAATGAAAGCAGAATAGTGTTTGGAAAAAAAACCTCGCATTCGATACAGAAATCGATAGCTGGGTCCACACCATTTCGCGCAGAGAACAAACGCATTGGAGTTCAAAAAAATTTAATTCTGACTCTAATTATAATTTTTGGAACTTCTTGGCCTTGTTTTCCCCCCGAAATGGTGTGGACCCAGCACCATTTCCTCACCTTGTTACATACAGTTTCGGCCACTTCATAGTGTTTTTTCCCCAAAAAATTAATTTATCCCCAATGATTTCCACCCGAGCAGTAATGGCGTCTGGATTACGCGCTGCAATAAAGTTCCCGACAAGCTGAGGATTGCAGCGGCACGCTATAATATTTATGTTGATAGGTCTGTTGAACTCAAAAGATACAGAGAAATGAAAGCATTAAAAAACGTAAAACAAAAAATCACCGTGGGCCCGTTGAAAAAGTTTGGAATCCTCTCCTTAAAGACAAATCGACTGATTCTGATTTAAATTATGAATTTTCATTTTTGCCCCTTCTTGTTCATTTTCGCGTTAATTTCGGAATTATTCTAGAATTCCTGTAATGTTATGGCAAGATTTGCACGACTTGACAAACACAACACCAAGGTGTGAGCCAGTGCGAGGCAGCTAAGTGTCCAACTAAAATGATGAATGAAAAAACTCGGCGTCCCACACTCGCTTTTTCAACTTCCATATTTCCTCCTTTTTTCAATTTCTCTCACCAGTCATATTGCCAGATTTGGTTTAAGATCTTTAGTGCAATACATTTAACCAGACCCAAAAATTAAAAGTCTGAATGGTCCGAAAAACCGCGTCTCAGATTTTGGAGTAGTTCGTAAAGGATGAACTATAGATAGAGTACTGACATGTCAAAAAATGGAGCTCCTGGAGCCCAAAAAAGTAGCCGACATTCCAACACGAAAACTTTCACTGCCAGTTTTCATCTATCATCTAGTCGTCAATATCTATCATGAGCCTACGAATGCAAAAATGAGTAAACGAGTAAATGAGTAAAATGTAAAATGTCAAGTCAAATATAAACTTTACAAACGACGGGTCGTAACAATTTTAAAAATAAATCACTCTGGATAATTTGATTTCGTAGGTTGGCTGCCGTTTTAGGCCCTACAAGTTTCATGATCGACGTAACCTCAAAATTACCGACATGTCCGTCGTATCCCTATTTTGGTACAATCGTAAAAAGTGTAGGACCGACAAATGGACTGCATTTTGCAATTTGGAACTATACATTCCGGCTCATCTGAAAAAAAAAAAAAACACACTTTTGTGCATAGGGAAACTAATGGCACATACCTTGTTTTCAAACCGGGCCGGAATTCATAGTTCCTAATTGCAAAATGCAGTCCAAGTGTGAACACTGTATACTTTTTTACATTTATAAAATTCTTTAGATACATCGAAAAAGTTCAGTAGTGTCCATAATGTCAGTATGTTGGATATCCTTTCGTGCCTCTTGTAGTAGCACAATATGCTGTGCGGGGAAGCAACTTTTTTTCATAGGGAGGTATCGTTAAAGTTCATTCAACGACTGCCAACATTCCAATTCATTGGATTAAGTGGATGTGCAGCATGTCAAGCTCGATTGATTACGCCGTAAGGGCTAATTTATTCTAAAATGGCAGTCTAAAATTGGCTTCTAGTGGGCGTCCCTCTTTCGGAATGGTTTCAACTCGCTTACGGTAATGCCGTCAAATAATAAACAGCACCACCGATACCCTTATGATCGGAAATGAATCATCTGCCATAAGCGGTCGGAGCAGGACTTGAATGGTTCCGAAGCCATCATATTGCCGCACTTCAAAACTTGATAGATTGAGGGTCAAAGGCCCACAAAATGATTACCTGAAAAGGGTCAAAGCTGCAATACATAAAAGGATTAACAACGCGATGAACATCAGTATGGTAAGGTTTTCAAATTCAAAATAATGAACACTAGAACGTTTTGGAGCAGGGGTATCCCCAACTGAAGCAGGATTATGAATAGAATGAAAGAACACTGCTGAATTTACATCATTTTAAGGTGTTTGGTCTTTTTTTATGAATGAAGGGAAAGAGTTTTCAAAAATTTTCTCGTCCAATTTTACTGTCAAGTTTTTGAAAGATTACGCGGAAAAAAGGTGTCAGGGGTCATCCCCTAAAATTGTGGTACTACCCCAATCTGTTGGATGATATGGACATTTCTAATTAATTGTGGTGGTACCGCAACTCAAGTTAGGGTAGTACTGCAACATTTAGGTTAGTTACCTAAATATTGGGGTCCTACCATAATTAATTGGGGTGCTACCATAATTAATTGGGGTACTACCACAATTAATTGGAAATGTCCATATCACCCAACAACCTCGTGCTTTTTTTTCCGTGTAGTGATGAGCTTCACATAAAATGACAAGCAAATCTGAAGTAAGTGCCGCGCCGTTCAAGGACTTAAAATCCAAAATAAGAGCAGGAGGAAAAGAAATGAAAAAGGGGTCAAAACCCCCAGATAACTCCGAATTTTACATAATATTTCATCGATACACATACGAATCAGTTTCCTGTTGAAAATTAGCAGCGACTCGACATTTCAATCTAAAAGATAATAAATTCGAGTTAGGTAACCAACTATCTCGCTCATATCAAAATACTCAATATGATTTTTCTCGCAACACATTGATGTACCCGGAAAGGAAGACAAATCAAAGCAATGCAACGCTAAGTAATTGGGCCCTAAATTAAAACAACCCCATTCCCCCCCCCCCCCCTCGGGACTGCCCTTTCAGATGCTGGAACCCGCGCGCGAGTTCCCACCGTGGGGGAGGAACGAGATTGATAAAAATGAAGACCGCAGTTTGACGACCGGCCGGCGGGGGAGGGGAAGGAAAAACACTCGGAGTCAACAATCACGATGAGTAGGAGCTCGAGCTAACCGAGCAAATGAGCACAACAATAGATGGCCAAACAAGGCGAACTCGAATTGCGGGGAGAGGAGGGAGGGGGTGACGGGGGTTGTGGCGGGGGGAGTGGATGAGATGAATCAATTAGGGGATCGACTGGGCCGACAAGACAATGACGCGGTCAACGCACCTACAGCCGCGGCGCGACGACCCAACAATGACGTCACGAAACCAATCCAGACCGCCCCCCTCCCGCCCGCCCTTCACGCAGGAAGCGGAAATGATGTACTTTCGCGGCGGGGTTGATTCGCTTGATTGGGAGCTCGGCCAAACGAGCGCTGTGGCTATTTTTAATGTGATTGTAGGGATGAAACAAGTAACGATAAACTGCGGTAAACGATAAATTAAAAAGAAGAAAACTGAAAAGTATAAACGCAAGTGTTCACAGGAACAACGACGTAAGTTCACGCGGCTTTAAGATCTAGTTTTTGAAAAGAAAACATTTTTTTAAAAAAATTCCATTGATATAATTGAACTGCATTTTGCAATTTGGAGCTATAAATTCTGGCTCATCTGAAAAAACACTTATGTGCTTAGGGAAACTAATGGCACATATCGACGGTGTAAGTCGGCAATCACATAACTCGGTTTGCGACGTCGCAGACTTCCTGTCATACTTTATTTTTTAAACGGAAAACTACTCAACGGCAATTCTTTAAAACTGTCACGATTTTTCTTCTCAATGCGAAGAAAATTCTGCAAAAACTTCAAGAAATAATGTCAATTTTTTTCTCCTTTAAAATAATGACATATAGGCGGAGATTTTCAGACACCGCAAACGAGTTATGCAATTGCCGACTTACACCGTTGATATGTTGTTTTTAAACCGGGCTAGAATTTATAGTTCAAAATTGCAAAATGTAGTTCAATTACATGGTAGAGAATTAAAATAATCAGCCATGTTTCGTCTTAACTGATATTAATTGAGATTATTTACAATATGTAATTCAATATATACATCGCTTTAGGAATGGATACATAAGCAGAGTATACAGGAAGTATATGACCTAGAAAAAAAGCAAGTAAAAAGCAAAGTAAAAATTGAATTAAACTGAAACATACATGAAAATTTTACTTTATTATTTATTAATGTAACTTGTTCCACTCGAAAATAATTGCATAGAAACTTAGAATGTAAAAAAAACTTCGAAATCAACATTCAGGCATAAAAACGAGCTCTTGTGCTTAATTCTTCATTCTTTTCTTCTTCTTTACCTTTCTCAAAGTATACCATGGCTTGGCATTACGAGTGCCCGATATTTTCTGTACGTTATCATTGGATAAAATTAAGGTCTAGGTAAAACGCATTCCACCAGTGCAAGGTGCTTAGTCGTTGAGTTGGGTTTACTTAGGTCATGCATCTAAACTAACTTCTGTGTAATGCGTGGAGTATGACGCCTCGATCGAAGGCGCGTCAAGTTTCATACAACACTGTCTATACGTTGCGGGATCAAAATGAAGGTTTCTCGTTAGTATTTTTCGATTGATTCGGGTATCAATAATTAAACTGTACGAATTTGTCTTTTGTTCGCGCTGTTTCGAAATATCCGCTGCCATTTTATTTTATCAAAAGAAAACAAACCAGCCCTAATGCTAGAAATGTTCACTCAGAAAAGGAAAATCAAGGGAGTTTTTATGCAATAGCTGTGAATATTTTTTCATTTAAAAATTAATAATGACAAAAAGTCTGAAACATTGCAAACCAATGTGCACTTTTTTGTAGTTTCACTGTCGATTTGTAGTACAATAGGGTCTTAATCATCCGCAGTCCAACTGTCTGCGATTCGGATCATTCGCGGCAAAAAGATGGAGCTCTTTTTTTTTTTTAAATGAGGAAAAGCAAAGTGATTAAAAGTCAACCTCATACATTTCTTGAAAAAACAACAGTTCGATTCATTAAAAAAAACGAGCCTGACTTTGTAAATCTTGGCAGTCTCCGTTTTACATATATTCAATAGATCATCTTAATATTCAGAGTATGAACAAAATTTTAAGCTAAGTGTGAGTTCATGAGGCTGAAAGGAACCCAAACGTAGTGCACCGCGCGTGGTGCATCAAACCATTGGAATATGATTCAAGGAAACCAACGAGAAACTTACATTTTGATCCCGTTACTGACGGACAGCAGCGTTGTAAGAAACTTAGCGCGCCTTCGGCAAAGCGTGATACTCCACGCACTACACAGAAGTTAGTTTAGATGCGTGACCTAAGTAAACCCAACTGAACAGCAAGCTCCTTTCGTTGGTGGAATGCGTCTCACCGAGACTTTAATTTAATCGAATTGACAACGCACGGATCACTGATCAGATCGTTTCGTTTATCTGATAATAATCCAAAGAATGTTGTAGGCCGGACATCTTTAAAGAAAATGAAAAAGATAGCTGTTAGCTTAATGAATTAATAGATACAAATGTTTATCAAGCAGCCCGAGACAATGATAACAGGAGAAAAACGAGGGGGAAATATGGGAAATAAGGCTAAAATACAACGCTAAAAAACCTCGAGACGTTTTGACACCAAACTGAGTCATTTTTAGTAGGAAAATACCAAAAGAATTAAATAATATCGCTGAAAAAAATCTGATGCCGCAATCAGACGCTGAGTTTAGCAGCTGAATGTGGAAGTCAACAGTCATCGCCCAACGGATGTTTAGCAAATTCGAGTTATTTTCATCCAGATGTGTATCAAATCTACTCGAATAGTTCAAACAAATTCAAAATTGATCCGATGGTTGCTGAGATTCGTTCAAATTCAGGCATCGGGCCGATGACTTCCACATTCAAGCCACATTCAGCTTCCACATTCAGCGTGTGATTGCGGCATCAGACCTACTTTGAACCGAAACTTCTCGGGATTTTCTAGAGTTGTACTTTGCCTTCTTTCCCATGTTTTTCTCCTGTTAATGAATTAATCAAGCTGTATTTGCTACCGTAGGGAAAACGGCGAAAGTTGGGCGGTATTTGGGCGAACAAAATTTTCCGTCATCCAGATTTTTGCCGGCGCTGCAAAGACAATCAATGCGGCGAAAAAGCAAAAACAGTTCGATAACCCATATTTGATGGATGCGACGCCGTGTCGTGCGGGAGGCGACCTCCCATCAATCACTCATTAGTGCTTACGCATCCAAGCACCTTGGAGAAGGGGGTCGGGGCCCCCGGCAGCAGCAGACTCAAAATATGCCCCTAACCCCCCCCCCCCTCTCATCCCGATGACTGTGACTAATTTATGACAGCACAAAAGAGGTTGCGACACGCTTTTGGACACCTCCGCGTTGTCAAGCCGCAGCGGTATTCGCTCGGGCGTGTTTCGAACTTGTCAAAAAACCAGGTTGGCTGAGTCTGCCGTGCTGAGGAAAAACGCCGTATGAACCTTCAGACGTTGCCAAATTTCATTTCATAAAACGCGAATTTCCCGGTAAAGTAAAGAATTTATATCTCGCAATTTTTCAGATAATTTAGTTCACAATTTTACCTAAAGATTCTGAAAATTCTAAGGAAAAATATTCTTAGCTCTCCTCAAAAATGCGCATTTTATCGAAAGAAATTTTTCAACTCTCGAATGTTCATTCGGCGTTCTTCTTTAGCACGGCAGTAGCGGTCAATGCTCCTAACTCCAAGTCAGTAAGGTTCCGAGTTCGAATCCCGATAACAACGATACATTTTTGCGGCGCTAGCGAGGGTTCTGCTTAAACAGATTCCACTCGGCCTTGGTGCGGGATGGTGGTAAAATATGTCCGAGTGTTCCTTGCAATCAAACTTTCTTGCGTTTCATGATTCCTTAATTGATTTATGACCTGTCAATGACTAAATTGTAATGAATTAACCAATTAATTAACACACAATTTGAACATGCGGTTATGTTATTGGTTCTGGTTTGAACCAATGAGTGCGATATTACATCGAAAGACGTAGTCACTAAATCAGTCTACTGCAATGACCTGCTTCCTCCGGTAGGAGCGCTCAATTCGTCGCCTCCCGCACGAAGGAACGTAACTCCATTCCAAGGTTGCCAAATTGACTCAAACAATTAATTTATTTTACAAAAATGTACGTAAGCAATTTGTGTCCAAAATATCTCTGTTTTTGCTTGGAATCTAGAGAAAAATCAGGGAAATTTTCAGTCAGAAATGCCCAAAATTCTCGTGGTTAATAGGCAATTTGTGAGGGGAAATTTGGCAACATTGGAATGGAGTTACGTTCTTTCGTCCGGGAGACAACGAATTTTGTCCTCATTGTCTGTCAATTTCAAATCGAGGAGGCTTACGTTCTTTTTCTTATTATCATTCGTGACCTTAAATAAATCATTTTTAAGAGTCTCGGCCGTGTTTCCATTTTTTCATCGATTTCTTTTTCTTAATGGAACACTAGACAAGGTACGAATTTAAGCAATCTGATACATGTTTCTTAACCACAATTTCACGTAAAACACGATTAGCGGAACAAATATTACTGAAAATAACTCCTAACGAAGATATCAACGTTTTTATTTCACATTGGTTACGAGGAATTTAAACTGTCCGCTCACAAGAAACTCAAAGGTCTACGTGAGTCAAATCGCGCACCACAACGGTTTCAGCAAGCTTCTCGATCGAGGAATGTTCATTTCCCACCATGTATTCTTCAAACTATAAGCAATTTGCTAAAGCTGAGCCAAAGCGTCAAAATTGAGGTTGCCAGATTTTTATATCGCAGATACTGTCATGATAACGTTTAGCGCGCGATGTGAATCACGTAGAGCATTGAGTTTTCATGAGCGGGTGGTTTGAATTCACGCATCAAGAATCATTGAATTTCTTCGTAAGGAGTTGATTTCAGTAATTTTCGTTGTGCGCGTCGTGTTCTACGTGAAATTTTGGATAAGAGACATGAATCAGAATGTTGAAATTCGTACCTTGTCCAGTGGTCTATTATCTAAATTTTTAAGCGTGTTTTTTCGACCATTTTGGCATCATGGTATCTCGACTGAGAGCAGACGCATACAGGGCATGAGTATGAGTTATGGTTTTCTTGTCAGTATCGACCTGACGCCCTGTCGTGGATGACCACCAGTCAGAGGCTCCAGCAAGGAGTAAATTCGTGAATGGATAGTGTCAAAAACGTCGGGAGGCTGATCCGTAATTTGCTCTTTCATTCTTTCCCCGGAACCCGAGCGATTTTCAGAATTACCGAGCCAGTGTTAAAAAAAAATCTTTGTCGCAGACCCATCAATCATTGCCCTCTTCGCGCGAAAATAAATGCTTTGTGCTACTTTCACACCGCTTAATATCGGCAGGCCAAAGGACGAAATTTACCTGGGCAATCACTTTGCATCGACATAAATTTTGCACACAATTATTTTTATCTTACGAATATCTCACTGTCAAATTGGCCCAGAGATGGCGGCGCTTTGCTTTGGTTTTTGAGGATGGGTGGGGGGTTATCGGCAACCTTTGACGGCTATCACTAACCGCACTTATTGCTAACCTTATTGACGTTGAAAAGCTCTCCAATGGACCACTAGACAAGGTACGAATTCAAGCATTCTGATACATCTTTCTTAACCAGAATTTCACGTAGGGCACGATTTGCGCAACGAAAACTAATGAAACAAACTCCAAACGAAGATATTAACGTTTTTATTTCACATTGGTTACGAGAAAGTTGAACTGCCCGCTCACAAGAAACTCAAAGCTCTACGTGAGTCAAATCGCGCACTACAACGGTTTCAACAAGCTTCTCAATCGAGTAATGTTCATTTCCCATCATGTGTTGTTCGAACTATTAGCAATTTGCTACAGCTGAACCAAAGCGTCAAGATTGAGGTTGCCAGATTTTTATATCGCAGAGACTGTCATGATAACGTTTAGCGCGCGATGTGAATCACCTAGAGCATTGAGTTTTCATGAGCGGGTGGTTTGAATTCACGCATCAATAATCATTAAATATCTTAGTTAGGAGTTGATTTCGGTAATTTTCGTTGTGCGCGTCGTATTTTACGTGAAATTTTGGTTAAGAATCATGTATCAGAATGCTGAAATTCGTACCTTGTCTAGTGGTCCATTAAAAGATAAAGTATGACAAGGAAGTCTGCAACGTCGCAAACCGAGATATGTGGTTTGGGAGTTTGACTGCCGATATGTGCGGACGTTCGTACACAATACGTGTCAATGCGGACGCAGAGATGAAAGACTGCACTCGATCCAACGAGGGGAAGCGGGAGACGGGGGGTTTACGACGGGGAAGTTAAATTGTCCGCGCCGTATGATACGTGAGCTCAGCTTTTTTGAGCCGGCAAGAATAAACATAAACGTCCTGGTTGAGAGCAATGCGACGGTTAAACTCCGCTGGCCAACTTGAGATGAATCGTTGCCCGATTTCTTCCGTTCGTGTTATTTAATGCGACCGCAAGATATTTTAGAAACGGACGCATTTGAATCAAAAGGAACTATATCAATTGTGACTTGAGCCCTATCAGACATTATCCTTATGGCTCTCAGCGGGTCGAATATTGAAACTGATAGACAAAGCTATGGACAAAGAAGACAAAAGGGATATGGAGATATCCTATTGGCGAAAGCGGATGGTTGCAACGAACAAAGGAGGTATATAGGTTATAGACTTACTACAACATTAACCCACGAAAGACCCCATAATCAGTCCATAATTTTCTACCGTAGTCTATGGGAACCACCAATAGGATCACTCCATATCCCTTTTGTCCTCTCTGTTTATTGCTTTGTCTATCAATTTCAATAATCAGCCCGCTAGACTTTAGTCAGAGTTGATGTAGTCTCTTTTGCTTTAAATGCGTCCTAATAAAGTGCTATGTGACGGAATCAGAAAATGAGTACCCTAGCGTCTGACTATCTTCAAAGTCATCCAGATCCGTATCACAATGACAAATCGGCGTGCCTGAGTTCGTCGATTCGAACTTGCTCTTTCGCCAAAACTTTAAGATCTCCTTCTTTCAAATTAGGTTGTTAATTAATTTCCGTATTCTTTTTTTTCTTCTTCTTCTTTAACGGAGAAACTATATTTCCTCAGATGTGTAGAATTTGTTTGGAAACTTTAAAAGTACCATGCATTTAGGTAAGAAGGCATTTTTTTCGTTGCAAAATCCAACATTAGATTATATAGTGTGATATGTTTGTCTTATTTTGACCTATATAAGTATGGATTCCACAGGCGGACATTTTTCAGTGTAGTTCCTTCTCTCAAGACAACGTCATTTATCTGATGATTTTGGAACTTGTTAACTTGACTAACGTATCATCTGCGTTAAATGTTGATCAGTAGAATATTTTGTAGAGGTCTTATTCTCACCCGCACTGGAAAAAAAACCACATTGGATCTAGAGTCCAGACTCTTGAAATCATTTACAAGAAAAAGGGCTCTTGATTCAATCAGATTCAAGCTGAAATCAAAAAAAAAATCCGCTCAAATTAAGAGGCTTGGTTCTTGATTTAAGCTTAAATTTGATTGAATCAAGAGTATTTTTTCTTGTCGATGTTTTTAAGAGTCTGGACTCTAGATCCAATGTGTTTTTTTTCCAGCACGGTCTTGTGGTCCGTTCTCATCGTGTCTTGTTTCATCGCCATAAGATCTAAACTCTGGAGTAGTAGGTGAGGGTGGCAGCGTTGGGAAAGTGGAGTGAATTGTGGAATGTCCGTTTTCCTGCACGAAACGAGCGGGCATGGCGCAGGCGAGTCCCACTCGACTACAGACACATAAATTTCGCCAACAAGTGAGCCGGCGCACGGTGGATCGAGTCAAGGAGAGAGGTCGGACATGAAATTTCTGACTAAAACTGCACATTCTGATGTTTATCTCGACACATTTTAAATTTTAAGGGGTGCTTCTAGCAAGAAAATTCACGAGGAAACCAATGACTCCACTTTTAAAACCTCAAAATTTTGCATGAACGGAGTTTTAAGCCTTTGTAGTTTCCAAATTTTGTCCGATGTCTTCCATTTGATTCGATCCACTGTGCGGCGCACGGACACTCTTCCGTTGGACCCCGCGCCTCTAACAAATCTTTCTCTTCCTCTTTTCGTACTGCCGTGGTAAGGAAAAACGCCGTATGAACCTTCAGACGTTGCCGTATTTTCCCAAAGAAAAAACAGAACTTACTGGGAAAATTGTGAATATTTCCCTCGAATTTTGCGGGGAATTCTGTTTGCAATTTAATCTAAAATATCTGAACATTTTATGAAATAGTGCGCATATCTGTCCTAAAAAATGAGTGTTTTTTTCGGGGAAATTTTGCAACTCCCGAACGTTTTTACGGCGTCCTTCCTTAGCACGGCAGCGCACGTTTTCAACTGACGTGGGCTTCTCTCTAAACGCTTTCTCATAATTTTTTACGGGTCGATGATGTATTGTCATAAAAAATGAGTGAAGATTGTTTCATCATTTCTAAACTTATTTTTAAAGTCCCAAATGCAAAAAGAAACCCAAACTTCCAAAAATGTCCAAAAATTCGCCCTAAAGGGTTACGTAATTGATGGACCCTTATCAATTGAAACCCTTCATAATTATAGCCCCTCGATGGTGAATATAACTTTTCTTCAGGCAATTTACCTCCCTTTCTTTGTCGCGTTGTAAAGTTGAGTTTTTAAAGGATCGTTCAGGTCAATTTTTATTAATTTCAAGGAAAGTTGTTATGATAGAGTGCGTCAGATAATGGAAGTCGAAAATGACATCGTGTTCGACGTCATGACCAGACAGGTTGTCTGGTATGGTCATGTCAATAGGATGACTGAAGAGAGGCTGCCAAATAAGATGCTGATTGGGTTCCTCCTGGAGGAGACGTAGGGACGCCAGTGAGAGGTTGGCGACAGGGGTGTTGAGTGAGATGAGGGAGTGTCAACTCCCTGATGACCTGTGGGAAGACCGAGCTTTGTGGCGATTAGGCGTCGTAAAGCGCTAAAGAGCGCTTATAAAAGCGACGCATATGTATGTAAGTTGTCAAGATTTTTTTGACGCCCCTCCCTCGAAGATATTTCAGCACGTCTCTGAACATTTTTCCTTCCCCCTGGACTTGCCCAAAATGACACCCCTGTTTTCCTCGCAGGTGATTTAAATCCCTTTCATTCCAAATTTCCTTGGACGCGAAGGGCGGCCATTAAGAGTGTGCTAGCCATTCTGCCGGCCGGTCACCTGCACTATCCGGGCCATGAAAATTTATCGTGGCGGCGATATTTCCCGGCCGGGAGAGGGATCAATTGCGTCGTTACGAGGTCGGCGCACGTGTTACAGTGCATTCTCCTTGGGGAGGAAGCGCAACCGCACAATGAAAGGCGATCGGTCCGGCGTCGAAGGAGAGTAATGATGCACATCGCCCGCGCTTTCCTTGGATCCACGTCACCATCGCATCCGGACAGCTTTCGCAACCTTTAAGTAAATGCACTCTCCAACGTTGCAAGCGTTTGTGCGAAGCTCGTGGAAATCTGAGTATCTTCACAGAGAGAAGGAGAGAGAGAGAGTATGGACACTGGATCAAGGATTTACAACGCCATCGTGAAGAGCAATATTACGAGATATGACGGTTGAAGAATAGGGAGATATGACGGTTGAAACTGAGTCAAGAGCACTGGAAAAAAAACACATTGGGTCGAGAGTCTAGACTCTTTAAAACATCGACAAGAAAAAATACTCTTGATTCAATCCGATTTAAGCTTAAATCAAGAACCAAGCCTCTTAATTTGAGCGGATTTCCTTTTGATTTATGCTTAAATCTAATTGAATCAAGAGTCCTTTTTCTTGTCAATGTTTTCAAGAATCAGGACTCCAGATCCAATGTGTTTTTTTCCCCCAGTGAGGGCATGTTTCCAACCCACCAGCGCGATTCCCGGTACAGCTTACACAGAAAAAACAGCCAACTAATGAAAAAAGACAAATTCCTCATGAAAAGAATTGCCGTAAGATGTTTTAACACTCTCCCAGAACCCCTAAGGATACTACTGAAAAATGAGGGATCGAACAAATTTAGTATTGCTCTGAAAAAAACACTTATAAGCTGTCCTAGATACACAATCCAAGAATTTATATAGAACAACCTATCAGAATCAGATAATCAAACCTCTTTGGGATTATGATTCCTTTTAATTTACAATTTTCTCCAAAATATATACAATGTAAATACTTTATTTTTTTACAACGTAAATATGACGATGACGTGTACCTTGCCTCAAAAAGGCTCCTATATAAATAAAAAAATTCCAATTTCAAAAAAGAAGAAATTTTTAGAAACCCTAAGAGCACATAGTTGCGTGGTGTACTATGCGATTTGTAGATTGATCTGTCAATTATACCTATGGAAAAAGATCGATAAACAGGGTGTTCGCAACGAATTCCTTAAAATCAGTAAGTTTAAAAACGCACCCGTGTTAGTTGCCATTTGGAATTCTTTTTGGTTAAATGTGCTCCGCATGATCTTTCTATTAAAAGAGCATGTTGTGGTACTTCAATTTTACCCTCTTCAGTGATTCATTTTCAATATCTACAGTTCAACTGCAACGCTATTTAGCTCTGATGACTATTATCAAAAGCCGCGTGCATTGAAGGGGCTGGGAGATAACTATTTTAACGTTGCTGTTGTGATTTTGCCTATACGCTCAATTGAAGGAGATTTGCGTTGCGCACATGACTAGCTGAACTGTAGGTCTGTTTGATGATATTGTTGGCTCGGTTAATTGATTCGTACTTTATACATCCTCACATTTTATTGGAGCTTTTATTTGTTTTCGGTACGATTTTCTCTCTGTTTTATGTAATTGTATTATGTAACGCACCAAAGATGAGCCAGTGCTTGTAATATGTAATCACCGTAAATAAGGAATACAGTCACCGTAATACTCTTTAAATATATACGTATTGAGGCCAAATATTTCACTTGAAAGCTTCTCAAGTCTTCAGCAGAAACATGCAAGATGCAATGTATGTATAATGAAATGAAAGGAATGATAACCTCATAATTAGACATTTCAAAGATCGAATTTATAGCCTTATAGAATAAATTAAATTTTATTATTCTTTTCATCCCATATCATGATTCTTACATGATAAAAAGGAGCTAAGAGGTCACAGGCAGTTCAATTGTAAATCTTTCCCACTTAAAATCAACCAAAGTGCACTCAACTTGTGAAAGGCACACAGTTCTTAGCCCAATTTTATCCCCTTTAAAAATGCACATCTTTAAGTCAGCCCCTCGCCTCGGAGCTGGAGTTTCCAGAGTCACCAAATCGCATGCAAACCTCGGAAACTGAGGAAAATTGGAGCACTTTCTATTCAGAATCTGGCGTGCTTGCTGCAATCGCAAGTTTATTTACAGCCTAGGTTGCCTCCGCGCCTAGAAAACCATATATCCAGGTCACAGGTTTTCGGCGGCATTCTGAAAATCCGGCAACACCGCCTTTCTTCGGGAGTCCATTCGTTTGATTGGTTGAAATCTCGGCGAAAAACCGTTCTTGTTTACTCTCGGCGCTGAGTCGTAATTCTCGCGGAAGCGTTTGGCGCGATGGTTTATTCCCCGCGATCTCGTTTGTGCTGATTTCCGCGAATTCTCGCGGTTCAGAGCTCCCGTAATAAATTGAGGGGTTTTATTCGGCTCTGCCTCTCAGGTTGGAGAAGATTCCCCGGTCGTAACGCTCCGTTGGATTGCCGCGAAACTGATGAACCCGCGAAAGAAAAAATTTGCGAAGATGGCTTCGGGGCGTTGGGACCGTTACAAGCGTGTTGGTTGTTAAACCGCCATTGACAGCTTATCGCATTACTGTAATCAGCGAAATATGATCCGAGTGTGGATCCTGATTGAATCGTAAAAGTAACGCTAGCTAATTATTTCTCACCGTTCTCAGCTATCGATGACTGATTAGTAATCTGTCAAGCAAACTCCTGGAGCCGCCTCGTTAGTACGCTCTTCTGTGATACACCTGAAGAAAAAAAATATGTAGAACGTTCCAACATTTTTATTACCTCCTGTTCGCAAAAGTACCGCGCTTTTTCTGATTTTTTTTTGACATGGAAACTGTTGATTTTACACATTTGAAAATTGGCTTTTCGAGATCATGTTGACACAATTCATCGCACTTCTAACGTAATAAAGGACGTAAAAAGACGTAACCTTATTTTTTTGTAAGACGCAAAGAGCACGGAAGATATGGCTTATTCAAAATGCAGTTACATCTTTACGGCAGAGGAGTGACGGATTGTGCAACTGTTTCTGTCATTATAATGGAATTTTCTACATTATCTATATACAGATTTTGATGTTTCAAAATACTCGTTTTTCAAGGAACTTTACTTGCGTCGTTTTGTTAAGAGGTCCTTATGCGCAGTGCAGATGAAGCGCTTGAACCCGCGAGCATGGGTGAAAAAACCTAAATTACAACGTTTAAACGTCATCGGCGTGTAATTTCCTTTCTGCGGCCTCTGTGGCCGTACAGCTGTCACTGAGTATCACCGTGGAGCAAATACTAGTTGACAGCGGCCTAATTTAAACCCAATTTCCCCACTTTCATCCTTCCAATCCAATTTAAGTGTTGTTGCCAAACTCGCTTAAACATTCCACTTTCATTAGATGGTCGATGTATTAATGGAGTTAATGTATAATTTTCGAATTTTTCAGAATATTGGTCTGAGCATTGTCTGTGTTTTGAGAAAAAAGAATTAATTTCTATCTGTCACAATTCAATTATATTTCATTAGCTTGCACTTAGCGCTCACATGGGATATTCGTCAGGAATATTGTTTTGTTACATGTGGTTATGCAAGTACGTTGAAAAAAAAGCTCATAAAATTTAAGCTTTTGGAAACAGTTAAGTATACGAAGAGAAAGAAAAGTGAGTTCTATAACATATTAAAGAATAGTCATTAATGTTTGTAGTTCAGTTTTCATCGCTGTTAATTTTTTCGTTTTTCTGCTTTTGTTGCAGGTATGTAGCAGTTCAATTTCAAGTATACACCGGTAACTTTTTATAAATTCATTATTATCAAAGAACATACCAGCATTTAATAATATCCTACGGGTTAAGATAGCATTATTTCCCTGTACAAAGTAAAATACGTGAAAGCATATTTCTTTTAAAAATGCACGCTAATTAATATATTAAAGTTGTGCTCCAACTCATCAGCGCTGCATCAAGGACTTGGATTCCAACTCAAATACGTTGGAATAGTACTTAAATAAGTTTGATGGACAGTACCAATAAGGTGGTGCACAAGAGCGATTTGAGTCAATTATGTGTGGAGAGATTGCTCTCTTTACGATGCCGTGTAAACAATATCTTTGAACCTCTCCTAATCACAATGGAAACCAAATGCATAGAGAAAAATTTCAATACAAAAGTTTGATCATCGTGGAAAGTAAAACGCAAAAAAACCCTAGCCTCTCGGTTGACAATTTCAAGAGAAAATGCCCATTGGTTTTCTCGAAGAAATTTAACAAAAAACGATTGGTGATGACCAATTTCGCAATTGGAGGAATGTATTCACTCAGTCTTTCTATTGTTTTCTGCGCTAGATTTACCGCAAAATGTACCAAAATCAACGCATGTTACTATGTTACTCAAGAACACAAATATTTATATCAGTGTAGAGCCTCCTATTGAGAGGAGCTGTGAAAGGAACGATTATGAATACGACCCTTTGATGATATATAACTCTATTATGTTTTCTACTAAAACACAGGTCCCTTAGGTTCTTTTACCGATCAAAAAAACCGCAGGGCTCGAGTATTTTTTCCCGGGGAAACGTGAAGAAAATGTCGAGTGGTTGCGTAACATAACGAGATACGTAAAAAGGCCTAATACTGGTTATAAAACATAGCCGAGATGGAAATTTATCGCAAAAATACAGGATATTCCCAGCCTTAACTTTAATTTGCATATTCCCGGCTTGACATGGTGCCACTGTGTCTGCGCACTTAGCCGCCTCCCTGTCCTTCATCCCCCCACTCCCCAGCCCTTTCTGCTGACCCTCTCTGCAGAACCACTCTCTCGCAGGTCTCTTCGTTGATGACCTTGCTTCGACACATTATTAAATCAAACGCCACCCTTAAGATTAATGATGCCGAGCTGTGAAGCCTGTTTTTGTGGAGTTTTGATTTAATACATCTCCTCTGTATTGATTCAAATGACAAATGTTGTCTTATTTCGGTGATGTTTGGCAGCATAGAGGGTTCATGACATGGGTTTTTGCGTCGTGAACAATCTCAACTCCTGCTTTTACGTTGTCCTTGCGTCGATCTTTGTTTTTACTGCCTATAGACACACCAGGGGTTTGAATGTCTTCCTTCGAAGACACTCCAACTTGAGAAAAAATATAATACCGTTTTATTGCAGAAAAGTTTTTTCAAGGTCACTAGGGAGTCGCCCCATGGCCTCTGCGCGGTCCGACCCCCGCCCCAAAAGCCGCTTCGCGGCCAGCGAAATCGTCGAAATCGCCCGTTGGCGGTTAATGAGCAAATAATTTTAATTGAATAACAAAACGATGTTCCAAAGAAAAATTTCCCGCCGAAAAATATTCTTAATGACTTTCTCTTAACTCTGGATTTTGATTCCTTCTTTGGAAATCGACCTTAGGACCGTCTTACTCTTCTTCCCCACCCCGTCTATCGAGCGTCTTAAAAATGATTTTATTAGAATAGAGAGGATATCCATGGGGAGGTGGGGGGAGGGGGTTGTGTCAGTACATTTTGTCAACGCTTTTTTTGTCCGCGCACCTTTTTGTTCAGTAGTTTACACCCACACGTAAAATAATCAACATTGACTTGGTCCAAGCGTTATATTTTAGTCGGTATGTAAAATTATATTGACAATATGGAAATGAGAAATTGAGAGAAAAGGAGGTGTTGTTATGGTTGCTCATTTTCTAAATGAAATGTACTTTCTAAATAAAATTATTTTACTACTACTACATACTTTCTCCTTTTGAATAATCTTTTTAAATTGTCATTGCGGTGAATATTTGGTTTTATTTCTATCCTTAAAATATTGAATGTACAATATACCTTATATATGTATAGGTACTTTTTTTATTTTTTTCTTATTTTTTCTTTACGAAATTATTACTTCATTTTGAAAACATTTATATTTTTAAAACGTGACAAATATTTGTAAAACATTTTCCAGGCGACGTTAATCTCAATGAGCCGCAGTTGTGCCGACAAAAACTGCAAAAATGAATAAAAGATGAAAAAAAACCAAGAAGCACGCAAACTTTAGTTTTAACCCATTTGTACATCAATATTTTAGAGTCAAATACGTCAAATTTTGAGCTTATCGTTGCGTGTACACCTCGCTGCAGCACAATAAAAGCACAAAATGTAAAAGAAAAAATTAAAGTGCCTTGGAAATCATTAAATTTGACACGGAACCACCAATATTTAAAAAAAAAAAACACATATCATTATTCTCATTCGATAAATTGATACATATTTTTTTTTCTATCAATTTCAATGAGAATAATCAATGCAGAGTGTGCTATGTCAAAATCATGAGTTAAAAAACGCTGACTATGCGAGTATAAATATGAAAGCCTAGCAAAGCGGAGCGGCGTGCTGCCAGCGCGAGAGGCTTACTGGCGCCTACAAACCTAAGTGGATACTTCGCGCATTGCACAGTGCTTGAAGTATCCATTTAGGTTTGTAGGCGCGTTTCGCGCCGGCCGCCCGCCCGCCGTGCGGCGGCGCGCGGCCCCTGAAGCAACTATTTCACAACAGAGGTGTTGCACAGTATTATACGACATTGAACGTATTAAGAATGACAGGCATCCTTTAAAAGTACAGATATTTCCTCGCAAAATAAATCAAGATACTTATCGTACACAGGAAAAATCTAAGAACCTTTAGCTGAAGCAAATATAGAGGTTTATCCGGTTCAGGTATAACAAGGTGGGAATTTCTTGAAAGATAATTGAGTCCTGTTACACCAAAGAGGTGTAGAGAGTTTTAGTGAATTTTGTCTCATGGAATTGACGCTCCCCCATTTTTACCAAAACTCTCAACTATATATTATTCTCCGTTGGACCAAACAGACAAAACAAAAAAATAAGCAAACCCTCATTCTTCCAAGACATTATATAGTTTCATCCAAAAACGTCGTGAGCAATTGTCGTTTGTATTCCTACGTGGGCCAATTAACTTTGGGTCTCAACTGGTACGTGGACCAGAACTCCCGTGCCGATAAAACGCGTGGACGTAAATTACTGGAAAAAGCAGGTGCGCGGACAAAAAATCGTTTACTAAATGTCTTATAGTCGGAGGGGGGGGGGGGGGTTGTTACAAATTTTCAGAACCGACTGTTATGCTGTTGTGATTATTGGAGCTACATAACTAAATTGAATCATGCGAATATTTGTAGCAACGATTAGCTCCAAGTAAGCAGTTCTTCTCTGTTTTCCTTTTCATTGCAATAATTGGAGTTACAGTAATTTCGTAAGGGGGACTCTTGTGACTCATTATTCAATGTTGAAGCTGAAAGTATTATGCGAGTCATCCCATCAGAAGTGATCTTGTACTCTCAGAAAAGTATACCATGCCTGTTGAAGTTCTGGTATCCAAGTCGTTCTCTTCTTCCGCGGTCTAAGTTCATAGATATTTTTCTCGCTACCCTGCCTCCTCGAGAACTCTTTGGAAGGAATAATCATCAACTTTGAAGACCCCTCGTCAAAGTTTGTCTTTTGTTAAACTTTCGAACCTCTCATGACAGCATGGAATTTCTTTTTTTACAAACAGGTCAGGTGCTCTTTCGAACAGTCGTCTACTTTCAACGAGTGCTTTGTGAGTGTCCCAAGTTTTGAACATCGACGTAACGTCTCAAATACCTTTATCCTCTTAAGACCCCTGCGACCATTCTTGGGGAAATGAGCGCACAGGAAAAGTCAGGAAATGAATCAACAGCCGATAAATAATAAGATTCCCGTTGTGCAATTTTTTCTCCCGTTGATTCGTGTAAATTGCAACGTAGCTTGACGCAGGCTTATTGTGCGAGTATATTTAATTTTTTGATCACACATTTCAAAATCGTTCTAAATTCGTTCAAAGAAAAAGCGCCTCACAATTTACACCTAAGCTTTGCCTGAAGTTTACTGGTATGCGGAATGTGTAGTGTATATTTTCGAGTCCATATTGTAGTACTTACCAAATTTACTTTTATCACTGGCATTATTTAGATGCATGTTAATTGAGGGGTAGAAATGCATGGTAGACTAGACAAGGTACTAATTAAATAATTCTGATGCATGTTTCTTAATCATAATTTCACGTGAAACACGATTCTTGCATTGAAAATTACAAAAATCATTCCCTATCTAAGATATTAACGTTTTTATTTCAAATTGGTTTTGAATTGCCCGGTCACAAGAATCTCAATACTCTAAGTGAGTCCAATCGCGTACTACAGCGGTTTCGGCAGACTTTTCCATACAGCACCCTGTGTTGTTGAAACTATAAACAACTTGTTATGGCTAAGCCAAAGCGTCAGGATTGAAGTTGCCAGCTTTTTATATCGCAAAGTGTCATGGTAATTTTTGGTGTGCGATTTGACTCACGTAGACCATTGAGTTTTCATGAGCGGGAGGTTTGAATTTACACGTCAAGAAACATTAAATATATTGGTTGAAAGTTAATTTCAGTAATTTTCATTGCGCAAATCTTGCTATACGTAAAATTTTGGTTCAGAACAATAGTTCGTGGAATTTTGGTTTTTGGTTTGGAACATGTATCAGAAGGCCTAACCTCGTACCTTGTCTAGTGGTCCATTGCAATTTTCGTATAAGGTATGGTGCATGTCAAGTTGAGTGAGTTCAGTCACGATCGAATTAAAAAATGCAGTCATTTTTGATACACGGATGCCCTCAAAGCGCAACTTGCAATGGTTATTCCAGAGGAAATTTTATGCTTTCTCTACGAAATTTTCAGAACCGCCGCATAGTGGGTCGGGTCTCATAGAGAGGTTGGACATGACACTTTTGACTAAAACTGAACATTTGATGCTTATTTCGTCACATTTTAAATTTCAGGGGGTGATTTAGGAAGACAATTTCACGAAAAAACCAATGGAACCACTTTTAAATTTTTTTCATTTATATTTTCAAAAATATAAGTTTTCAAAGTTTCCAGATTTTGTCCGACTTTTCCCATTGACTCGATCCAATGTGCGCCTTGCCACTGCGTGTCTCTGCGCTTACACTTGCAATCTTCCTTTATTCCGAAATCAATGGATTAGCTCAGAATCTCGGTCGTAGGTCTCCAAACGGTATACACATTCTTACATAACGGTATACCCTATTCTTTTACAGGCAAAATGTATTGTTCTGATCAAATCTTTTTAATCTAAAAATCAGTTGTCGATCCTATAAGACGTATTAATGACTTCTTCTCCTGTATAATTTTAACGTGGAAGGCGCAAAGAAATTGGACGAAAACTACAGTCATTCGCCTTTTAAAGAGCAGCCGAGTACCCCAGGTCAATAACCTTCCTCAACATCTGCTCTGATCGAAAGCCCTCAAGACGCGCGAACTTCAATAGAGGTTCTTTTTTCAGGAACGGTCGCTTTCTTCCCTACACTTCGCGCGCAACCATCAATTTGCAAGCCGCAAACAAGCCAAAGTGCATTAGAAGGATATCCCCTCCAAAGTCCTTATCTCGGCAGCCGGCAGCCCGACATCTGGCGGCTAGAAAGGCTGGAAAAATGGATGTGTGTTTGGATCTCGATTATATTTCAATACGTAACCAACTTGCGAACTTGTGACCGGGGGAAAGGGGCAAAGGCGGCGGCTATGTAAGTGAAAAGTTAGCGGGGAAAGTTTGCGTTTGACTAGAGCGAGACGTGGTTTTTCCAAAGTGGCCGTGGCAAGCTGACTGATCATTTTTTGTAAGTTCTTTCCGATGCTGAACGCGGGCTCCACAGTGGTGCACGCGCCACAACTCGCTTTCTCTTTTGCCCCTCCGAGACGCAATTTTAAAAATTTGCTCCTTCGAAACGTCTGTTGGAAGGATGCTCATTTCAATGCTCCAGTTGAGGTATTACCTTGACAGAATGCTGCGCTTCAGAAAGTCAGGAAACTTTGTTCAACTGTGAAGAGTTGGGGTAATATGAGCTTGGAACAATGCATTTGTTTCCTCCTAAGAAACCAGATCGGTGAATGTGCCATGATTTTAATTTTGGAGGACTTCACGTCTAGAATTTCATTTAAAAAGGTTTCCTTATCGTCAAGCTTCATTGCTCCAGTACGTAGCAACTCAATTTTTAGTCGTGAGGGCTGAAGTCCCTGATTCTGTGGATAATCACGTAATTTGAAAGTTTAAGAACAGAAAATTAAGAGCATGCAAAGATACGCGTATTTCGCTCTTGCAATAATCATATTGGATGATTTGCTTAGATGAATCAAAATCGGCCCAACTACATTAGACGTTGCCTAATTTCCTTGCATATACCATTTTATTGAAAGAAAACGAAGCAACAACCGGACTAAAAAAAGTTTTTGAGTACTATATTAGTTTCAATCCAGGGTAAAATCACAAAAAGTTTACAAGCATTTTATTGCTTAATTTTCGGTCAAAAAATGAGACATGTGAGGACATTAGACAACGGTAAAAAGGACTGCTTTTTGCAATTTGGAACTACAATATCTGGCTCATTTTAGAAACAGCATTGGTGCCTCAGTTTCCCCATGCAGATTTAGGTTTTTTTCATGCAACAGGTTGTTTGCAGTGAACAACTTAATAATCAGTTCTTTACCATCGTTTCAAATGGCGAAATTATCGAAGATCGACCATTCACGCCTCACCACAGTTCGGTGGGCTAGTTGCGAGCTACTCGCAGAATCGCGTTTTGATTATTTCAGATTATAGATCAGGAATCATAATGATAATTGTACCTTCAAGTACCTTCACTGGTCAAGAGGAGTCGATTTGCCAAAAATTCGATGAAGTTTCTAGATAGACTTTTAGCGCTGATTACAAAAATGACCTCCATATTTTGGATCAGTTTTGCTTTCCCCGAGGACATCTGGACTTTTCCTAAAAATCGAGTTTTTCAATAGAAAATTCAATTTACTGGAAAATGTGTGCTTAATAAAGAAAAACTATCGTCATTTTCGGACTCATCAGCCAATAACACGTGGTAATCATTGCATGCCCTGGTTTTTTTTTTTCGTGTGGATCAGAGGCAACGAACACTTTAATAATCGATTCTTTACCGTAGCTTCCAATGGGGAGATATCGAGAATCGATCATCACGCCTCGGCACTGCCATCGAACGTAGTTGGCTCCCTGAAAAATCTAGCCAAGACGCGCGACAGGACGTCCCCGTGGAAGTTACCGAAAATCAAGGCTGTTTAAATGTCGGAGACTTATGGGTTGTTGGACCTGTTCCCGAGTTCCAGTGACATCCGAAATCTTGTAAAGCAGAGCTCCCGAAGTCCCGGCCCGACGCCCGTCGGGGGGGGGGGGGGGGGGAAGCCGGACGCGGTTCGCGTAAATCCGAAACGACAAGCTGATGACAAGCCCCCCCGTAACGGCTCCGAGGCGAAACCCACGCCTTGTCACAAATGGAACTTTTATTAAATCAACTCCGAACCGAAAGGAAACACGGGTGACTGCAGGGCTCCAGGATTCCGGGGAGAGGGGGGAGGGAGTCGGGAGAGAAACTTTCCCCCTCGGAGGAGTTATTGAAACGTTTTTCATATTGACGACGACAAATAAAGACGAGAAAGTTTCGGACAACTTCGTACATCATTCCCCGCCGCCGCCGCGGTTCGGGAAATTCGAGGACTTGATTCATTTAAAAAGCAGTTTCGATTTGCGGAATGCGAAATTGCGAAACTTCCGCGGAGGACCGTGTTTTCGAAACCATTAGCGAGCGCTTCGTTTTAATTTCCTCGTGGGTCTTCCCCGGAAGGGCGGTAGACAATGCTCGAGTCCCAATCGTTAGTGGTAATAAAGGAGTCAAATTTTTTCTGCGAAAAAAAAAATGGAACCTGCCCATACCCCCATTCAAGGGAAATCAGAATCAGCCTAACTATACTGCCGTGCTGAGGAAAAACGTCGTATGAACTTTCAGACGTTGCCAGATTTCCCTCTATAAAGATCAAATTTACTGGGAAAATTGTGAATGTTTTTCCTCAATTTTTTTCAGACAATTTTGTTCGCAATTTTGTCTAAAATGTCTAGGTATATTTTAATGAAAAAGACGCGTAATTTTTCTCAAAAATACATGTTTTATCCGGGGCGATTTGGCAACCTCGAATGTTCATGCGGCGTTCTTACTTAGCGCGGCAGTATATGAGACTTCATTTTGCAATGAGGAACTATTTCTACCTTTGTCCATTACCGCCACTTTATTGACAATTTACAGAATCGGCCTCTCTATTCAACCAATCAAATTCAATCCAATCCATCGCATCATCCAGGAATGCGACATCATTATTCAATGAGGAAGGACTGAATCAGCGGTGTGGCGTGCTTTGCGATATATCGATTGATCGGTCATTTAAACCTATGGAAAAGGATCGATAAACAGGGTAAACTTAATAATCGATTCTTTACCATAGGTATAAATGGCATAACAATCGATATATGGCAATTCACGCCACGCCATTGGACTGAATTAAAATAAAACTTAATCATACTAATCACTACACTATAGAGAATGTTTAAACAACTTACAAATGACGTCAATCGAGATTCTTTCACTTACTTAGTCCTGCACCATGGAAAGCGGGCATTTTTTGATCAAAAGAGGGACAGATTAAAGTGAGGGGTATGAAAGATTTAAAGGGGCTCTGACACGGATTACGACACCCCCATCCCTTCCGCTAATCTCAGTTAGTATGTAAAACCGGTGTGCGAATTTCATCCACGAGGGAGAAGGAAGCCAATACGCGATATTCTGAGTCGCTCGGGTTAATCCACCTTAAAAAGCTACATCGCCCCCGATTACAGGGCCCATTTTTTCATCACATCGCCTCTCACCCTCCAACCCGTTTTCACTACACCCCCGAGATTGCGTTTCACCCCCTACCCTCCCAACCTGCCACCGTCTACATGGTTTTTGCAGCGCTAATGTCCGTGGACAGACTCAGAGTTCCAGTTATTTCTTTCGCTAAAATCTTGTCAAACACGTGAAAATAGCTGTTTTTCACAGGCATCAGGAAATGAGAACATTTTCGAGATTACCTTCGCTCGTGCTTTGATGGGCAAAAAACGGTCCAACAAGTGGGTGACATTGACGCGTTCTCCTGACGTAGAACGTTTTCTGCCGCTAAGGAAAAACGTTGTATGAACATAGGAGAGTTGCTTAATTTCCTCGGATAAAATGGTTATTATTGAGGAAAGTCATGAGGCTTTTTCCTCGATATTTTCAAAAACTTTAGGTGAAATTACGAACACAATTTTCTGAAAAAATTGAAAGAAAAATATTCATAAGGTTACCAAAAATTTCATTTTTTATCAAAAGAAATTCGGCAACGCCCGAAGGTTCATACGACGTTTTTCCTTAGCGCGGCAGTATTCTTCTGAGGCGTATTCGGGAAGGTAAATTTCCCGAGGACTGGAATTTCTCCTCCGTGATCCGAAATTTTTGCTTGAGAATTTTTTTTTTTTTTTTTATTTTTCTGGGCAATATACTTGCGTAAGGATAGTCTGTATACTGTACTGTATTTTTTCTGTGTAATAATCTTATTTTCCATGATTCATCATTAATGAAACAACTTCTTCATTTTACAAGTGGATTGCCCTGTTAATTTCTGAAAATCTTTGATAGGCCTCAACGGTGCTGCATGTTTCAACATTCTAATCCGGCTTTATTTCCAGCCCCGAAGGATATTGCCCCGTCTTCCGCTTTAGACCCGAGGATTTTGATGAGCGAATCATTAACGATAACGAAAGTCGCTTAAATCCCCAACTGGTTTAAAAGTTTTCTTGTTTCGGGGGAAAATGTCCTTGAGATAAAACCTCCCTTCCTCATGCCAATAAGGACCTAAGGTAATGATTCACTCGTGCCCTCAATAAGGAAAAGAGAGAGTGAAGAGACTCTCCAAGGTAGATCGGGTCGGTGTGCCAGTGAAATATTCGTGTATAACTCCTGAGACGAATTCAAAATTATCTGGTATATATTTCAGAGATTCAAGTTTGTCCTATATCAGTCGACATGTGTTTCCCGCAGCCGAGGGCCGTATTTCAAGTCGTTCCTTAAACAGCGCCTTAACCTAGAGGGAGACCTCATACCGTTTGGATCATGACTTAGGGAGGGTTAAGGAGATTCCAAACATTCCATCATAAAAATAATAATATGCCTCATCTGGAGGTAAATTCAGCGGTAAAAATTTATAAATGGATCTTTGCTAATTATTACAATGATTTATTAATATAAAAAGTACACAGTACAAGGGAAAAAATTCTAGGATTTTATGAACTTAAACCTTAAAATTTTCAAAACCTGCATTTTCTTTTATTTTTTATTTATTTTTTTTTTTGTATTTTTAATTTTTCCATAGTGATAAATCATCGTATTCTCTTGCAAAGATCAATATTCAAAGTCTCACCGTTAAATTTGGCTCTCTTCAAAATTGAGGAGCATTCCGGAAAAGGGGCACATATCCGGAAATGGCAGAAGCGGATTCCTCGCATCCTAATGTACCAATGTCCCAAGTTTCAGCTTAATTGATCAATTTTTGGAGCTAAGAGACCAAGTTTTGTGAGGCTAAGTCAGGCGTATTTCATCTGTTTGCCCCTGGGTACGGTCGCCGCGACGCGACGTTGAGGAGATAGCGCGCAGGCCGCAGGGTGTAGGCAGGCAGGCAGGTGATGGGTACTGATATCAGTAAGGATCCCTCACTGCAGATGCATCGCACTGATTCTACTAATGAATGCAATATCATCGGGTTGCAGTGATTGTCTACGCGTTGCACCGGTGACACGTGAAATTTTGTAATTATTAATGACTCAATTTTTAATGGTCTTTTGTGGGTTTGAATTTTTCGTTTTTTCCGCGTGTTTTGCTGTCTTTTTTATTAACGATGATCGAAAATAATCTACCCGCACGTTCGCGATCGAAATTATGATTTATTTTCGTTTAGAAAATCGTTAAAGTCTTGAAAATTTAGCTTTGAAAGCCAAAACCTATAACCACCGGTCAATTTCCGGAAAAAGGGCATATAACGGAAAATTTTAAAAAAGTCCTCCCACAACACGGAAAGAAGTGTAAGTTTTACTAACGATCGTTGTTCATTCTAGGATGTATGAACGTTGATATGAGTGCCCCAGTTCCGATGTATGTCATCATAAGTGCCCAGAAAGTAGGAATGAAAACTTCAAATGAGTTTTTCTCACAACTTGTTTTTTCGATATGTGCCCTTTTTCCGGGAGCTCCTCAATTATATTTAGCAAATAGGTGGTTCTTATACGAGGATTAACAAATAACAAGTGGTACGGAATAAAACAAAATAATATGAACTATGCAAAACGATAATCCGGGCATCGGAACTTGGCTGTTTTGAAAACGCCTTCAAATGCGGCGTGATATCTCACGCATTCCGGAGAGTTCAAATAGTTGTATCATTGCGCCGTAAGAATGTGACAGAAGATTACAATTGAAATAGCCTTCATGCACGCTGGGCTTGTCGATTTCCTTTGACATTTTTGCAGTGGTGAATGCACAGCGGAAGTGCGCTCCAGCTAGAATTGTATTTACCTAATGGGTGGTTTTTATACGAGGATTAAGAATAAAGAAGTGGTTAGAAATGAAAACAAGTTGGATTTTGCAATCGCTAGCGATAGCAATATTCGTCATGGGAACGTTAGCTTCTGGGATATGAAAATGTTAAGGTACAGTTCGTTTGTAGTATCTTTTGAATTGAAGGGGCTATGCAATTTTGTGTTGACATCTCTTTTTTAACATTTTTAATTATTTTCTTTGCATACAAGAAAGCTGTTATGTACCAATTATTTATTTTCGTTGGATATTATATGGTTTTCGGAAGTTAACGCATTTAAGTTTCAGGTTCGCTTTTTCGGCGTAAAGTATACATAAGGTGTCCCAAAAGCACCGGGACTTATTCTGTAACTTCGAAAGTAAGATAGATACAGACATGATCTTGATCTCATTTTTAAGATCAACTCAATACCTATCGATTAAAACCAAGATCAGCTCAATCGGATAAAAATTGACCGAGTTATGGCAATTTGAAATCAGCGAGGAAAGTTTACGCCTACGGTTTTTAAGGAAGATTCTTCATCACCGTAAATCGAAAAGTCGGCCGATAAAGTGATGCTTATATTGTGTTTTTTATTTTCGAGGTGTCATTTATCAACATTTTGTACCATCAAACACAACAGTTGACAGTGCGTATTATTGCAAAGTACTAAAGGAGTTGAAAATGCACATTTCCCGGAAACGGTCGGACTTGAAAGCTTCGTGGATACTCCATCAAGACAATGCGCGGCCTCACACATCGAGCTTAACACGTGAATTTATGAGTAAAAATGGAGTTGAAATAATCCCTCATCCCCCTTATAGCCCTGACTTGGCTCCATGTGATTTTTGGATGTTTCCTACGCTTAAAAAGGAGCTTCGCGGACGAAGATTCGTATCGAAGACCGAAATCCAGAATGCAATTCAAAACTTCTTCAACTCCATCCCAGAGGAAGAATTCAGGAAAATTATGTTGGAAAAGTGGCAAGAGCGCATGAAAAAGTGCATCCGGTTTGATGGACGGTACTTTGAAAAGCAAAAGGAAGTTATTGAAGATTCGGAGGAAAGTGGATACGAATATTAACTTTTTGAATCCTGGTAAGCGAAAAATCCTCCTAAAAACGGTAGGGGTAAACTTTCCTCACTAATTTCAAATTGTCATAACTCGGTCAATTTTTATCCGATTGAGCTGATCTTGGTTTTAATCGATAGGTATTGAGTTGATCTTAAAAATGAGATCAAGATCATGTCTGTATCTATCTTACTTTCGAAGTTACAGAATAAGTCCCGGTGCTTTTGGGACACCTTATGTATACTTTACGCCGAAAAAGCGAACCTGAAACTTAAATGCGTTAACTTCCGAAAACCATATATAATCCAACGAAAATAAATAATTGGTACATAACAGCTTTCTTGTATGCAAAGAAAATAATTAAAAATGTTAAAAAAGAGATGTCAACACAAAATTGCATAGCCCCTTCAATTCAAAAGATACTACAAACGAACTGTACCTTAACATTTTCATATCCCAGAAGCTAACGTTCCCATGACGAATATTGCTATCGCTAGCGATTGCAAAATCCAACTTGTTTTCATTTCTAACCACTTCTTTATTCTTAATCCTCGTATAAAAACCACCCATTAGGTAAATACAATTCTAGCTGGAGCGCACTTCCGCTGTGCATTCACCACTGCAAAAATGTCAAAGGAAATCGACAAGCCCAGCGTGCATGAAGGCTATTTCAATTGTAATCTTCAGTCACATTCTTACGGCGCAATGATACAACTATTTGAACTCTCCGGAATGCGTGAAATATCACGCCGCATTTGAAGGCGTTTTCAAAACAGCCAAGATCCGATGCCCGGATTATCGTTTTGCATAGTTCATATTATTTTGTTGTCATGGGAACGGAGTTCCCCTGTCTTTACAATCGTTCCGTTGCTATTGATATGTGATTCCCTATGCCTCTGCGACCTTGAGCGTTTCGCCCAGTCTTCGATTTTTGGTTGATTTTCCGATGTATCAAAAACCGTTGTATTTCTTAGCCAATCATGTCTCTACGTCAAGTTGTGTTGATTTCTAAAATTCGCTTTCAGCGAGTTTTTTTCCACCTTGAGATGTCGTGTCTGACTGGTAAATCTGCGCAGAACCACGAAGTTCCGATTTTGGGCAAATTCTTTTTTTTGGGAGGTTCCGATTGGTTATTTTTCGCCATCAGTTTTCTGTTCGTTGGTGCAAAAGATCGCCTACCTCGTTGCTCTTGAGAGGCCGCCATTATCCCACCTCAAATTTTAAACATAGATATAAAGAAATAATAACCATCGTACAAGGTGGAAAATTGCTCTGGAGGACCCGTTACGGATATATGAGCCAAAATCAGAACTCGATTGATGGATTTAATCCATGAATACAGAAATATTGCCTCAGTTTACTGCCGCGATATCAAATGCATGCTGAGATGATCCTTGTGACACATGAAACCATAGGCAAACAATGTCTCACAGAGAAATGCGCGTCATCCGTTGTCTCATATCACCGCACCGCCGAAACCTCAAGGTCTTCTTTTGTGAAGCCCCGCTCAGCGTCCAAGATCACTAAACTGTTCTTTTTTCTCCCATTACCCAGAAAGTAGGAATGAAAACTTCAAATGAGTTTTTCTCACAACTTGTTTTTTCGATATGTGCCCTTTTTCCGGGAGCTCCTCAATTATATTTAGCAAATAGGTGGTTCTTATACGAGGATTAACAAATAACAAGTGGTACGGAATAAAACAAAATAATATGAACTATGCAAAACGATAATCCGGGCATCGGAACTTGGCTGTTTTGAAAACGCCTTCAAATGCGGCGTGATACCTCACGCATTCCGGAGAGTTCAAATAGTTGTATCATTGCGCCGTGAGAATGTGACGGATGATTACAATTGAAATAGCCTTCATGCACGCTCGCCTTTTAGATTTCCGTTCACCTTTTTGCAGTCATGAATGCATAGCTTAAGTGCGCTTCAGACGCTTTGTTTCATATTTTCGAAAATACAAGCTTTCAAAGTCTCCGGATGTTGTCCAACTTCTTCCAATGCCTCGTTCTATTGTGCGTCAGGTGGTCTCCGTTCCCGAGCGTGGCGCTTAGCCCGCAGCCTCATCCTCGAAATTTAGTCAAAAATATTCCGGTTGGAAGGGAAATCAAAGGTGGAGCCCTGCGGCCGAGTTGACGGAGCGGGAGATGTACCGCTTTCGTCGGAAGTCTACTTTATGGTGGTGCTTCCGCTGTTGGAAGTTGTGTGAACGGCCGTTAAGTGCTCTTAAAAGACTCTGCGAATTGCTGTTTCACTTCGGAAGTGATAGTTCGCATGAGTACTTCTCAAGTAGTTTCTTAAAGAGCTACGCCTACCGCCTCTCCACACATAGACGGATAGGCGTGTCTCCCGCGTCTCGGGTTAGCCGGACTCCCTAAATGCCACTGAAAAGTTTCGTCGGTGAGTTTGCTCTGTTATCAAACTTCGCGCGCCCAAAATATAACCATCTGTACTCTGCCATGCTTAGGAAAAACGCCGTATGAACATTCGAGAGTTGCCAAATTTCCTCCAATGAAATGTTTATTTTTGAGGAGAGTTACGAATATTTCCTTTGGAAATTTTCAGATGATATAGATCTAATTACAAAGAAAATTCTCTGAAAAATTGAATGGAAAATATCCAAAATTTTTCCTGAAAATTTGTATTTAATCATAGGAAATTTGGCAACAGACGAAGGTTCATACGACGACGGCGTTTCTTCTTGGCACGGTAGTATTGTGCTAGAGTACCTTTACGTATGAAAAGATTGCAGACATGTCAGTAATTTTTAGGTTAGGCGATGAATCTCTAAGGGGCCCAAAAAGGCAGGCATTCAAATTATCCAGAGCGATGCATTATATTAAAAATTGTTCTGATCGTCGTGTTTGAATAAAGACGTATTTGACTTATTTCTAGAACTCATTTTTACGGATGGACGCTCATTTATGAACATTCTTGGCCTTCTTGGTTTAATATCGGAATCTGAAAATTGGCAGCGCCAATTTTCTATAGTTTTTCGTGTTACAAGGTTGGCTGCCTTTTTGGGCCCTAAGAGCTCCAAACTCCGGTGCGTCCATACTCTCCCCATACAGGTACTCTATTGTGCTATCATCACGCAAGTTAAGTTACTTTACCATTGTTTAGGAACAATGGCGATTTTTAAAAGTTGGCAACACTGTCCCTCCTCCATTTAAATGTATGTAAAACAATCGATTCTTGTTGAGGCAGCTTGCCTCTTTAAAAGCAATTTTTTCAATGAACTTAAATGTAGGAAAAACAGCGTTGCCAACTTTCACGTATTGCTACTTTTAAGAAAAAGTAACCAAACGCCATGTCAGTAAAAGAGGGCAAAACGAACTGGCTTGATTGATTGTTACGCTCTCAATATTCTAAACCTCATTATTACTTCGACGGCATTTTGAAGTCGCTTCGTTGAAACCTTGATAGAATGTTAAGAGAAAACCCTACAGCCTTATTTTAGCAAATTTCCTTATTGCTTTTCCGTTGGATTTAGCACTCCATCCTTTCCATTTCGACCGTCGATTAAAAAAAAAAGAACTAAACAAACGAGGGAAATTTGTAAGGCTGTCTACTTAAAAAGTCAATAAACGGAGATCTTCATACCTAAAGTGTAAAGTAAAAGTAATTAATTATCGCACCTGTATCAGTTTTCAATTAGCAGTGTGTGGGACTTTATCACGCGATGATAAAACACACATTAGATTTAACAGTATTCATAACTCTTCTCGAAAGTTAATTTTTTACCGGGGGAGGGGGAATTGTCAACGTTCAAGTTTTCCTACGTCGCACAGTGGATAGAGTTAAGGATAAGGAGAGAGGTGGAACGTAAAATCGTTCAACCGCAAAGTTCAATGTTTATTTTGTTTTTTAAATTTTAAGATGGGTGCTAAAAATACGGAAAAACTAATGGAGCAATTTTTAAAATTTCAACATTTTGTAACGGTGTTTTAAGCTTTTGAAAATTCCAAATTGTGTCCAATTTTTCCAATCGAGTCGTCCTATTGTGCATCGTTCCTATTAGCACGACGGAATGCGAAATAGGAATGGGATAGGAATCTTATCACAAGTCAAAGCAATGATCATCTCTGCGATTTTTCGCTAAAAGTAACGCCAATTTGAACCGATTATTCTCGAAATCACGTAAGCCCCAAAATTGCCAATGCGAGAAAAACAAGAAACCCCGTTTTATTCGCTTTGTTGACAATATTCGAATTCCAAACATATATGTTATTTTAGAAGGCTGTTTTGAAATCAGACAAGATGGATCATGAGTCCCTTTATACTGAGAGTCAAGACAATGTGAATCCATTTCTGATTAGTTCCCGTATTTTAGGCCTTCGCAGTGCCACAAACGGGAATAAAGACTACATTTTCACCGATTGCAAAGATTATAATCTGGAATGTACCAGGAGTTACGGGTTCGGCAAGGAACAAACGGAATGAGAGAGGGAACGGAGAAAGGAATTTAGAATGGGCCGATCAAAGATTACGAAAAACGTTCAATTTGTGTAATCTTTATTCCCGTTTGTGACTCCATGAGGGGGTGTTGTCTTGACTCTCAGTATAAAGGGACTCTAGATCATACTAGAGAAAACAAAGAAAAAACAACCTCTCTACCACCAAAATAGAGATTGACGCTCACGTGATTTGGCGAATAATCGGTTCATTTGAGCCTCGTGCAAGAAACTCAGCGACTAATGAAAGTGTCCCGGTATGTGTAATGTGGACTCGAGAGGGTAGCAGGAGCCGGCGATGACGTGAAAATCAAACGCGCGGAAATTCGCCGATGATAGATGCCCGAGGCGCGACAAAGGGCGTCTCTTGAATTATGTTCACGGGCCGGGCCGGGCGAGAAGGGGTGGGCGGGACAGACGAAGGGTCACTCAATCCAAGCGAGATAAAATAGCAATAGATACATTTGCATAGCGGCATTTATCGGGCCGAAGCTCTTTCAAGCGTGACAGGATGGCTCTATCGACGACGGCGGTGCCAAGTTGCAGGACGAACCCTTCCGATGTAGGTCCTCGATAGACGCTATCAGTGTTCGTCACAGAAAAGTGATACATAGAGTGCCTATATAGGGAGAGTATGGACATGTCGAAATTTTTGAGGTTAGGTGATGGAGCTCTTAGACCCCAAGAAGGTAGAGCAATCTATGAATTTAAATTATCCAGAGTGATTTATAATCACAATTGTTGGGAACTGTCATTGACAAAGCACGTATTTTGACTTGGTTTTTGCATAAACTTACTCATTTTGGCGGAAGAATGCTTACTTATGAATTTTCTTGTCCGTTTTCAATTTATATTAGAGTCTAAAGAGTGACAGTGACATTTTTCGTTTTCAAAGGTTACCTACCCTTTTGGGCCCTAAGAGCTACATAGTTCGAGTTGTCCACACTCTCCCTATATAGGCACTCTAGGGGATACATACATACGTATATACAGGGTGTAACAACTAAGTGGCGACAAACTTCCAAGGGTTGTTCTGTGGCTCAAAACAAACAGAAAAGGTATTTCCCAAAATCCTCTAAGAAGCGAGGTTTTCGGGTTACGGGAAGTTCAAAAAATACCTTACGTGTTCGGTTATGACGTCACAGTGGCTATCCTAATCGCATTGCATTTTGCAAAAAGGAACCAAGAAGATTTCAATGTTGCTAGGATTGTGCAACTTACATTATTTTGCAATAAAATCACTAAAATCATGCAAAAAATTAAATGTGCAAACGTAATTTTTGGCTTGAAGTTATGGTTTATCGGTAGTAAAAATAAAACTTATTCAGGGGATCGGTTTATTTTTGCAAGATGAAAAAAGCTGCACAATCCTAGTGACATTGGAAAGCTACATTAGTTTTGCAAAATGCAATCCAACTTGTTAGAACCCTAAAACAATTGTGGTCTCGTAAAGTACTCATCAAGAGCTTAAAAAAGGTACTTTTGTTTTTTCTTCGTAGAGCCCTTCCTAATTGAGTTATTGGCCGCTAAGAAAATACCGTATTATTGTACGTCACGAACAGGACGTACGGTAAAACGGTGAAAATGACGGTGAACATGAAGATCGACAGCGTATCAAACAATTCCCCTTCCCCCGACATTCTCCAAACTCGCAGTAATAGCATTTACTTCATTTGCAAAAACAACAATTTATTCATGGTAGAAGAGTCAATTTTCCAAACGCCCTCTGATCCATGAGAATCCCACCCGTAGCGCTCTTTCATCAGCAGGCAAACAACATAAAGCCCTTGTTTTCGATACGCTATGCATAGTCCGAAAACTCAATTTCACCTACTTTGAGTCTCTTTCGCAGGTCGCCTACCGAGCAACCTTTTCTCGGATGGTAAGCTTTTTTGGGCTGTTTAAAGTTACAGTGCTTACACAGGAAGAGTATGGTCATATCGGTAATTTTGAGGTTAATGGGAGCTCTTGCCAGAGGCTCATGCGCCCAAAAAGAGCAACCAACCGATGAATTCAAATTATCCAGAGTGATTTATTTTTACAATGAGCTTGTTTAGTTCTGTTTCATTCCTACATTTCTGAAAACTAGAGAGTGCATAGAGTCCACAGGAATTTTCCTCGATTATTTTGAACAAAATTAACCCATGAAAAACGAGCTCAAAGTTGCGTATTTTGAGCTCGTTTTTCGTGGGTTGTTAATATTCAAACAAGAAGAAACATCCAACATGAATATGTTGGAAAAGCGTGCCGAAGAACTGAAATCTAGTGTGTGCACTATTTCCATTTCAACGAGATGTGAATAAATTAGTACTCTCTGCAAATTGGGGAGGAATTATTGATTTGATACCGTTGAATGTAAATACATTTTATTGAAAATACATTTTATTGAATAAAGAAAGTAACATAATTATATTGGATGAACAAAGAAAATAACATCATAAATCATTTAACTGAATTGGTTCATTCAGAATTTCAAATTAAAGTTTGGAAATTGTTCAGTTTGTTGCGTCTCAAACTTCGTCTTTTCTCTTTTCTTCAATTGATTTGTATTAAAATGAGACTTTAAGGTATCTTTTCTGGAAATAAAAAAAAAAAAAACGTGACACCAAAAAAAAAAAAAAAAAAAAAAAAAAAAAAAAAAAAAAAAAAAATGCAACTTACACTCAGAGAATCAACAAGGGAACCTAACCTCCAAAACTCTGCCTTCCAATTGGTCGAATTGGAGATTGCTCACTTCGCTGCAGTTGTAACTATGGAGATGCAGCCAACTTGGGTTTAACCGCTTTTGAAAAGACGCTGATTCGCTAAATAGTTATGGCGGCATTTAAACTTCTAATTTAAATCCTCCGAGCGTAGAAAAGCTTATTTGACGTACCTATGAAAGAAAATAATACGGTTTCCACGGGAAAATGTTCTCAAGGGTTTCCAGTAACAGGATAATTCGGTTTCTCGATGAATGACCTTCAGGGCTTGACACTATAACGGTTCAAAAACGGAAGAACGGATCCGACGGAAAAAAAATTCGGACCGCCCCTTGAAAAGCATTGGTCGATCGGTGTGCTGTACTACAGTACATCCGAGTGATTTCAAAAAGCGAGCCCTATAGGCACGCTTAAAAAAGCGGGAGAAATTCCTGTGAACTCTGTGCACTTTCTAGTTTTCAGAAATGCAGGAATTTATCATTAATAAATGCCCTCACTGTTACGACTCATCGTCGACAAAGTACGTATTTGACTTATTTTTTTATATAGATTTAATAATTTTTCTGGAAGCGCACTACATTCTTAGCCATCATGGTTTGGTTTGATATTTGAATCTAAAGATGGGAAGTGACATTTTTTGTGTCAGAAGGTTGACTACCCTTTTAGCCCTAAAAGCTCCATACTGTCATGCCGAGGAAAAACGCCGTATGAACCCTCAGGCGTTAGCAAATTTCCTTTTCATAAAACGCGAATTTCCTGGTAAATTTGAGAGTATTTTCCTCCCAATTTTTCAGATAATTTAGTTCACAATTTTACCTAAAAATTCTGGAAATTTCAAAGAAAAATTTTCTTAACTTTCTTAAAAGATGCACATTTTATCGAAGGAACTTTGGCAACTCTCGAATGTTCATACGGCGTTCTTCCTTTGCACGGTAGCATACAGTTCGACGTATCTGCACTCTCTCTACATATATAGGTACTCTTGTTAAAATAGAGCGGTATAATCACTCGATATGGCAACACTGCACGCCATCCTCAGTGTTGTGTCGCGCCGTTTGAGCCGTTCCCCTTGCCCTACCCCTCTGACCACATCACCTCTGGCGCCCCCCGGATTAGGGGCGCGGGGGGAGGGGGTGGCGGAGGTCAGTCATCGTGCGGAATTTGGGTGCCTCAAACAACCGAACAGAAATGAGCTTGATCGCTCGTGCGATATCCGGCACGTTGACGTATCTAGGATAAAGATCTAACACCTCTCCTTTCACACTCTTCCTTTGCTTTATCCCAGGCAGAGGGTTTTGGTAATGATTTTGCACCTGATATGTTGGCAGACTCGGTTGAATGAAGAAAAATCAATTTATTCCTCTCTTATCGCATTACTCTGCCGGTAAGGTAGCTTAATGTGATCACAGAAAAGTGTATTAGGGTGGTTTCACGATAACTGGAATAGTTTTGTCGCCATAACCGACAACACATTTTTCGGTCATATTTTTAGTAGTAATGATAATCACTCGAATTATTTTGCATTAATCTACACAGGATTACGTGTAATAACACTTTTCAACATTTTATTGCTCTACTTTTCAATTTCAATCTATAAATGACCGAAAATGTGCCGTCTGTTACGCTGACTTTGTGCCGCGTAACAGACAGCATATTTTCGAAATTTACATAATATTAATTGAGAAGTAGAGCAATAAATCATTAGGAAGCGTTATAGTACGTAACCCTTTGAAGATTAATGCGAAAAAATTCGAGTGATTATCATTATTACTAAAAATATGACCGAAAAATGTGTTGTCTGTTACGGCGACAAAACTATTCCAGTTATCGTGAAACCACCCACAAGCTGTTTGGTAAAGACGCAGGAGGCTTCATGTTTTGTTGCGGTGCCTTTGCAGTTTTTCCAAGTTAAACAATTTCAATTTCAAATTAAGTGTAAAATTATTGAGAGAGCTTTAGGGGCTAGAGAAACAGTGAGAAGGGGACCGGGACCTCCCCACCCACCAGTGGTGTGGCGTGAACTGCGATGTATCGATTGTTATGCTATTTAATCCTATGGTAAAGAATCGATTATTAAGGTGTTCGCTGCGAACACCCTGTTTATCGATCCTTTTCCATACGTTTAAATGGCATAACAATCGATGTATCGCAAAGCCGCTGCCACTGCTACCCACGAACCCTCTTACGGACGTTATGCTTGTGCCTGAATTCGTGAATTAGTGTCCGGAGAAACTTGGCAAACACAGTTCGTAGTGACCTGATCCATGTTAACAGTTAGTTTCCACGCTAAAATATTTGAATGTTTAATCTAGTCGGCTTGTTTCCCGGCCCGTGTTTGCTGTTGTCAGAGCAGCGACCACGAACTGGATCAACATCCCCAAAAACACCCCCTCAGCCATCGCAGGCCAACTAGGATCCCCGGTTCGGATTGGCAACGGCTGTCTGACGCGCCAAAGTGTATTTCCGTCGACGCCGCTTTTTCGCGCCTAATAAATGCAACATTGTCAAATTTAACGGAAATTTCCTTTTACTGATGCTCTTGAATGATAATTTGCCTATTTAAAAGGAAAGAAGCCCTGAATCCCAATTTTTCGGTCGAAGAAAAAAAATTATAGAAGATAAGATTCAACAGTAAGTGGGTGAAATCGTACTCTATACAAAATGATAAGCTCAGGTAGCCTCAACTCCAAAAACCCAACGCTAGGCGCTAGGCTTGTCCGCTACCCTTTCCAAACCCTTGCCTCCTTTTCTCTCCTATTGCATCACCCCTACGTGGTCAATTATATGAAAACTGTCGAACTTGACCCCCAAGAAACTAAAAATGCATCTTGATTATTTTGGATCGAGGGTTTTTATTCCTATAGTTAAGTATATTATCAGGCTTAAACCATCTATACAGGTACCTTATTTTATCAGAATTTTTCCCACTTCCTTTTACACACAAAATATCCTATGCGGTGTGATGGTCGTGACATATTTAAACGAAAACGGCGGATATACTCAACAGCAATGAAGAAACAAGTCGGTATACGTGCAACTGGTAGTGATAGCTATAAAAAATTATCTGCATCTTCATTAAATTTCATGTCGACGTAAAGTTCATGTTCGTGTAAAATCTTGGTTTCTGAAAGTATTTATGGAACATAATACCCACTGCAAAGGTTATATTCCTTCGGTATTCAGTCGGTCCTCTTTCAGAAACCAATAGAGATGTTGCATGTGTGAGGAATTTGCGATTTGACTATTTAATTTTATGTAAAAGTTCGCGAGAAACACGATGGTGCCACTGGTTTTCTCTGAAATCAACTCCCAAGCTCAAAAAAAGTTCTCAAGTTGAGGCCAAAATGGAGGGGATATCCCACACTATCCTGAGAGTCCATGTCTACATCAAGACAAACTCTTCATGCAAAGATAGGGAGCAAATACATTAGCAGTGATGCCGTGTTTTCAGTTTTGGAGTCCCCAAATAAAGTGGCTGCCCTGTCAATGTATTTGCTCCCTATCTTTGCATGGAGAGTTTGCCTTGATGTAGAGGTGGACTCTCAGGATAGCGTGGGATATCCCCTCCAATTTGGCCTCAACTTGAGAGCATTTTTTGAGCTTGGGAGTTGATTTCAGAGAAAACCAGTGGCACCATCGTGTTTCTCGCGAACTTTTACATTAGATTCAACAGTCAAATCGCAAATTCCTCACACATGCAACATCTCCAATCGTGTTCCAAATAAGTCCAAATCTAATTGAAAATGGGAAATAGGTAAAAAATCACGTCAAACACATCGCGGCCGGCGCGGAGCTGGTGCGCACGGCGCAAAACGCATAGTCGCGCCTTACAAGACCGCTGGATACTTCATGCATTGCGCGTACAGCACGGTGCGCGCAACGCATGGTCTAGCCCCTTACAAGTCTGCAGGATACTTCATGCACTGCGCGTATACCACGGTGCGCGCTTAAATCGTTGAAAAGTGGTATTTTCTTGGTGTCGAACCTACCCGGTGTACACCATTGAAATATCTACAGAGAAGTGATTTTTTAGCTCACTCTGGCAACGTCACTCTGTTGAGCCCGATTCCCCCGCCGCGCTGTAGCCCTGACCGCAAATGAAAAACTGAACGGTCGTAATTTGTCCGATGGAATTACTCAATTAGTCGGGGGCACGATCGCGCCCGAACCCGAAAAGATGATAAATTTTCATTTGATGATGCAATTTTTGTACAGTCCCGTGGGATTATCCCTTTGCCCACCCCCTTCGCATGTCGCCCTACAAGCTATACTAACACTACCTATGCGCACGACCTTCCATCGATCCATCCATTGTACCCTTATCTCACCAGTCCATACCTTCTTTACACTGTGAACTCTGAATTTACCTCTCTTTACACCTCATCATCATTTTTATTACCATGAATCTTCAAATAATCATTTGAGGTCAATTTCAATGAACTTTTGACTACTGCGGCATGACATGCCATGTTTCACTGGAAAGTAGGAAGTCTTCTTAATCGGATTTCTTAAATTTGGCGAAATTTTGAGAGTGAATTTGGTCGACTTTTCCAACCAGATCGGCAGGGTTGCAGAATAACGCCCGTTGAAGTCAAAAACTAAACTCAGTTGCTTGATGAATTTCAGCCAACGATTGCATCAATCCACTTTTCGACCCACTCCTCAAAGTTTCCTAGCCGGGTCGAGAACTTTGGATGGGATGTCAATGCTGCCAGTATGAAAGCCGAATGTTTTAGGCGTACAGTCGCCCGGAGGAAATTTTGTTTTACTGTAACAGAAGTTGGCAGCAAGTTAAAAGCTGTAACCAGCTCTATACCCGCAAAAATTCGCCAATTGGTTCACCAGGGTGTCTACAAGTCCGGAATTTCCGGAAATAGTACTGATTTTTCAAGGGCGGTCCGGAAGTACTGAAAAAGTGCGGAAATTCCGCAAAAAGGTCCGGAATATTTTTTAATTTTGTGTCATTTTCGTCGCAATTTCAAAGTTTTGAAATTTTTCTAATTTCGTCAAACGGAGGTACTGAAAAAGTACGGAATTTTTCTGTTGGAGGAGGTACTGAATTTCTTGAGAATGTACTGAAAAAGTACTGTAAAAGTACTTATTTTTTGCCAGCCTGTTTTACTAGACACCCTAGAGCCCCTCGGAAACCTTAAATCTAATGAACGAATCAGAGAGCGGCACAAAAACAATTCTCATTTCTAACCCTAAATATGTACTCCATCATGAACGACCCTTAAGAGTAGTGATATTTCGTTCGACTTGACACTCCCGGAGGGATTAAGGTTGCGGTTTTAATGTGCAACCAAAAGATTATGCCGGCCTTGTTCGGTTATTTGAATAAATATGAGAACTCCGCGTTCGCAGTTAAGTTTCCGACAGCCGCCGCCGTGCCGCCACCTCAGTCCTGCCAAACTAGCCGCCAAGTAGCACGACTGCCGAATAGCTGCGGAAAACCGCGACCCGTCCTTCGAAACCAGCCTGGATCAGTGGCGAGCCGTAAATAATCGACTATCGATATTTCCCTATTTGAAGCTATGGCAAAGAATCGATTATAAAGGCACACCATGTTTATCGATCCTTTTCTGTAGGTTTAAATGGCAGATCAATCGATATATCGCAAGCGCGCCACGCCACAAGTTTGGATTAACCGATTTTATCACCGATTCAGCAATCCTGCTTCAAGAACGAGAACAGCGCTGCTACCCGCGCCCAATCGTCGTAAATCCCTCCGTCCGATTGGACGAGAGTGTACGCAAAATTTGGCAACGCTGATTTGAAGACCGGATTAGAACGAGTAAAGTTTTCCCACTCGGATGCGACCCATTAGCTCACTTGAAAAGACGTATTTAAGGCGAAGTTTCAGAAGGGACTACCGGTCATAAAATTGACGGAGTTGATCTTATTCCGCTAAGGACTCGCTATCAGTGTTTTAATTAAAACGTGTACCTCTCTTTCTGCGAGTGCATTTAGAGGCACTGAGGGAAAAAAAAAGTTCGGACTGCAGGAGTTTTCAAGGTGGATCTCCAGTACTTTTGAGGGTATTGTCGATCATTTCTGGATTTTAGGACCTTCCTTAGGAATTTTAATAGCATCTTATCACGCTACACACTGGAAAAAAACACATTGGATCTAGAGTCCAGACTCTTAAAAACATCGACAAGAAACACAAGTACTCTTGATTCAATCAGAATCTAGTTTAAATCAAGAACCCAGCCTCTTAATTTAAGCGGATTTCGTTTTGATTCAAGCAAAAATCCGATTGAATCAAGAGTACTTTTTCTTGTCAATATTTTCAAGAGTCTAGACTCTAGATCCAATGTGTGTTTTTTCCAGTGCAGTACGTCACATGTCAGGAATTTGTACCCGATATTTGACCGAGAAACACTTCCAAAGAGCTCCAGAAGTTCGTCTCGGGTGAATATAGGCTGATTTAGTGACTACGTCATTCGATATTATATCGAACTCAGTGGTTAAAACCAAAACAATAACATAACCTCGTGCATAAATTCTGTGTGAGTCAAGTATGTTAATTCTTTACAATTTAGTCATCGACAGGTTGTAAATCACCCGGCGAGTAGTATTATACGGTCCTCTTTTCCAAAAGTTTCCGGTAATTTTTATTTGATATTTTCGACCTTCGCCCGAACGCCTTTTGAATTCCAAGTGAAATTCAAGGGTTTTTTATTCCTGTTCCGAGCAGCCGGCTGCATCAGAATGGACCACTAGACAAGGTACGAATTTCTACATTCTAATACATGTTTCTTAACTAAAATTCTACGTAAAATGCGACGCGCACAACGAAAATTACCAAAATCAACTCCTTCTAAAGAAATTTAATGATTCTTGATGCGTGAATTCAAACCACCCGCTCATGAAAAACTCAATGCTCTGCGTGATTCACATCGTGCGATGAACGTTATCATGACAGTCTCTGCAATCTAAAAATCTGGCAACCTCAATCTTGACGCTTTGGCTCAGCCGTAGCAAATTGCTTATAGTTTGATCAACACATGGTGGGAAATGAACATTACTCGATTGAGAAGCTTGTTGAAATCGTCGTAGTGCGCGATTTGACTCGCGTAGAGCTTTGAGTTTCTTGTCAGCGTGCAGTTCATATTCCTCGTAACCAATGTGAAATAAAAACGTTAATATCTTCGTTAGGAGTTGGTTTCAGTAATTTTCGTTGGGCGAATCGTGTTTTACGTGAAATTTTGGTTAAGAAACATGTATCAGATTGCTTAAATTCGTACCTTGTCTAGTGGTCCATTCTAGGGTTTTTTATTAGCGGCTCTGGTGCTTGCACTATAGCTGCTATTCCGGACGGTCCCAGCTGGGGAGTATCATTGGACCATGTTACATTGGAGAGACCGCGCGTTGGTTAATGGGAATCGGCGCCATTTTCGGCTATGTTCCTTGTCATGACTTTATTTTATTGCATATTGTTTTATTGTTAGCCAATGCTATGTTGTGTAGTGTATTTTTGGAATCATGGTGATACAGTCAATAATTCAAAACTTGTCTGTGCTTTAATCTCGTGATGGAAAAAATGTACTTTACGTTCAAAATTTGAAAATTTGAATTTTAAAGTTTTCGCGGTTAAGGAAGCTCCAACCACTGGGTTGGAGCTTCCTAGTCATATTACTCGATATCAGCTGATAGCAAACAAAGGTTACCAAGGAAACCGTAAACGTCTAATGCCGTCTGCCCACGTAGCAAATGGGAGGCGAAAATGGAAGTCATCAGTGCATCGTTGAGTGTTGACGCCCGATCCCATTTTCAGACATGTTCACACGTTTTGCTTGCAAAGAAAAAAGGCGGCAAATCAATTTTTATTATTGGACCAATGAGTGTTCTCCAATTTGAGTTTGTAAAATTCGTGGTTTCTAGGTTAGGTTTTTGGCTGTGTGATAAATGATATTATGCCGTCTTTGATTTTGTTAAAATGACTCGATATATGTTATTTGATAAACGATTGGAGTTTTGATAAAGTAAGTTGATTTGAATTAAAAATTGTGTCCTTAAAAAATGGATGATGAGGTGATTTGGTTAACATGGGCATTTGTGGTACTTGCGGCGTATTGGGAGTTTGTATGGAAACGACGTGGCAGTAGTCCACACTTTTTACAAGAAACTATTTTGTACAAAGTTCTGTACAAATTTTACACTATTTATACAGTAATATAATACAAAAAAATTATGTACTTTATCACAACTCACATAGCTTCAAAACAAGATAGAAAATGATGGATGCTCAGCCCCGACACATCGATGATCGCGAAATTTGCGCGGCCCGCGCAATTTTCACGTTCAACACTCACCGATGCACTGATGACTTCCATTTTCGCCTCCCATTTGCTACGTGGGCAGACGGCACACAACTACCGTGGCCATCGGGGCGATTATTGAAATGACATCGACTCTATGTCGCCGCTTACGACAAGACATATAGCCCTATCTTAACCGTGTAATATATCGCAATTCGATATTCAAAACCATTACCTACAATTTCAGATATAAAAATGCAAATTTTTTGCAGCCTCGCTAAACGACTTATCAACCATGCATTCCAAAGTTTCTTATCACAGGGCTGTGAAAATATACAATCTAATAAATACAAAATAACCAAATATCTAAAAAGACAAAATTTCAGTTACAGTCAGTTTCAGTCTTATTGTTGCACAAACTAGTTATTTGACAAAAAAAGAAGATGATCACTCAATTGAAAGAAATTGGCGCCCAATCACAACGACAAGTTAAAAAAAATACTGTGGGAGAAATTTTTTAGGATGCGGACCTCCAAAGAGCCTTCAAAATTAAAAGTATACAACAAGTGATAGTGCCATGCATTCTGCATATCAAGGGCCAATACACATTTATACACCGGCTACGTAAATCTGCTAAGTTACAAAACATGAATCGACAGTTGTCGGATTGTACATCAGTGACAAAATGTGTCTAGGCCCTCATTCTTGACTACAACTACTGTCGCCAGAGCCGCTCTCCGACGCGAATGCGTTGGAGCTTCCTGCTTGTTCCTGTTCCGAGCAGCCGGCTGCATCAGAATCCATCCCCGAAGACTGACGCACGACCCCCATAAAAAACGAAGCTTGAATGCGGCAACACCGCGCCAGGATTAGCGTGGTGCAATAATTAAGGGATGGTTATCATACGTTCTCCGGCTCACGGTCATTTCACTCCACTCTTTCCAAGGGTGCCCGGCCCGTCCTCTCCCGCCACCACTTTTTCACCCTTTTTCATCCCGCGAGATGTACGTTTCAGCGAAGCCATTTGAGCGGATTTTTCAACGAGGAGCAACTGGCGATTAATATTCAAACCCAACGTGTTTAAATAAATTTTTATCGGGACGCCCCCTCCACCCCTCCTTTCCTCGCTGGTCACGGGCCATACATAGCCCACCGTTGCCATGTCGCACATTTGGCCGCTTCGATTTGCGTAAGGATGCCGTGAAGAATTCCAGGATCTGGGAGCTGCGCTATGGAGCTCATTTGAATATTATAACCCAAGAGGATTTTCAGCGCTAATAATGTTGTTGGATGTTTCCGATGCAGCTGAACAATTTAAAAGGTATTAAATCCTCAGAGAGCTTGTCAAAATATTCCGCCAACCCCCCCCCCCCCCAACAGCGATGGAGCGGGATGAATGTTGTATCGATTCCTTTTCGAAGTGGTTTGGAATTTCAGCGTGAGCAATCAACTTGGCTGGCTGCGGGGTCTGTAGTGCCGCGCTAAGGAAGAACGCCGTATGAACATTCGAGAGTTGCCAAATTCTCTCCGATAAAATGTGCATTATTGAGAAAAGTTAAGCATATTTTTCCTCGAAATTTTCAGAATCTTCAGGTAAAATTGTGAACTAAATTATGGAAAAATTGCGAGGAAAATATTCTTAAATTTACCAAGAAATCAGCGTTTTATGAAAGGAAATTTGGCAACGCCTAAAGGTTCATACGGCGTTTTTCCTAAGCATGGCAGTGTAAGACGCGGTTTTTGAGTTAATCAGATTAAAATGGTCTCACCTTGGGAGACCCTGACAAGCTGAATGACTGATCAACTGATTGTTTGCCCTGCAATTTTGCGAAGAATTCCATCGACTGAAATGTCCGGACCAAGAGAATTTTTAATAAGATTTATTCAATTTTTTGCCGATGAGAGGCACAGAGTACATAATAAAAAGCGAATAAATATGTAAGATATGAATAAAGCTTGCAGTGCTTCCATCCTTTTGCAATTTTAGTGGACTATTTCAAGTTTAAAATTTTAGAATTCCAATATCCTATTTTACTTTTAAGAGGAGGAATCTGGTATTAGATGTTAGCATATTCGTTTTAACTCACGAAAGTAAATGATGGGAAACTAGAAGAAACCCTGCCGTACCCAAACCATTTCTGAGTGCCTTCATTTTTCCCGAGTTGACAATCCCTCAACAGCTATATTGAAATAGTCGAATTTGAGCGCTACGTGCTTGAACCTTTACCGTAAATTGTGGAAAACCACTCTGAATTATTTTTTTTTTTTACTCATGAATGCAGTATTTAAATTTTCATCAAGTCCGTCATGTTTAAAATAGTATACGTATCCGTCGAAATTTTTCTCTAATTTTTGTCTATTGACCGAAATTTCAAAATCCTTGCCTACACCTTTGAGAGCCTTTTGATGCAACCGTATTTTTTTCATGCCTATGAACTAACGGGCCTCTTACTTTCGAATTATTTCTGGATTTAAATTTTGACGCATTGAATGGTTTATTTTGGCCTTGCTCTAGATTTAAATTTAGAATGAAACCAGACCAAAAATTTAATTTTTTTAAAGCACTACATAAAAAAGACTCTTCTAAACACATTTCCCAAATAGATCCTCCCTGTCAATAATAGACATAGAATAATCAGCAAAAATTGATTATAGAACTATAACCTATCATTTTTTGAATAACGCCCTTATTTAATCCTATTAAACCCCCAAGAACTGTTGAACCGATTGTAGCAAAGATTGCTTTATGTGTAACAGTTAGAGCTTTGACGACAGGGTTGAAAAAAGTTACGTTTTTCCATTTATCCGTCGGTCTGTATAAACTCTGAATCAATTGCGATTACGTCACCACCGAAATTTATGTCGGAATGCAGTTACACTTTTTTCTCTCTCAGCTATCCAGCTCTTTCTCCCCGCGGTGGCCTCCAAATTACGATCGTAACATTCTCATTTTCCTCGGAATAGGTCTTATGATCCTATAGCCGATACTGCAGAGGTTATAGGCTAAGCTATTGAGCGTTATGGCGCTTTAGCGACATTTTTCAGGTCAGGAAATGCCCGACAGTCTGGAGCTCCAGCCGAAATGCATAGAGCGATATAATTAACTTGTCTGGCGGTGGTTACGACCTTTTGAAACGGTCCTTAAGCGGGGCTCTTATCTTTTATGAAGGAGCCAGCATGGAAAATGGTTATTAAAAGGTTTTGCAAAGTTCATCAAAGCAGAACGCATTCTCGACAAGCAGATCCGAGCCACGGCGGCGGGTTGATGTGCATACCGAAGCAGGTAAATCTCGGAGCTTTACTTGATTTTGTCTTTGAGCCACCTCTGTGCTGTGATGAAAGGACTTTTTTTCTTATTTTTAGCGAATTTTAACGTGAAATAGTCTCCCTTTTTAATGTTTACAGTGTAATAAATGCCGGAGGGAGAATTAACCTTAGCTTGACATAATTGGGTCTTAGACCCAGGTCGAGGGTGAGTCGGATTCAGTAGACAAAAAAGAAGACGAAGAGGAAGGAAAAAAGCGTCTTGGATCAAGAAATTAGACTCTTAAAAAATTAGACAAGAAAGAAAACTCTTGATTCAATTTGATTCTGCCTGAATCATAAGGAGATTCGCTTATGCCAAGAGGCTGGCCCTCGATTCAATAAGCAAACATCCGATTGAATCAAGAGTATATTGTTTTGTTAAACTTTTCAAGAGTCTGGGGTCTGAATATAAGCGACTTTTTTTCGAGTGAACAAAGGGAAATCAGAAAAAACGAAATTATTTATCTTCGTCTATTTTTCTTCCTCTCATCCTTCTCTTTTCTCTTTTCCCTGCTTATTGTCTTGTTCTCCCGTCTAATTTTAATAAGCGGGTCTTGTCTTTTTTATTTTTATTATTTTCGAATATTTCCTCCTCATAGTACCAACATTTTTTTTAGAAGTACATCTTGGATTTAAACTGGTCCAATACTGCAATAATGCCGTGCAATAACGCCGAATGAAAATTCGAGAGTCGCCAAATTTTCTTCGATTAAATGTTAATTTTTGAGGAAAGTTATGGATATTTTCCCTTGAAATTTTCAGGAACTTTAGGTAAAATTGCCAGCTAAATTATCTGAAAAATCAGGGGGAAAATATTCATAAATTTACTGGGAAATCCGTGATTTATCGAAGGAAAATTGGCAACGCCTGAAGGCTCATACGGCGTTTTTCCGTAGCACGGCAGAATACTGGTGCATGCATAACAAAAAATTCAAATGCTTTAAAGTGAGTGAAGAGGACGCGTGTGTCAGGCAAGTAAGTTGAGCTGTAAAAACTTAGCGGTATTTCTTTCTCTTAAATTTGCGGTACTGCGAAAACGAAAACTATTCCCACTTAATAGTCGTGAGGTTGCTCACTCTTAAAGGAAAATGCGCCAGGCCTATGATGAATGTGAATTTTACGCATCGAGACCCTTCGAAATCCCGTTGATTTATTTTCATTATTTTTCGTCGGTGTTTTTGTTGTTTTTTATCTCTTTGTTTTGGAGACCGTCCGAAGGGTGACGCGACGGTCACCCGAAACAAGGGGTATTGAATTTTTAGCCCCCTAATGATGATTAATGCGCTTTACTTGAGGGAGGGGAGGGCATTGATCTCGGCTGTGAACTTTCCCGTTTAAAGCCACTTCTGCGGTGACCTCTCTACTCTTTATCTTTTTTATTTCGGTCCAATCCAAAGATAAAACGACAACTTTCACTGGTTTATCTCATTCTATGCCTCAAGTCACTTCAACTTGAAAGTAGCTCTCTAAATATCTGAATTTACCACTAGTTAAAGAAATGCCGCGCCGTTTGGTTCTGAGGTAGGACCACATGCTACATATGTCCTAAAAGGAAGTACAATATATTTTTTATGGATTTTTGTCAATTCAAATTAAGTATCACCACATCAAAAAAAAAAAAAAAGTGAAGTTGGTTTAACATTCTGGGTGTAAAAAAAGAGTGCTAGAACGTATAAATTGCTGAATTATCTGCCACAGCAATTACTTTAGCAATGCTAAGATGTAAAACTAACCACTGTGGTGGGTAATTCAGCATTTTATAAGTTCTTGCACACATGCATTTTTTACATCCAGAATGTTAAATCAACTTCACTTATTTTTCAGTGTAGATCAAAAAGGGAATCTAAGTCTGCGACACAGAATATAATTTAGGTCGAAACAAGATTTTGAGCCCGCGTCTTCCCTGATTTTCTTTTATCTTTTTTTATAATTTTTGTTATTTTCTCTATTTTCTTTCATCTTTTTTTTAAATTTCTTCACATGAGATAGTCTAGTATCTAAAATCATCACTGAAAAATTGAAGCCTACAGCTATTTTTCACTAATGCTGAATTGAATAGAGACATCTGCAGAGCTGTTTCCTACATACACCATTTCATATTGCCAAGTCATCCAGCTCAACAGAAATGATGACTAAGACAATGAAATAAAAGCGTGCGCTGTTAACCTCTCCTCCTTCCGCAACATTTTTGCGCACCGTTCGCAGCAATGTCGACCCCTCTCTGTGTAAGCAGCGTTATATTATTCAACTCAGCCCTCGTAATTATTCTTTTGGGTTTTATTTTTTAACCGCCGCATTAGCGATCCCGGTTCGCCCAAGATTCACCGCTGTGCAAAACAGCCTGAGCTCAAGGGAGAGACGCCAAAACTCGGCTGTTTTCACAGTGCCATTAAGCGGCTTGATTGCAGTTTTTCACGGATTACATGGAAAAAACGCGCAGAAAAATAAGAGTTAAAAGATAGATGGGGAGGGGGGTGAAGTACAAGAGAAAAGAGTAATCTGCAAATAATGAGTTAATATAGAAGATACAGCAAACAGACTGACGTTCTCTGCTCACTTTCTAATACCTTTCTAATTAGGGAGACACGGTTTGATAAGCGAAAGGTTGTGTTTTGATCTCTTTCCGCTTGATCGTCGCCAAAAGGTTGTCAAAGAAAAATAAACTGATTTTTCGAAGCGTAAAATATAATCCAAGCGCTATTTTACCTTTAATAATGCGTGAAATATGTATGAAATTGGTTTTTACAATCTTCTTTCGAGAAAAACAGGTGGTTGAAATTTTTCGAAATGCTGTTTCTAGTTCTTTAGTGCATACTATAACTTGTAAACTTAGTCTTAAGGTCACTTTAGAAACAGGTTGATGATTCCTAGTCAGTTCCTAGTGGACAGAATTTCCTATTTGATTTGAATCAAACTAGTTTTATATTCATTATTTCTTGATCTTTCACATATTTATGATACTTGAGAGTTTACGATAATGTCCGCACTAACTGCATGCGCTCATAGAAGTTACATTTATTTCAATTTCTACGTCCTTTTTTTGTGTTTTCTGTGGGCAGAATGTTGATAATCTTAGGACATCTCATTTTATTCAGAAAATTTCCGATTTTTGACGATTTTAAAGTAAACTTTCTTCCCTGCCTTCAAATTACTTCACTACGAAAAAAACCCGCATTAATCGCTCGTAATGCCTGATCTGACAGGAACCATCAACCAATCAGCCGACCCGCCTCATAGCCTTGAAATTAGGAACTTGAAGAAAAAAGTTCTGTACGTATTGAACATCGAATTTTCTCGGTTTAGGGAACCGACGTTTCCGGTAACAAAAACCAAAATTAGATTTTTGTAACAATTGAACAAAATTAGTATTGCTCTGAAAGAAACAATTATAAGCTGCCCTAAATACACAATTATAGAATTTATAGGACACCCTATCAAAACCAGTTTATCAAACCTCTTTTGTGCTATGATTACCTATTATTCACACTTTTCTTCAAGCTATGCACAATGTAAATATTATGTTTCTTTACAATGTAAATGTGACGTGTACCTATAGCCTCAACAAGGTTCCTGTATTAATAAAACAATTTCCCAAAAAAATTTACATCCAATCCTATCACTAATTTGTTAATTATTTATTGTTCTTTTTTATTTTAATTAGTCATAGCATGCATTTTGACACGTTTTTGTGAAATTTGTCGCTTGTTGTATATCATACGTGTGCTGAAGATGGATTATGTATCCAAAGTGCATCCACGCATCTTGTAAAGAAACAGTAACTGAAAAACTCCGTTGTCTGGATATATCCCTAAAATTTATTTCCAAAAACAATTTCAATTTCAATAACCAAAAATGTTTGTGTTCAATACGATTGAAAGTTCAGTCCCTCACTAGAAAAAAAAACCACATTGGATCTAGAGTCCAGACTCTTGAAAACATTGACAAGAAAAAATACTCTTGATTCAATCGGATTTTTGCTTGAATCAAAACGAAATCCGCTTAAATTAAGAGGCTTGGTTCTTGATTTAAGCTAGATTCTGATCGAATCAAGAGTACTTTTTCTTGTCGATGTTTTTAAGAGTCTGGACTCTAGATCCAATGTGTTTCTTTCTTTTTTTTTTTTTTTTTTCCAGTGCTGCAACGGAACTTATTTTTTTCCGTTTAAGGAGTGCCACACGGTCCGTAATTAAAATCATGGCTCCTGTTTTCTCTTGAGAGATCCCTCCTTAGAAGTACGCACACGATGATTCTCTCCCTATGAAAGCATTATCGAAGACAAAGCATGCCAGGGCAAGACGGCGAAGAAACGAAGATGCCACCGAGCGCTTGATCGCGTCTCGGCAGGGGAACAAAAGGAAGCGGAATCGGTTGAGGTTCCGTCGTTGGAACGTCATCGTCCCGCTTCCGGCGGGATAATGATTCCGTCGCCGGGAGTGCGGCTGGGTGATTGTTGAACGACAATCAAAGCCGTCAACCAGGACCAAGCCCACCTTGTTTAATCAGCTATTTCCGGTATTGACTTAGCGCCCCGTGATATCCTATCGCCTTCCAAAGGAAAGCGGGGAGGGGCGCCTCGCGGTCTACCCCTTCCGAAAGTCATTTTACTAACCCGCACCCCCGCCCTCTTCGCCCTCTCCGCAGGTTCTCAGGGTTGCCACAGTCAGGGAATACCGGGAAAACCGGGAAATGTCAGGGAAAATGACGAAAATGTCGAGAACGTCAGGGAAAATTTGAGAAAAATATATTTTGGACGTGAAAACAAGCAGTTTAAACGCACCAGTGTTGAAAAGTGGGCCCATATTAAGGTCCGTATCAACTAAGAGTACATTGATTTTGAACCTCAACAGAAAATACATAAATATCTTGATTGCAAGGATACTTACTTTTGGAAAAGTCAATGTAACTCTTGAGGCTACGTCCACCATCTTGAATTTTGTAATTTTGAAAATTTGATTGAGAATTCGAGTTTCCCAGCATAAAATAAACTCTGTCATCGAGTTTCAAAAAAATTGGTCGAACAGGAGCCCCGGACTCGCTGACTTCTTGAGAGCTTTCTACTTCAAACAAATGGAAGACACTCAGTGCGCCTTCAACTGAGGCGCGATACTCCACGCATTGCGACTGAGTTAGTTTAGTTGCTGAACCCAACGTAACCCAACGTGGCCAACGTCTTCACCTTTCACTGGTGTTATGCTGTTATGCATTTCACACTGGCTGTTAAAAAATCAATCATTTCCGATAAACTCTCTTACAGCATGCTATTTTCTTACGCTGTTCTTGGCAAGCAAAAATAAGTCTAAACAAGTTGGTTTTTGCAATCGCTAGCGATAGCAATATTCGTCATGGGAACTTTTGCTTCTGGGATATGAAAATTTTAAGGTAGGTACAGTTCGTTTGTAGTATCTTCAGAATTGAAGGGGCTATGTAATTTTGTGTCGACATCTCTTTTTTAACATTTTTAATTTTTTTTCTTTGCATACAAGAAAGCTGTTATTTACCAATTATTTATTTTCGTTGGATTATGTATGGTTTTTGGAAGTTAACGCATTTAACTTTCAGTTTCGTTTTTTCGGCGTAAAGTATGATATTTTTACTCTACGCATATGCCCGAATACGCATCATAACGACGGTGAAACTACCAAACCACGTATCTCGTTTGCGGTGTTTAAAAATCTCCGCTCACATTTTATTTTTTTGAAGTAGACCATGCTTTAAGAACGTGGAATGTAAATTAATTTTATTGAAAAAAGAAAATACCATCATTAATTTGGGCGAACAGAGAAAATATACATCAATATTTGGGTCAACATCTCCCTGATTATATAAAGGATGAATATATTAGTATTTCTGTATCAAAAAACTTAGCTTTGGTCTTCAGAGATACGATGATTCTAGTCCCAGTCAATTTGTTTTATTGAAAAAACAACAAAAAAAAAAAAAAAAAAAAAAAAAAAAAAAAAAAAAAAAAAAAAACAACAACTGAAATGTTAGCATACTATTTTCATGTCTTTCTATTTGTATCAATAGGTACTTTTTGCTTAACTTACGAACGTTGAATGCAAATTAACTTTATTGAAAAAAGAAAATAACGTCATTAATTTGGGGGAACATGTGGCTGATTATATGAAGGAGGTATATTCCAGTATTTTTGTTTAACATATTAACTCACGAAAAAATGTTCGTACATTTATCATCTAGTATTAATTATTTTTTGATGATTAGTCTAAAACATTCAATACAACCATTAAAAATTATCTCCCATCGCCGGGTATCGAACTCCCGATCACCTATTGCCCGCACCTTATCAAAAATATGGGGCGCCTCAGTCGACTAGGCTATCACAGATCGGAGAAAGGATGGGAAAAAATAGCATTTAAAAGACTCGGACGATGGGCGGGACTTATCACAAGAGTTGTCCTTGAGCGATTCGGCGATTCGCGTCTTCGTAGCTTCTGGAGAAATGAGCTAAGCCCCTTTCTCTGTGAGACATTGTTTGCCTATGCTATCATGTGTCTCAAGGTTCATATCAGCAGGCATTTGCCATCGCGGCAGTAAGCTGAGGCAATATTTCTGTATTCATGGAATAAATCAATCAATCGAGTTCCGATTTTGGCTCATATATCCGTAACGGGTCCTCCAGAGCAGTTTTCCACCTTGCACAATAGTTATAATTTCTTTATTTCTATTTGTAAAATTTGAGGTGGGATAATGGCGGCTTCTCAAGAGCAACGAGGTAGGCGATCTTTTGCACCAACGAACAGAAAACTGATGGCGAAAAATAACCAATCGGAACCTCCCAAAAAAAAGAATTTGCCTAAAAACGGAACTTCGTGGATCTGCGCAGATTTACCAGTCAGACACGACATCTCAAGTTGGAAAAAAACTCGCTGAAAGCGAATTTTAGCAATCAACACAACTTGACGTAGAGACATGCTTGGCTAAAAAATACAACGGTTTTTGATACATCGGAAAATCAACCAAAAATCGGAGACTGGGCGAAACGCTCAAGGTCGCAGAGGTATAGGGAATCCCATAGCGAAAGCAACGGAACGATTATAATATCATGGGGAACTCCGTTCCCATGACAATATCAAAAAATTTTAATTTTTTATTCTCATTTCAGATTTTCTGCTGTGACAAATCAATTTATTCATCGGCAAGGATCTATTTTTAACGTAATTTACTTGACTTTTACCAGAGATTTGTAAAAATTGTCATTTTTATGATGCTGTATTGAATGTATCCTTAATAGATCTGCAAACCTTACGGGGCCTCTCTAAGAAAATGCGCTGTTCAGGGAACGACTCCATAAAGACCGAATCTGTGGAAAAGGAACTTATCTTTCGGGAGTAAATTTTCCATAATTGTTTTCGAGAATCTAACCCATATTTTTCTACAAAATAAGACTTTTTGAATTCGACTAATATCTATTTCAATTTTTGAGCTGGAAGGGTAGAACTTATTCCAAAATTTCCAGTTTTTCTTCTTGGACGTCTTTGCAAAAAGTTGAGAAAAAGTTTCTCCCGGAAGAAAAGGTATTTCTCGTGTTTGGTTATACAAATACAGATCATCCCCCTCCCTCCCCCCCCCCCGAAAGAACGTAACCACATTTCCATGTTGCCAGATTTTTACCTGAAATATTGACCTAAAAGATATTGACCTTTCTTCTGATGTCGTGAAATAATTGGAAACAATTTTAACAAAAATTGTGCAGGTTAATTCTTGTAAAAAATTCAATTGCTTGAGTAATTTTTGCAACTCTGGAATGGAATTACGGTCCTTCTTCCGAGAAACGACGAAATATGACTCTCAGAACTTTTCGACGCACTTAAACCCAGTCCTATCCCCTTGCACATTCCGGCAACTCCTTGGTGTTCTTCTCCCGATTTTTCTTGCATTGTCATTGATCGATATGGCGGGTGCCGCGGAAATTTGTCTAGCCATCAGGAGACGTGAGGCCGTTGCCGTTCTGTCGCGTCGGTGCCACTATGAACTCGACGGTAGCGTCGGCTTCCCGGCGGCGGAACAGACGGGCAGAGGGGCAACTCCAGGGGGGGGACAAACGAGCGAAAAGGTGTTGGAATGTCGCGGGTCACATATATCGCCCGGCGCTCACGCCGGCGGCTAATTGAATTACAGCCAAATCTACTTCTGCGGCCGCGGCTTGGGTCGGGGAATTTTGACGCCAGGGGGAGGAGGGGGGGTCGGAGGGAGCGCGAGCCAAAGTAAACCGGCCTAATTTCGAGCCCCGACCATATATGCCAGATAGTGCAGAAAATGGGCACTTTTTCCCAACTTGATCCCTTGTAAAATATCCACCAGCTGGGAACTTTGGTTTCGGCCGATGGCGATGGAGTGATGTCCTTGCGGTCGCTTCCACGTCACGGGCCTTTGATGCAGTGCGTTAGTTGATGGGCGTCGGATGAGGGTATATCGCCGTTGACACCTCCGCCACCAATTTTGACTTTAATGAAAGCGTTCCTCGCGACGAACTTCTGAGCCAGGGCTTCTGTGTTTGGGCCGTTTTGCAGCCGAGAGTACTAAAACAGGTGCTCGGAGTGGGTTAGATGGATTGTGGGAGTCATCTAATTCAACAGAAGATGTGCCCTTTGCACACATTGCAAGTGTTTTACTGAAAGTGGGGGTGGGTGGAGGATCACTCATCGATGATCGTGAAATGTGTTGCAGAAATCATCATCGCACTCTTAACTTAAAACTTGCAACGTGTGCAAAGAGCATTAGCGATTTAAAATAAGCTGACGATTGACGCCAAACCTATAGTGTTGGAATTGTATTTATTTTTTATTTTTTTTTGTTAAATTACATTAATGTAACGAATAGGCTACGTTTTACATCAAGGAACCACCATGTCTGGTTCTTTTATGATGAAGAGCACCAACATAAATAGGTAAACTAAATGCCCGAAAGGAACGTTTAGGTGTTACGCTTGTTACTTGCTCCCACTTTAAAATTAAATCCTTTAAAAATATTTTTCTTCAACAATTCCTTAAATTTTTTCTCGTACATACTGAAAAATTGGGGAAGGAGATCAGGCCATTCGTACGTAATTCGAAAGGGGAAAGAGGCGAGAGGTTGTCGGACGGGTACTTAACAGGGACGGGAAGTTGAAAAAGATGATCAAAATGTCTTATTTTATAGTTGAACGGCCCCACATAGACTGCAGTTTTCAATAAGAAACCATTGCCTCCGTCTCGACGATAAAAACACCTGCATCTATTGATTCTCAGAGTCACACGCGATGAACTGTTAGAAGTAAAATCTGATGTATGATAAAAAGTTATGCAGAAAACTGGTTTAATACAACTGAATTTATTTATCGCAGGTTTGGATTCACGTTCTAATATTTCATATTATTGATAATTTGGAACTTTATCAAGGTTTTTGTTCGCCAAACTATCCAAAAAGCCACGAGGGTTATTTGGCTGATAATCATTGCTACAGTCTGAAAAACTCGAACTTTTTGCTGCAAAGTTTTAAAGATTATCCTTCATTGAAAGGGCTCTTTCACAGGAAAAAAATTTTATTCGTGCAAGCAAATCCTATTTTGACTCAATGAATTATCCTCTAGGTATCAAAATTTCGATTTGGGTAGTCTGATGACTCATCCTACGAACATTTCTCGTATGATTACTCTGTTAAACGTTAAAGCGCCACGACCAATTGGACGTATTTCTGCCAAACAGAACCATGTGCATTGAGACATGAGCCCTGAGACCCATAAGAATGTATGCACAACACGGCTCACTTCATAATGCACATAGCTCCGTTTGGCAGAAATACGTCCAATGGAGAATTTGCACGCAACTTTTTTATTGCTTCATCTGAAAGTGCCTAAAGAGCTGATTTTGTAGTATTTTTTATAATTTTTTTTCGGCGATGGGAAATACTATGAAAATAGATTTAAACGTGAGAAAATGCGCCGCCTAATGACGTCATCTGGCGGCATTTCCCGTTTAAACGCATGTATTTTAGCAGATTAGATCATTTCGTCATATCCTTTCCAATAATTGCTCAATTTCGGAACCAATGGTATTCTTTTGTTCAGCTCACTCGGTAGCGTCCATCCAAACACGGAATTCATCAAATTTCAGACATCTGAAAATTCTCGATTGTCTGACGTTATCCTCTTCTTCTGTTCCAGGGAGTCGGGGTATGGAAGCTCCGTACGCAGTCATCGTGTTTTTCCACGGCGAGTCCTATTCTTGGGGCTCAGGGAACCCCTACGATGGAAGTGCTCTAGCCAGCTACAGTCATGTCATATTTGTCGCTGTCAACTATCGTCTAGGAATCCTAGGTACGTAGCCGCACTTTCTCGTGTGTTTTTATGAGATTCAGAGAGATGTCAGTCATGGTACAAGTGTCGTTTCCGACTGTCTCGCCTTTATTCTACCGGGCGGAGCGGCGAGACAGCTCTCACAACTTCAGCGGAAGTTGACAGCTCTGCGGTCGGAGAACGAGACAGATCTGGCAGCAGTTTGTTTCAGTGAAACCTCCCTCAGCCATTTTTAAAAATCTGTAATGGGAATGGTTTCCGGGAATCATTGTCAGAGCATATTTTCATATTTTAACAGAATCTGGTTGAGCTCAAGGTGTTTGGAGGAGAAGGTAAGTATGAAAATCGCAGAGTATATTGCGTGGGCCCGAATCAAATGTTCAGTGGAAGGTTTTTAAAAAATTTGGGCATCGTTTGCTTAGACCTGCGTTTCGAGAGAGAGGAAGATCTAAAATTCGGAATTTTGGCGAGAAGCATTTTATGAATAGACCAATAATACCGATAATAACAAAGATGTGCGAGTACCCAGTGACAAAAAGCATACGGAAAAAGCGGGTACAAGGTCAAAGTGAGGAAGGGTGGCTTGGCTTTACGAAATTAGGACTGTTGAGTGAGGTCCTATTATATTATATCTAAACAACCAATATCTACATTTTTAGTGCGTGAACTGTGCATCAGAGGTGACGAAAATATTAATTTCGCATTCCTCTTATCAGAAACGACCGTTGGCGGATTGAAAAAAAAAATGTAGTCCCAACGAGCAAGAGCAAAACGAATGTAGAACGAGCTATCAATTTTTCCCCATTTGAAGCTATGATAAAGAATCGATTATTTAGATGTTCGATGCGAACAACCTTTTTATCGATTAGGCTTGAATGGCAGATTAATCGATATATCGCAAAGTACGCCACGCCACTGATGTAGAAATGAAAACATTGTGAACATAGCTGGAAGTATGAATGACAACAATTTAATTGTTTTTCAACAAATATTTGATAACAATTTTTTTTGTCTTTTACATAAATTTTATGAATCTTAGTGAAAATAGTTAGGATATGACTGGACGTATTTATGCCAAATGTAACTATGTGTGAATGAGTAAAATCAAAATGAACTAGAGGCACTGGATTTGCGGTCTAGAGATACCTTTTTGACTCAGTATATTTGGACGTATTTCTGCCAAACAGAACTATGTGCATTATGACGTGAGCCCTGTGGTGCACTGAGAAAAAACTATGGCTTATAAACCTATTAGAGGTAAATATGGAACACCACTAATAGTAGTACCTCTACGTATAATAATAGCACATATACCTTAGTTATGGTACATGTACCTTAATTAGGTACAGAGACCTTAGTATGGTTCACAGACCGAGAATCATTAGTTTATTTACGACTATTATAGGTGTTCCATATTTACCTCTAATAGGTTTATAAACCATAGTTTTTTCTCAGTGTGTATTGTATACCCTGATGAGTGTCAGGGCTCATGTGTTAATGCGCATAGTTCCGTTTGGCAGAAATACGTCCATTTATACATTGTATCCTTTATTCTTTAGAAATAGGTTTATCGAGGGCTAACGAACACCACCTAACTGAGAAAATTTTGGCAAAATAGAGTTAGTGACTTTACAGTAGAAAATACGCAAGCTGGTGATTTTTTTTCCAATTCTGCAGAAGAGCGCTTAGATGACGCCGTAATACATGAATAAATTGCAAATCTAACCTTAAAATTATAAAAATGGCCAACGTTTTTATTGGTTCTGCAAAACCGTCAGTTTGCTGATCGGCGGTATTGATCGGTAGCATCGATGCATCGATAAACAACTTAAAGCGCAGCAGTGAAATTATCCGATGATTTAGCAAGATGAAACCACGGAAAAATTATCTCATTTATGATAATGGCGGAAATGGATTCAAAAGGGAAGATATTGCAATTTTATCTGCATCAACACAGGATCCGAGGGAAAAATATTGTTCCCAGGTTAAAATCAACTCGAGAGCATAAGTTGGATATTCTTCGCTCGAGCGAAAGCGCAATTTGAAACTTTAATGAAAAGCTTCCCTCGAAGAGTGCAAAATAATTGTCTTTGATCGGGCCGGCTCCCATCCGAAATTATAATTGAAAAAACGTCCCTGGCGACCGGGCTCCGTCGCGGGTAGCGGTAGCCCTCCAGAGATGACAAACACAAACTTACCCGGGATTAAAAAATAAGCTTACCCCAGTCCGCGGAGAGTATTAACTACGTGCAAGCAAGAACTTTCCGAACTCTCGATAAACGTTTATGAGCTGCCGGAGAAGAAACCGCAAGCGATTATTTTTTATGGAAACCATAACTGTTTTTTATGCCGGGTCCCGGGCTAAACATTGTGAAGTGGAAAGTTATGGCATCGCTATTTTCTCCCCGTAACTTTGCCTCCCGCTCCCCAATATCTCTTGTTTGACGGAGGGAGGGAGTGATGCAATAAACGCGCTCTAATTATAGCTTCCGTCGAGGATAATTATGCGGAAACGGCGCTAGCGGTAATGAAGGACTCAGAAAAATGGGTCCATTCTGTCAATTAATTCAGACGACGTCGCGACATATTTTTTCCTCCTTCGGGTTTCCTGCTCGTTTTTTCCTTTACTCGCCGAGTTTAGTATAAGTTCAGGATGAGGAGAAAGGTATGAGGATCTGAACGGAAACAATTTCTTTCCGCTCAGAAAAAACCATTAAATCAAATATGGACGTATTTCTGCTAAACGGAACAATACAAACGAATGAGAGAAGTGGGATGTGCTTCAGAAATCTGCATAAGAGACAATGTAAAAGTGGGCGTGATCCCTTTTTAGCGGGATTTTACATTCTACCAAACGGAACTAAGCGCAAACTGTATGCTGCACTCAAGAGCGATGTGGACACGGCCTATGAGTTGAATGACGTCAACTTGAACTTCAAGTCATTGGCGCTTTATAATTCCCATTCATTCTTATGGCCCTCACCTATCTAGCATACTTCTCCTTTGCATCTGTGTCTGGTTCCTTTCAGCAGAAATACATCCATATGTCGTATTGTTTGTGTTAGTTTATTTAAGTGTAGCGGGCTTCAAATGAGATGCTCCTATAGTGGCCCTCAGCGTGAGCTCGACTCAGGGAGGATGCTCCCTACTTTTAACAGTCTAACCTGTGCTTAGTAAAATTATTGTCAAAGCATTATACGAAATCTTATTCTTTGGTCCTCGCTATTTCTTCAACAAATAGTAAAAACTGATAGGTTGGTCATAAGTGTTAAAAATGAGAGTAATTTTAAACCGTCCACGTCGATGGATCGAGTCAGAACACAAATTTGAAATGTACCATCTTGTTTAAGGATGCATTTTTGGAGATTCGTAAATTCTTCTCATCTAATACCATCCAAAGATGTAAAATTTATTCCCAAAGATCATCGTCATTTTTGTATAATAATTAAACCGAGTGATACGTCCTCAGGAAATTGTGCGGTTCATGACCAATACTTTCGGCAGATAAGACGTTGTTCGACAAATTCACAAAGCAAATAATTCAGCACGGCATAGCAGTGGCAGTGCAGACAATGCGGTATCACGAATTACGTTAGGGAAGGCAGGGGTAGTTACGAAAGCCACAACTTTCCCTCACCTACATTTTTACGAGCTTAGTTACCTACGCGCCACACTACGCTCACGCTCCGAAATTTTGTGAGAAAACTTTGCAACTGCTGTTTTTCGCGAAAGTTTTGCGACCGTGATTCGCAACTTTATGCAATTACCTCGCGGTTTCCCGGAAGAATTTGAAATTTTGTGGAAAATTTCCGATTCCGATTCTATCGAAATACTCTTTGAACCTTTTTTGAACATTATGAAATTTTGATTTAAAAAAATAAAGTTTACACCTAAGCCGTAAGAAAAAAATTGAAAACTTCCGGAATCTACCAAAAAATTTCGTATCCTAGAAAAGAATTTTCAATTTTTTCATTGAGCGTTCTAAGTATTTAAAAAGATATGTATATTATCAGTCATGCAAGTAATCACCAAAAGAAAAGTGAAGTTGATTTAACATTCTGGATGTAAAAAAAGTGTGCGAGAACTCGCAAAATGCTAAATTACCTACTATGGCAGTCAGTTTTACATCTTGACATTGCTAAAGTAGCTGCTGTAGCATTTAATTTAGCATTTTGTAAGTTTTCGCACACTTTTTTAACATCCAAAATGTTAAATCAACTTCACTTTTTTTCAGTGATGTTCTTCTTTCTGTTCTACCCACGCGCTCTGAAATATCTGTTAATGGTCATTTGCGTGCTTCATGCATTTTCACGATGTTCAAGCGCATTGGTCACTTTTTTTCCAGTGTGTGCATTTTACGTCTTTCCAAAATTTTCCGAAAATACGAGAAAGTTAGTTGAGTAAAATCAAGGATCCCGAATGAGTCACTCGATGTATTTTAGAAGCTCATCCCTTAAGTTGTAGGTATAATTGTGATTGATGCTCTTTGATGAATGAATAGCGCCTTCATATTTGCAAATGCATCACGGGCATCCATAATCTACGAAAAGTTGCATCGAAGCGTTACAACAAAACGTTTTAGCACGTATCTTGGCGCAGGTGCAGAAGAAACAAAGACGCCATATTTTATTCTACTAAAAATTGCCTTATTTTATTGTTATTTTCGGCTTATTATCAATAAATTGGACGTATTTATGCTAAAAAGAACCATGTGCACATGGTTTACGTGAGACATAGTTCCATTTGGCCTAAATAAGTCCAATTCTACTGCTTATACATTAGAATAAATGATAAAAACACAAAAACGGCATCCCAGGAGTCTTGAACAGTAAGGGTGAAGGCTCTATCATTGCCGCCTCTGTAACGAGTGGCTCTTATTACTAAAATAACAAGCTGCGCGGAATTGGACGCTGGCCGTTCGGTCAAAAAAAAGAAGGAAAAAAAAAGGAAAAACAGGAGAAAAGAATAAAAAAAGAATCTACGAAGCCCGTCCAATATATTTCTATTATCGCTGGGGGACGAGCTCTGAGCAGAGGCAGACTGGGTCACCACCGCGTTCGGGCGACAGACGTGAGCCTCATTTAAAATAATTACATAATTCGCGCTCCTGCATCCCGGGTTGCGTTCGCTCGCCGCCAGGCGCACCCCTAATAACACCTGTTACTCGGCTTACCCGTATTCCCGCCGTTATATCTTTGTTGCGACTTCTTCTCTTTCTTCTTCCTCTTCTTTTTTTCGACTCCTCTGTTCTCTGTGCTTTTCATTTTTCTGCCCCACCCGCCCCGTCACGCAAAGACAGTCGCTCACGTTTCAAAGGTGAGGTCCGTCCCCTCTGTCAAGGTAATTTTCCGACTCATCTCTCTTGCCTCATGGTCTGGAAAAAACTGTGTTTTCAAATATTGGAGTTGTAGCAGACTTAGAATCTTTTTTATATAATGGAGGTAACGTTGGATAGATTTCACGTGAATCAATCTAACTACATTAGCGTATCTCTTTGAGGGGAAATTGTGCTTGTATAAGCTTTTTCCCTCTGTATTGAGATTTTCAGCTTCATGCTGATTTTTAACGCACGTTGGCTAAAAAATTCCAACTTACTGGCATTTGACGTCGTCTAATCTCCCGTTATGTTTCATTTTTTCAACAAAAAACTCAGCATTATTTAGACTTAAAATTTGGCCGTGTATCGCGTGTACCTTTTATGGCCTATAGAAAATTCACATTAATTTTCACGACGTCTTATTGTTTTGTTTGTTGTCAATCGAATAAAACGAATAAACTATGATACATCGATAAAGGAACTTCATGTTTTTCTCATGTAACGGATCTACATGTATGTCAAGTTTTCAGGGCGTTATAAAGCCCCGAATTTGAATGTAAACCACTTAGGGGATTGAGACAGTCAGTTTTTCGTCCGGACGGATATCAGTGACTTCTTTTATAAGCAATGCCCTTATTTTTAAAGCCAAATTTATAAGTTTCTGCGAAAAATTCACTCCGGCGTTTAAATCCGGCGCTTATTTTCTCTTCGCTTTTTTTCATATAGACTGATATATTTTTCTTTGCATTCTACTTTCGTCTTAATCATAAATCGGTTCTTCGGATCTGAAGCGTAGACCGTGAAGCCTTTTGGCTCCTTGGTTGAACTTCAAGCAACTTGAACTAATTAAGTCCGGCAATAATCTAATTTCACCCTTCAATGTACAACTTGCGTGTCCTTTCCTGTCGCACTAGCGCAGGGTTGTCAGACTGTGAGCGATTCTTCATACATTTCACCTCAACAATACAGGTAAAATATGTGATTCCATCGTCAGATGTTGCAACCTTTAAACATTTTGTTAGAATAATCGCTCCCTCCCAACTGAAGTTTACCATTTAGTCTTTCTGTGGAAACTTTGAGCTTGACAACTTATTGTTTTCTTACAGAAATTAAAACGGTTTCAAAACGATCGTTTGGCGTTAGATAATGTCAAAAATTTTGATTAAAACAAAAGAGATGGAACAAATGATGCGTAACCGGGGATTTTTTTAAAGAATGCAATCATGATTAGCACACATAAAAATTGGGGACAAAAAAATAAATGGAAACGGGGAAAAATAGCTACTCTATGAATCAGTTCATAGTTAGTCAAATCCGCTTCGCTATCGACTGTGAAACTAAAAGAACTCGAATCTCGTTTGCGGGGTTTCAAAATCTCCGTTCCCATTTTATTTTATTTAAATAGGACAAACCAACACTTTTGCCTGATATTTTTACAAAATATCCACACGGAGAGAGAAAATATCGCGAAATAGTCATAATTGGACTCTAATTTATTTTTCATTCAAAAAATACATGACGACAGGACGTGTGCAGGAGCGTTAGCTGATGTATGCGTTTTTTGGAGTTTCACTGTCGCGCGATACGTAAAAGGCCTGCGACATTCTTCAGATTTTTCAGAAATGGAACTATCTTATCTGTAGGTTGTCAGTTCGATAGAAACAAGGCCCAAGTAAAACGCATACCACCAATGAAAGGTGCACAGTTGTTGAGTTGGGTTCACTTAGGTCACGCATCTAAACTAACTTCGGCGTAGTGCGTGGAGTATCACCTCAATTGAAGGCGCTCCGAATTTCTTACAATTTTTAAGTTGAACGCTGTCCATTAATTAAGAGATCAAGACGCAGGTTCTTCGTTAGTTTTCCCCAGTTGGTTCGTGTTTCGATGGTCAAACTGTATAAACGTGTATATTTTTTGCTCTGATCTGGTTGCTTTTTACCTATGAACAGTGAAACTCCAAAAACCTCGGTGAAGGCAGCTGCAGACTTCTTGCCATAATTTATTTTTTTAAATGGGAAATTAATCACGTCACATCTTGATTTTATATCGTGGTTGTTGCTATATTTGAGGAATTATTATGTTGGAAGTTCAAGCATTGGCACTGGTTAGTTCTCTTTTGACAAAATAAAATGGTAGGGAGTTTTCGAAACAGCGCAATCAATATACACGTTTATACAGTTTAACCATCGAAACACGAACCAACCGGAGAAAACTCCCGAAGAACCTGCGTCTTGATCTCTTAACTAATGGACAGCGTTCAACTTAAAAATTGTAAGAAATTCGGAGCGCCTTCAATTGAGGTGATACTCCACGCATTACGCCGAAGTTAGTTTAGATGCGTGACCTAAGTAAACCCAACTCGACAACTATGCACCTTTCATTGGTGGTATGCGCTCTACTTGGGCCTTGTTTCTATCGAACTGACAACCTACGGATAAGATAGTTCCATTTTGGAAAAAATCTGAAGAATGTTGCAGGCCTTTTACGTATCGCGCGACAGTGAAACTCCAAAAAACGCATACATCAACTAACGCTCCTGCACACGTTCTGTCGTAATGTGTGTTTTAAATGGAAAATAAATTAGAGTCCAATTATGACTATTTCGCGATATTTTCTCTCTCCGTGTGGATATTTTGTAAAAATATCAGGCAATCGTGTTGGTTTGTCATCTCTAAATTTAAAAAAAAATGGGAACGGAGATTTTGAAACCCCGCAAGTAAAATAGGCGAATTAATGGATTTTGAGGGTCTAATAATTAGCGTTTTCTGAGAAGCAAACTGACCGAAAGCTGTTTCTTCACCGATTTAAATCAGAAGTTAGAATTATACCGTTTAACAAATACCTTATATACTCAGAGAAGATATTATTTCACGATGTTTATCTATCTGCAGAAATACTAATGATAGTGGTCACTTCATGAGAAACAGCGGTGTAATTCGCATTGACCTGATGTTGAGTTTATTTTTAAAAAGAAAAAAAATCCACAGTCTATCTCAGGACGGACAGAGGGCTTAGTAGAATGCTGCATCGATCTCTCCCGTAAGACAGCTGCCAGTCGGAAGAACGGAGATTGAATTGAATTTCAAACATCTAAAAAAAAAAAAGAAAAAAAAAAGAAAGCAAAAGGTGAAAATCGATACCATCTGAATTAAGTTAATGCGATTAGTTACTTTACAGGGAAAAAGAGACGGAAAGACGTTTTCCCGATTATTGCGAGCTTGCCAAGTGGGTACAGCCCTCCAGAAATCTCAAGTCGCCGTTGAACGTATACATCTCTAGGCTATTCCCACAGTATCTAAGATTATTAATGCGAATTGAGAAGCAAACGTTTGGTGATATTTTAGACATTGTCAAGACAATTATTCTGTGGGAATAAAGTCGTAGAATTTTTTGCAATGAGTAATTTTTAAAAAATAGCTCGAACCTTTTGTATCTAATGATTAGGCATCATTTTTACAGAGGCAAATGTAAGGCTTCTTCAATTTTGTTTCTAAAAATTGGAGGGTTTTTTCTCTCCTATTGGGGAGAAATATTTAACAGCTACTGTTTATATATGTATCTTACCTATTCGGGAAATTAAATTTTTCGCTATTCAACATAATAATGTACCCAACAATAACGGTATTCAGGTCCAAAATTTTGCTCTTTACAAAGAAAATGATGGCTTAAAGGAGATTTCTTACTTCAAAAATAATTTTAGCTTCAAGCCGAAAAAAAACTCCACTCAATTGTTTAACATACGTCGCAATTAATGAACGTGTGTCAATTTATATCACGGATGAAATCGCACAGTTTCCCAATTTTTTTTTTTTTTTTTTTTTTTTTTTTTTTTTTTTTTTTTTTTTTTAAACCTTTAATCAGAGGTATCCTAGATCCTCCTGGTTAAACTAAAATTTGCAAGGAGAAAGTTGGCAACACTGAAATGTAATCACGATCTTCCCAGAGGGAAACGACACTTTGACCATTAAGAGATAATCGACAAGTTTATTGGAATAAAATAACATCTTAAATCTGGGGCAAAATTGCAACCAATGCAAATCAGAAGACCAAAAAATCATTCATTTTAAAATTCCATTTTAAACCAGAATCAAAATGCGAAGAAATAGTCGTCGGTTCGCTGTTATTGCGTGACCGAGACTGATTATAAAGTCAATAAAAATGTTATAAGAATTCTATGAGAATCAACACTCATAGCGATGGCTTCTGCAAAATGAGTTTGGACTACATTTTGCAATTAGGAACTATAAATTCCGGCCCGGTTTAAAAACAACGTATGTGCCATTAGTTTCCCTATGCCTATAGATGTTTTTTCAGGTAAGCCAGAATGTATAGGTCCAAATTGCAAAATGCAGTCCAACTAATAGAATGCTTTACTAGAACCCTGGCTCTAATAATCTAGAATTTTCTAAACCTTTCCCGGTACCGGCCTCTCAATCCGGCGGTATCGGTGCGTGTGAACGTTAGTCTAGACTTATGAACGTTGGCGTAAGGAAGCCTTTCTCCCACGAAGGATATCGACTCGGAGCCGTCGGGTAGCTCCCAAGGGAGGTGTCAGCTCTTTAGATTAGGGAGGTTGCATGTCGCCGATATAATGGCCCTTAGGCTGACCCTTGTGTGGAGCTAAAGGGATAGATACCTCCAAATAGTCCCAAAGGGCCTCCAAAAGCGCTAATGGAAGTCAAGAGAAGGAGTTTAGCCTTTAGCGGACCTCGAGGCCAACCCCGCATTATCAACCATCTTCTCAGACGTTGGAGAGGAACAGTGTCTGATAGTCTTGAAATCCGGAAAGTCCAGAAATAGCCCTGATTTGTGAGGACGGTCCGGAGGTACTGAAAAAATACGGATATTCTGCATGAAGGTCCGAAATTTGACGCTTTATGCCGCGTGTATTTCTTAAAGGCAGCTTGGAAGGTATACAATTCCTTGCGTATTGATTCTTAGTGTAGTATTTGCCCGCTAGATTGTGATTGTGCAGCCAGCTGATCCTCAAACCACCGATTGGTTTCGAATGCCGTGGCTAAGTCATTTTTGCCGCGGTTTGCACGTTAATTTCAAACTTGCGAAACTTTCCGACTATCGTCACATAAAGAAATTGGAAAAGTAGTGCATTTTTTTTGTCAAGGAGACACTGAATTTGTCGAGAAAATACTGAGTCAGGACTGTTAAAATACTGATTATTTGCCAGCCAGTTTGGGTTTATTATTTGTTGGAGCCTCGGCTGGTTTCAAGGTGCAATACGCGAGTATCAGACCACAGAATATATAGGCTTCACCAACAGAAGGTTCACTCCCGTAAACTCCAATGTATCACTGTTTGTACTTTCCGGCTGTCTGCATTGTTGTCAAATGAGTGCAAGATTGCCAACAATTACAATAAAGTGAACGGCGGTTTATTTGAATTGACGCTTCTCAAATGGGAAATCGAATCAGGTTTTGTCGAGTTTAATTATACGCAACGATAATAATTTTAATGAATCAATTGATTTTACTCTCATTAAAATTAATCCATGAAAAAGATTCAACGTGTGTTCATTAATATGGGCTGATTGTGAAATGATCAGATGAAATGATGACTTAATAAATTTAAAGCATGTGTACCAGATTTCAAATTCTTTCATATTTCCTATCTTCAATTATCTTTTTAACTCGAAAATTGTTACTTGGACGTTGTTACAAAGCACTATGTTTAATCTTCATGACTATTCATAACAAATTTGAATGAACACTGATGCTCATTTTACCAAAATCAAAGTAGAAGGTACCAAAGGAAACTAAAAAAGCCCTGAAATTGTTCAATTTGTGCATTTCACCCATCAACGTTTCAAGAGTATCGGTAGTCACCTGATTTTAGAAGCAAACAGTGCTTGATGGCATAAGGAGAGTTAGAATACTCCGCCAAAAATTAGCTTACTCTCAATTTTCTCTCTATTAGATCAGGTATATCTATCTGAAACCTTCGAAACCTTAGAGACAGGTAGGGACTATTATTGAATTCTCCTCAGGATCTGATATTTCTAAGTACATACTTGCCGTTTAGAATTGAAGGAGTAAAGTTGATGTTTTGGAAAAAGAAGTACTTAGGAGAGTGGCGTAAATAAATGATACTCCAAAGGCATTGCTTTTAATGGAAAGTAATTTAATTCTGAATGGAAAAAAATGTACAAACATTTGACTGAATTCTGAACACAAGTAGGTAACAAGAATCAGCAATCTCCTTATCAAAACTAAATTTCAAATGTTACGTCATTCTACTAAGCGGAGAAATGGTATGTTGCTGATGATGGTATCTTGCGGTAGCACAGAAGTATGGGTTTCATAACCAAGGATGGATTCAGAGGATGGCCCTAGTTCTATGCCGATCTCTCCATTCTGTTGTGAAGATCCACAGCTTGCAGCATCAATAGAACTCGGTGGCTCAATGGTTGCAATCAGTGAACAGGCAGATTTATCCGTGGATGTGACATGAGGTACAGCAGCTCTACGCAGTGTTCGTCGCGCATTGTCCGAAAAGTCTGCTTCGGTAAAATGACTTGAGCAAACAACTCTCGACTTTTTGTACAGGGCCAGTAGATCAGATTCAGACTCCCAGTTACTTTGTGGGTAAAGCCAACTTGCCCACTGACGGCATCTGCAACAAAGGAAAGTACACAAGGATTAGTAACGATATGAAAGGTGTAAAAACTGAAAACTTATGATCAAAATTAGAGATCTGGGTTCTATCTAGCATGAAAGGAGTAGTTTGTGGAGGCTACTTGTAATATTGTCAGAAGTAAAGGGAATTTTGCAATAATGTATGTTAATTTACTTACTACGGGTTTTAAATGCTGTGGGTCCCTTTTGAACATGACCCAGTTCAAGAAAAGAAATAAGTTTGAAATAAGGAATAAGGTATGAAAGTTTGGGGCACAAGCTATTCATTCTAGAGAACAAGGGAGGCAGAAAGGACAGGTTATACAAGACGAAACTACATCAGCTGATGAATATTAATTTGTGCTGTTGCAATTTCTCCATCACGCCCTCTCAAAAATTAGAATTGAAAAGGAAACAATTCTGTAGCAGTGCATATTTTTATGATTCGGGCGCAGCAGTTATGAAGAAAATCAGCTGATATAAGGCGTATTAATTTTTCCTCTCACGGCATTGCCATATTTCGCCTCCCCAGAAATTAATTCCATTGTGAAAAGATGCTAACTGGGAAAACATGCAGGTCCAACATTTTTAGCTACAGATGAGAAAAACCTCACCAGACCTCATTTTAAAACAAACTGTACAAAGCAATTTTTATACTAGAATTCTCTCTACAAAGTGTGACTAGAATTTTGTCTGGAACTCCAGATTTGAATCTCGCTAAAGTCTGAGTCCCAGTCTCACAATGAGTTCCTTGGATTTGCAAACCGACACAGATCTAGTTAACAAATCAGCCACTTGATTAATTACCTTAAGGAAAAGATTTAAAATCAATTTCTCCCTTTATTTAAAAGAAATAAGTGATGAAAGTTCAGGTCCGAAGCGATTTAATTTAGAGAACAAAAGAGGCAGAAGAGACAGCTTATATGCAAGACGAAACTACATCAGCTGATGAATATCAATTCTTGCTTTGCATTGTTGCTAATTCTCCAATGCTAATAGCAGCCTTGTTTGAAAAAAAAGATATCACATTTTTAAAAGAAGCAACAACCTCAATGTCTGCTGGTTCGCAAGCAATTTGTACAACTAATATTTACTAAATGACAGGAGAAAGCTTACTTTTCCGTACTGGCTCCTCCTGGTTTAGGAATTCGATGGAAAGACCAGGTTGATTTACTGCTGCTATGTCCACACTTGGCGCAGGCCCTTCGTTGCTTTGCAGTTAACATCGTTGGCTACGCCTGAAAGAAGAAAAATTGAAAGATTAACTTTAATGAAATACTGCATAGATAAGTACAAATGCTGAATTTAATAACTTTACAGGGTCATTCTGGGATGGGAGGTAGGATAGTAACCCTAACATTAATTAGGTACAAATTAGTATCTCTTTTGACATGATTCCTATTCTGAGCTTAAAGTTTCATCTACATTATTAATCACAGTTGCATAGTAGGATGCGATCATAAAGACTGATAAGGAACAACTTTGAGGCATCAGTGGTGACTTTCAACCACCAGAGAAAAGAAGTACCTGCAGGGCTTGTGCAAGCCATGCGGTGATACACTGGTCCCTTCATAATGAACCCTTAATTCACTAGGGAGAGTTGATTACATCTGGAAAGGTTGAGAGTGATTGACATTTCCCAGGTTAAATTGCCAGAATCTTTATCAGTCAGATGAGGGCTGGATGCTTCATTAATGCATTTCATTCATATTAGTTCCTTGTTGAAAAGATTACTAGCCACAAATACTGACAAACTTTGGGAAAGATTGACCTTCAATACGTCAGTCTATTGGAACGGTCACCTTAAGATAGTGTAGATCCAAAAGATTGAAGGGGATTGGCTTTAAAATGAAGCAGCACAGCTACTTGCCTATCAGCAATGCACAAAACCATCATTGCCAAGAGCATCATTTCATCAGATAAATTAGTTGTTTAACAGTAGCTGGTTAAGTAATGGATCATTAAGGTGATTCGTCAAGCTCAAGTGGCGTGGTCGGACTGGCATGCGATATATCTCATTGATTAGGTCAAAAGTCTCGGCAGATTTGGAATTTTTAGCCAAAACAAGGATGAAAACCCCTGCACAGTAGCCTAATGAATCATGCTAAACCTAAAAATTGGCAAAATTCAGAGAATGAAGGCAGAATAGTGTTCAGAAACAAAACCTCGCATTAAATTCAGCTACCGATTTCTGTGTCAAATGCAATGTTTTTTTCCGAACTCTATCCTGCTTTCATTTCTCTGAATTTTGTTGATTTTTGGGTTTAGAATGATTCTTTAGGCTAACGTGCAGAGGCTTACGTCCGTTTTTGTGCTAAAAATTCCAAATCTGCCGAGATTTTTAACCTGATCGATGCAATATAACGCATGCCAGTTCTAGCACGTCACTTGAGCTTGCCGAATCATCTTAAGGTTAAAAAACCCATTTGGGAGTGTATTCATCCACTGACAATAGCGTAAGGTTTTCCAGGAACCAAGTTTGAGGAAAATTAATAACATGGTAATCAAATTTAGGTAACACATACCTTAGGGCTTCTCCTCGTCGCAAGAGATACTGGCCCAAAAACGAACTACATCACTTCACATTTTAGGATAACCAACTTAACCACCAAGACAACAGATGAAGAAAACATAACAGCAACTTGAAATTAGAAATTATCAAAAGATTCGCGTTAATAATTAAACTGTTCGTTCGTCATTTTCAAAAATCCTCATGCTCATTCTCCCAGCACGCACGAGAGAGGACAAAGTCAGCAGATTTAGGTTAGGTTCTCAATGTAAACATTACTTTCTGGGTGTGTTCTTCTTCTTCGACCGAGATACGCTGGGAGTGAGCCTTCTGTTGGTGAAGCCTATATATTCTGTGATCAGACGGGCCGTGGCTGAAACCTGGCACGGCACCCGGAAGTGGGGTTGCAGCGGATTTGGGGATGAATGGTAGGTAGCGCCGCGGAATCTCCCTTTTAACCCATGCGTGTGAATAAAAAATGATCTACCTCCAATTATACAAAAAAATAGAATGGCGGAAAGGCTGCGCATTGTTTTATCCGAATAACTTCTTATTACTACGTGTATAATCTGATGTTCCACAAAAAACTAAGAGGTGCAAATGTAATATTAGAATGTGACAGGATCTGAGAAAAGGAACCCTATCGACCCTGAAGCTCAAACATTGAAGAGCACATGATGATTTAAAGTTCTAAGATAAAAATTCTCAAGTTTTAGGTTATAAATTCAGATTAAATTTAAGTTAGGAATTCTACCATGCTCGCAGAAAGAGCAGCTAGCTCCCTCTGTGTGGTGAGTATATAAAATTTCGCGTAGCATGTTTCTAAAGCTTCTTGGGAGCGTTACCCGTCTAATTCTTGAAATCGCCAATTTGGATCCTTTTCTCTAAATTCGGCTCTTCTGGACAATTTTCTTCCGGAGGATACGGTTCCCTTTCATAGATCTTGTCGCATCCACAAAAATCAGTAGTTTGATGCCGCAAGTAATGGAGAATTCGTATGCAAATTTTTATTGCTTCATCTAAAAGAGCTTAAAGAGTTGATTTCACAGTATTTTTTATAATTTTTTTCTGATATGGGAAATAGTATACAAATATTTTTAAAGTGAGAAAACGCACCGCGCCTAGTGACGTCATCTGGCGGCATATTCCATTTAAACACATGTATTTTAGCAGATTAGATCACCTAGTCATATCCTCTCCAATAATTGTTCAATTCCTGAACCAAGGGTATTCTCGTGTTCAGTTCCCTCAGTAGTATACACTTAATCACGAAATTCATCAAATTCCAGACACCTGCAAATTCTATATTGTGTAAATGTGTTCAAGTAAATCTAGGAAAATGCCAAATTTGAAGTCGCAAGTGAAGTTGTATATTCACGCAAGAAGACATTCGGCAACACGCGGGACTCGAGGACTTAGTTCGATCAGTTTATTTATCACGGCGCGAAATGAGATAAATGAGTCCCCAACTTCAACTCCCGTGTCCCTTTGTTCCTCGTCCCGGTGTTCCCTGTTCCGGTGTCGCCGAGAAATGAGTGGGAGTTCATCTTGCGCCAAAATCCTCCCGTCTTTTTTTTCCGAACCGAACTCACCTTCGCTCTCCTTCTAATCCCCTCTCCGGTGCCACTCACACCCACCCGTCAGCCGTTATCCGTTCGCAGATACTCGCGTGGGTCGCAAACCTGCAATTTTCGATGTTTTTCTACAAGGCCGGGCTAAAGTCCCTTCATACTGAGAGTTAAGACAATGTGACGCCTATTAGCGAAACAGGCGCTGGCCCCTACAAACCTAACAGAGATACTTCACGCATTGCGCTATGCGTGAAGTATCCCTGTTAGGTTTGTAGGCGCTTACGCGCGAGTCACGCTACTTGCCCGTAGAGTCCCTTTATACTGAGAGACAAGACAATGTGACATCATTTCTGATTGGTTCCCGTTTTTGAGGCCTCCACAGTGTCACAAACGGGACTAAAGAATGCGTTTTCACCAATTGCAAATATTATAATCTGGAATGGACCGAGGAATTACGGGTTCGACAAGGAACAAACGGAATGAGAGGAGGATTGGAGAAAAGAATTTGAGAATGAGCCGATCAAAGATTACGAAAAACGTTCAATTTGTGTAATATTTATTCCCGTTTGTGACTCCACGAGGGGGTGTTGTCTTAACTCTCAGTATAAAGGGATATAAAAGGACTCTATATAGGCCGGGCTAAGTGTGGACTAAAAGTGCAAATCTTTATGTTTTTTCTGTCACATTTTAAATTGTGAGGGATGATTCTGGAGGAAAATTTCACGAGGAAAGCAATGGAATCACTTTTAGAACCTTAAAGTTTTGTCTATACGAAGTTACAAGCGTTTAAAGTCTCCAAATTATGTCCGGCCTCTCCCATTGACTCGATCCACTGTGCGCTGTATGATCATTCAGCCATTGCTAAAAATTCTAACTAACACAAGCATACCTCTGGTAGGGTCCTTTATCTGCTAGGATCATAGTTGCACTACATTTTGCAATACGGCGCTACAATTTGTAGCTCACCCCGTAGAAACACTTATATGTTCATAGGGAAATCAATGGTACATACTTTGTTTATAAACTGAGACAGATTTTTTAGTGCCTAATCGCAAAATGCCGTGCAGGTGAAATTATTTCATTTTTTTCCGTGAGCCGGAGTTCTCGGTTGTTTCTACTCCAACTCTCAAATTGGATCGATTTCATCAGAAAGGAACCAGCCCACCTCAAGTTGAAAATGAGAAAAAGAGTTTTGGAGTTTCATTCCTGCAGAAGGCTCAATGCAGACAATGAACTTTAACTCCTCTTTTCACGAACTATAATTTCTGTTTTTGGATTTCCGTTTTTGGCAGGAGAAAATCTAAAGCCAGTGGAATTCTAAAAAAAATTAACTCAATTTTTCGAAAATATGGGATGGTTTCTCTCTTATAAACTCGGTCCGAATTTCATCTGACAAAATGTTCATCTGAAAAGCTGGTTATTAGTATCTACGAATGGTAAAATTGTAAAATTTGCAAAATCGAGCTTTGAACTTAAGCTAAATCTTCTAGTGGAGGATTGTTTCATCATGAGGTTTCATTTAGGCTACATTTGAAGAAAATCCCTGAGTTATTCCATGAAGGAGCATTCAATACCAGAGTTGAAATTTTTCATGAAAAATAAAACCTTGAAATTTCATGTGAATATTTCATGAAATTTCAGAAAGATAAGAATAATATTGAAAAATTTATTTCGAAATTAAATGCAGAATTAAATGAAAGGCGACTGGTTTTTGCTTTTTGGTGTTTTTTAGTGCGTGTTGCATACCCAGTCCCTGAAAATATGTTCTATATTTTTCCCAACTTTGTGAAATTTCATGAAATATTTCACGGAGTTTTCAATATTTCATATTTTTCATTTCACTCGTAGAACCCTGCTGAACAGCCTCTTTAGGCGTTTCTACTCTCTCCAAGACGGCAGCACGCCTTGGCCGAAGCTCGTCGCTGTTGCAGATGCATAATTGAAACGCAGCGGCCGCTTTCCCAGCGCTAGGCGTCTCGAAGTCATAGATCAATCCGCCATTCTTGCCAGCGACACTCTAAGGAGAAGAATGAGAAACGCCGCTCACGCCGGAGGTGTCAGTTTTTTAACAGCTTATTCAAGGAAATGGAGGGAAAATAACAGTCTCGGCGAGAAGCATACCGCGATAGAAAAATTTACGACCCTAATTCTTCATTAAACCACCCCCAACCCCTCCACGCTCGCCACCGCCAAGACGCCAACGGTTGTGGGCGAATTAATTCAGTGCACCGTATAATGTTGCACGTAATTAAATTTTGGCTATTTGTGGAGTATTCATGAAGTATTATTCTAATTTTTAAATAGAAAGGCTGAAGTGTACTATTTAGAGAATAATTTATATCCGAAGGGCAGGAAATAGTAATTAGACTATGTGGACAATTTTTGATGAAAGAAAATATTATGTTTGGATTTCTAGAAGGAGTGGCAAATGTTAAAGGGTTGGAAGTGTTTTGCACCGTATTAAGTATAATGTATACATCCATTTTGCGCGGTTAAAATTGGCAAAATTACTAACTTTATACTATGAACTAATAAAACTCTTTGGAAGGCAAATGACTGATGTAACAGTTCTACTTGACTCTTCATTTTTGTAAAAGCCCTCTTTGTTGAGAGACCCATTCTTCCTAATGTCGTCCAAAATGAACCTTTAAAAATCTCGATAATTATTTGGATTTTTTTTAGAAAATCACCAATATTTGTTCACATTACTAGACCCAATTTTTCACCATTTTTGACGACTTAAAGTCCAGACCCATGCATCAAATTGAACACTCCTCTTGGCCCTCTCCCCATCTCTTTTTATAAGACACCCGTGAGACAACCTAGCCAACCCCATATCTCTTGAAATACGTAAGCCTGGCTTAACTGCTTTGTGCTAATCCCCATTTTTTAGAAAGCATAAGAAAACACTTACAAAATTTCTGAGAAAAAGTACTTTCATCGGGAAATAAATTTTTTCAATAATGGGAGGCTTACGTGACACTGCATTTGACCCCCCCTCCCCTTGTAAGAACCCGTAAGTCAAGTTCAAACCCCTTCCCCCCTAAGCAGTTTACGTAATACTTCGCGCCCTTCTCGATTCTCGGAGTCAAAACGGGAATTCTTGCGATAAATCCTATAAATGTGGCAGCATTATTTCGGTTCTCCATTGGGTTTCCTTCGAGTCCAACCACGAAGTTAGTTACAAGGAGGAGGCCAGGGGGAGGGGCGGCAGTGAAAAGTTTAGACAAAGACATGGAACATTCTACAAATCAACTTACGAAACATTCCTGAGGCTTGCCCGCCCGTGCCCACAGGACACAGGGCCCTTTCGATGACGTTGCCGGTTTTCACGGAAAAGACATTTGACTGTCCAGGGATCGTGGATATTTCATGCTCACCTTGCAATCCCGCTGACCTGAACCCTAGCTGAAGCGTGAGGAGGCGTGATCCGAATATTCAGAGGTCTCCTGACGGAGAGACGTAAAATTATACCGTATTTTATTTATTTACTCTCCCCGTTTAGGCCACTGCATAAGTGGCGGTGCCGTTTTCAAGACTCTCGAATCATGTAACTGATTTAGGGCTCCGAAAAAAACAGTTCGTGAAACGAGAGCTGAAAACTCCTGTATGCAACTATTGCGGCTCTCAGGCCGCTCACTTTGCCTACTTATGCTTTTGAAGGCGAACTGTTCGGTATTAGAGTGCACTGGAAAAAAAACACATTGGATCTAGAGTCTAGACTTTTAAAAACATCGACAAGAAAAAATACTCTTGATTTAATCAGATTTAAGCTTAAATCAAGAACCAAGCCTCTTAATTTGAGCGGATTTCCTTTTGATTTAAGCTTAAATCTGATTGAATCAAGAGTCCTTTTTCTTGTCAATGGTTTCAAGAGTCTGGGCTCTAGATCCAATGTGTTTTTTTTTCCAGTGTGTAGTGGCTTATGCTCCAATTTCAGGCTGATTTTCACAAGGAGAGCTCGGAAAATAACTCGAGAATGTCGGTCGATTATTTGTGTACATATAGTGGCACCAGTTGAAGTAATGCATAATCTGAAATGTATCTGTGTTCGATCGGAGCGGAAAACCGCATACACAATTTTAAGTATATTAAAAATCAAAAATAAAAGCAAGCCCTTTTCATTTGCAGACAGACATATAACCTTATTGTTTCTGATTCGCGTCCTTCGCGTCATGGTAGTGAAATGCGCTCAGTTGTTTCTTACAATCAAAATTTCTCGTGCTTAATGAGTCCTTAATTGACTTATAACCTGTTGATGACTGAATTGGTATGGATTAACACAGTTAATTAACTTAAAATGTCAGGATATATTGTTTGTTTCGATTTGAACCAAGAGTTGGATATCATATCGAATGACGTAGTTACTAAATCAGTCTACCGAGGTGCTTGCTATACCACAAGGTCGTCGACGGAGTAGCCATTGGGCAACATCCTGGGACCCTTTTAAATGGAATCAAGCGTATACTCCGACGCTTTCCCCAGTTGCGAGTTGAGCCGCCTCGGTTGTGACGTCATCGCCCTTCCTAAAAGTTGACGGAGTCTGCATTCGTAATTTGCGTGCGAGTCTCGGAGCTTTCGGCTCCTCGTTATACTGCCGCGCTAGGGAAGAACGCCGTATGAGCATTCGAGAATTGCCGAATTTCCCTTGATAAAACATGCATGTTTGACGAAATTCGTGCATATTTCCCATTAAAATGTTCAGATATTTTAGATTAAATTGCGTTCAAAATTGTCTGAAAATTTCGGAAAAAATATTCACAATACAGAATCTGCAGGTGTCATAAATTTTGTGAATTTCATCTTTAAAACGATACTGCTAGGAAAACTGAGTACGAGGATATTCTTGGTTTCTAAATTGGACAATTATCGGAGAAAATATGTAAAACCAACCAACTCTGCTAAAATGCATGTGCTTAAATGGAAAATGCCGCCAGATGACGTCACAAGGCAGCACATTATCTCACTTTTAAATCTATTTTTCCCCAATTTCTCAAGTCGGAAAAAAATTATGAAAAATACTTCGAACTCAGCTCATTAGGCACTCTCAGATGAAGAAATACAATTTGTGTGTGCAAATTCTCAATTTCTCAGTAAATAAAGAAGGAGATTTAATTAAAATATGGGTAAACGAGGCTAAAAATTATTGAAACACTAAAAAACAGGACGTTTTGAGCTGCTACCAGCTCATTTTCAGTTGAAAAAACACATAAAAACAAGAAAAAATGAGTGGCCAAAGTGCTTTTATGTGTTTTTGCAGCTGAAAATGAGCTGGTAGCAGCTTGAAACGTCCTGCCTTTCAGTTTTTCAATAATTTTTAGCCTTGTTTACCCATAATTTAATTAAATCTCCTTCTTTATTCGTATATTCGGGCTATGTTTTTGTGCTCTATCGTTTTTCAGTAAATTCGGTTTTTATCGAAGGAAATTCGGCAACGTCCGAAGGCCCATACAGCGTTCTTCCTTAGCACGGCAGTATAGTATCGGATTCAATTCTGAAGTTGGCTCCGCGCGCGGGTACGGACTAACAGCCCTGCGGCGGTTCGAACCTCTGTGTTCCGCGGAGGGCCCGTCGCCCGTCGCGAGATCCCACCTCCAAATGACGCTGAGGTGCAGGAAAAAACTTCACCGATGAATCCAAAGGATCGGTATTACACATGCTGAGAGGAAGTTTCGCGGGGCGGATGAGTTACGAATGATTTTGAATGTAACGTCTAGTTAGTTTCTTTGTCGTAATGAGACACTCGGGTGGGAATAGCTGGGGCACACAAACCTCAATTTGCGGTGTCGCAGATTTCTTGTTCGATTTAAAAAAAACTAATCACTTGAAAAAAAAAAAACACATTGGATTTAGAGTCCAGACTCTTAAAAACATCGACAAGAAAAAATACTCTTGATTCAATCAGATCTAAGCTTAAATCAAGAACCAAGCCTCTTAATTTAAGCGGATTTCCTTTTGATTTAAGCTTAAATCTGATTTAATCAAGAGTCCTTTTTCTTGACAATGTTTTCAAGAGTCTAGACTCTAGATCCAATGTGTTTTTTTTCCCAGTGATGAACATTATATTTTTTGAAATTTTCACAGATAATCATTGTATTATCTAACGTTACCCTGTAAATTGAATGCTCTTTGTTTAGTTTTAGTTTTAAACCATGTAGATAGATACAAGGATATACTTGTAGTAGTTATGTTATATTTAAATAAAATTCCTTCAAATAAATAAATAAATAAATAAAAATAAATAAATAAATAAATAAATAAATAAATAAAAAAATAAATAAAAAAATGAAAGTCACACATTTTACTCGTAAAAGCCTAATATTATGTGGAAATTTAAACCCTAAACATTCATTTGTTTTTCTTTAAAAATAAAGTAAAGTTGACATTTTGAAGCCTCCTGATATGTTTATGCTTTTCAGCTTTTACCATTGAACTACGAAGGAGAGAGATAATTTTTGGGATGCAGGATTTCTGCTCTGACTCTCTCTGTTTATCTATCTTTTTTTCACTAATCATTCGCTTACGTCTGTCACTGAGAAGTAGACTTTGGAGAGTCAGGAAGGATTCCAAATTTTGTCGTAGATTCACGACAAAAGCTCCAAAATCAACGTACAGAATATTCCTTAAAAAAAAGAAAAATGATAGTTTTCCCCTCAAAATAAAGGTTTTTGTGTGCTGTATTTCTTGAGTATTTGTTTTTCTATCTCTACGTTTTTGAATCTAGAAGTAACAATACCTACCGGCATAAGTTTCGATCAATTTAAAAGGGGGCAATTTTGAAAATAGGCCTGAAAAGTCAGAAACTTTTCCGCCTCTAAAATAGTTGTGCTCTTTTATTCAAATATTTGCTCGTGACGAAAAGAAGCTTTGATAAATTCCCTAAAATTTTTAATTATATTTATTTATATAATTAGTAGTCATGCAACCTTCCGTCGGAAAAAATTAGTCCTGCATCATTTCACTACCAAGTCTTTTTTAAATATCTAGAAGGCCCACCCAAGTTTGCAACATCCCAATAACATTCCACCATATTTTTCACCAGCTACCTTCGTTTAGGCTTTGCAAAGGTGTCAGGCGTGTTTACACTCTCACATAGCAGTTCTCAGAAGTTTTTGCAAGAAGTCTTTGCACTCTTGAACCCAGAATCAACTTCTGCGAAAAGTTTCCAGTCGAGCAAGCCGAGGCAAGAGAAAGAGCCGATGGGAATTTGCGAAGCAATGCGAATAAATAAGCAGCTAATGAACTGGCTGCACTCTTTTACTTTGTCACAAAGGTCAGAATTATTAGGTTCATAGATCACAAGACGAAACGCAGCGACGCAAAAATGAAACTGCGAGGCGCGCGGCTAAACGCGATCGTTTTGGGCGCACTTTTTAAGTCACTTTGCTCGCACTCAGAGAGAAAATCTACCGGGCGAAAACTCGTTTTTATTGAACACCAATATTTTTATTCCAGGAAAATGAATCTGGGTTTAGCCAACCGCAGTCTTCGGCACAGCACACGAGTTTCCGTATGGCTAGCAATAACGTTTGTCACCCGAACCATAGTTCGATACCTGTGACCGATCACTTTTGGTGTTCCATAAATGGCGTTGACAAAACAACAAACAATAACAATTATTTCGGTCCATTTGTTTTTTACTAAGATTTTAGTCTTGTTTACCCATTTTTTTGGTTGATTATCTGTATCTGGGCATGTATGTCTGTCCGTCCAAAATTTAGCAGGTGGTTTTTAGCTTTCTTTAAACTTTTTATTTTTGCAGATTGAAAAAAGAGCTTTGCATTTCCTAAACGTCTCGGGTTGTTTTTTACCAATATTTTAGCCTTGTTTACCCATTTTTTTGGTTGATTATCTGTATCTGGGCATGTATGTCTGTCCGTCCAAAATTTAGCACATGGTTTTTAGCTTTCTCTAAACTTTTTATTTTCTATTTTTACCGATTGATTGAAAAAGGAGACTTGCTGATCCAAAACGTCTCGGTTTGTTTTTTTATCAAGATTTTAGTCTTACTTACCCATTTGTTTGGTTGATTATTTGTATCTGGGATACGAATATTTTACTCCGTATGTATGCAAATCGACTAAATCGAGTTACGAATGCACTGACGGTACGGATGACGTCATTAACGCTATCCATATTGTATTTTCATACCTTCTCCCGGAAAGGGTGGAAAAAGGAGTATTAAAGTGGCAACGTGGGGAATGATGGTCCACCATGTCCGTGGCTCGTCGTTTGCCGGTCGTGATTCATTGCCCCTTCGAGCGCGGAGTTACGGGACCCGCTCATCGCCCATCGCCTCATTGTGAAACTTTTGAATGTTTATGACCGCACACATCAAATGCCCCGTACCCGCTTCGCGTCCGTAAAAAATGCTCGCCGAGGCCCTCCCCCGCCCCCCTTGCCGGGCCACTGTCGCCGACTCAAAATGTTCCTCCGATCCATCTTGTTACCCGCTTAAATGGCGCGACATTTTTTCTCCGCGTTTGCTCTTGTTTTTCTTCCCCCTCTCTCGCTGTGCCCGGTCCCATAAAATCTCGTCCGGTGGTGAACAGACGAGCGTGGAAACATCATATTATGCGCCGTTTTTGACCCTCATCGAATAATCTACCGAGCACAAATTTTGTCCACCTTAGCTTTTATTTTTTATTTTTGGTAAATTTAAAATTGAAATAAAGGCCAAATAAAAACCACTAGAGAGTGGTTGTACAAAAGAGTGGTTAAGAGGCTTAGAAACATCATATCATGCACCGTTTTCGCCCTCATCGAATAATCTACACTCAAAAAACAAGTATGGGAAGAATGACTCACCGGCCGAGTTATGGATCATGGAGCCGTACAACATAGTTCGTGGAGCCATGCTTATAGGTTCACGACCAATTAAGAATGGCTCAGAAAGCCATACTGTGGACGGTAAGTCACTTTGGTTAGAAATTATGGATCTCCGAGCCATTTTTTATGGGTCTCAGAGTCATACCTTTTTTTGAGTGTACCGAGCACAAATTTCGTCCACCCTAGTTTTTATTTTTTATTTTTGGTGAATATAAAATTGAAATAAAGGCCCAATAAAATTCATTAGAGAGTGGTTATACAAAAGAGTGGTCAAGAGACGGTGGAGTATTTTTGATCCAGATTACTTCTCCTGATTACTTCGTTACTTCTCCTGATTACTGCGTTACTTCCCCTGATTACCGCCTAAAGAATAGAACAAAATATCGTAACATGAGTGAAAGTTCGAACATTATCTCTCATCTTAAACTGAATTTATAGTCTCCGAAGTAGGAACTTTTGGGGCCCGGTAAACGCAAACTTTTCGTAGATAACACAATATTGTCATTTCGAGTTTGCAACCATTGTCCGCGCCATTTGCTCGGTGTTAAAGTTCCTACCCCAACGTAAAATGATTCATATTTTTTTCCCCTTTTATAGAGGAAACATTTGCAGAACGGCAATTTGAGAACGATTTATACTGGCGTAATGTTTAGACCCAACTTTTCGTAAGTCAACCCGGAACCCTCTCGTTCATCCCTTACATTTTGACTTTCACCGAGTTTATCCGAAGGGTTATTCAACGTTTACAATTTGTATTATTTACTTTCGGATTAACTGCAAGAGGTATCCCTTCGAATACCGATTTTAGATTGTCTGTAAATCCACGTCATCATCTTTTGCATTTGTTTTCCCCGGATAGTTTACAGGTGGTTGCATGAATGAGTGCATTGTTTGCACCAGTCATTAAATCACATGTCATGGTCAGTAATGCTTAAAAGAATGTTATCTTTCTCCGTCCGTAAATTGTGGTCAATGATCAATTGAACCAATCAATTCAACCTGAAAATTCTCCATTATACCAACATATTCTACATAAGCACTTCCATTTAATTTAAAATGATGGTTTTTCCACACAAAAAAAAATAAAAAAAAGAAAGAAAGTTAGAAGCATATAAAATGGATCACATTTTCACAAGGAAGGAACCAGTGCGATCATCCTGTTTTCAAAATCGTGCAACTTATCTTCTGTCCTTTTAAAAATGCTTCATACATGTACACTATTTAAATTTACAAAATTATTTTCCTTTAAAATTAACAATTTTTTGGTGGAAAGCAACAAATATTTGCTATCCTGAGAGATCTTTCAAATAATAATGAAGAAGCAACATTTTTACAACACTGTAATTGCGCTAGTTCCGTTTTGCTGAATTCGATCCAAATGAAGAACCATTTACTTTTATTTTCATGTTTTTTCATTTTCCATCTACAAAACATTCCCCCCATCTTCTCTTCCTTTCCGGTAATCTGTGGGAGTAAACTTGATTGTTACAAGTGAATTTTTTGTAAGAATTAAAACGAGACACCCTATGATTGGCTAATCGCGCTCTTACCGAGGACAGCCGTCGGAGTTTCGCTGACATCGGAAATCGCAAATCCGGATTAATTCCGCGAAGTTCTCGCGAGTGAGTCGGTGACACTATCGATAATCAGCAACTTGGAAAGGAAGGCTCTTGGGATCCGGAAGTTGGAACAGGCGCATTAGTCTCGTCTCGCCCGGCGATAAAATAAAGTGCGGGCCACTGAGTCCAATCTCTAGAGCGGGTTCCGCGTAACGTGTCAATGAGGGATGTAAAAAAAGGAGGGAAAAGGGCGAGGTCAGGGCTGACGCGTAAGCTCACGTGTGCCAAATCGCAATACTGAAAAAATAGAATGCTACACACACACACACAAAAAAAAGAAAGAGTCCTGATTTAACGTTCTGGATGTAAATAGAATCCCTTTATACTGAGAGTCAAGACAATGTGAATCCATTTCTGATTGGTTCCCGTATTTTAGGCCTTCACAGTGTCACAAACGGGAATAAAGATTACAGTTTCACTGATTGCAAAGATTACAATCTGGAATGGACGAGGGAATTACGGGTTCGGCAAGGAACAAACGGAATGAGAGAGGGAACGGAGAAAGGAATTTGAGAATGGGCCGATCAAAGATTACAAAAAACGTTCAATTTCTGTAATCTTTATTCCCGTGTGTGACTCCATGAGGGGGTGTTGTCTTGACTCTCAGTATAAAGGGACTCTAGATGTAAATAGCCATTTCAGGGATTTCAAGATGTAAAACTATGCTGTGGCGGTTGATTCAGCACTTTGTCAGTAGTCGCACACATTTTTACAGAATGTTCGATCAGCATCCTTTCTTTCGGTGTAAGATGGCATCCTAGCTGGATGTCATGGATGTATTTAGCGATGGAGGGTATGGATTCGATCGACATGAATTGATTGAAAAATTAAAACGTGAACCGATCGACGTGATTCGATCGGCGAAGTTCGATTGACTCGTAGGTTTTCCGATCGATTTACGGAGCTGTCGGTCGATTCACGGGTTTGTCGATTGATTCACGGGGTTTGTCGATTGATTCATGGTTGTCGATCGAATCCACACACCCTTCTTTGGTGATTCCTAAACGCGAGCTTGACGACCCTCACATTTAACTTTACTTCCTGAAAATGCAAACTGAACTGCAAGGGCGGTTAAGCCAGCATCTAAGGATCGCCAAAAACGTTTTTGACGTGTTAAAACAGTATGTAGTATTTTGTTCGGTAAGAGTATAATTGGACTACATTTTGCAATTTGAAACTATAAATTCTGGCCTAGTTTAAAAACAACGTATGTTCCATTAGTTTCCTTATGCACATAAGTGTTTTTTCAGACGAGCCAGGATTTATAGGTCCAAATTGCAAAAGGCAGTACAATTATCGGAAAGAATCATTGGACGAAAAGTAGTATCAAAGGGCAAAATACATGCCACCACCTTAAATTTTCACACACATGGTATTCTGCTCCTCAAACGATACACTTTAATCAATAACGATAGATCAGCTCTATTGTTACTGCGAGTTGCATTTTAACCAATGATGCTGGAGAAGTTACATTATTAAACTGTGGTATTTGAAATTATATTAATACATTTTCCTTTGTATGAAGCAAGGGGAGTTTTTTTCACGATCTAACAACGCTGTCAACACGGGCATTCCCGGGTGCGGAACGCGAAGAAGTTCTCTGTCTCAGCTGGACAAACGAATCGACTCTCATTGCAGCTAACTTTACTTTATCTGTCTCTCACCCCGCTTGTCAACACCTGCCCTCCTCTAGTACCGTGTTGTCATACTCCAAAAAAAAGTCATATCCTCTTCTTGGAATACATAAGATCTGAAAAAAACTCGACGAGAGGCAGTAATCAAAATGGTGCGGAAGTTCAACGCAACTGAGTATCAAAACCAGGTGTATTGATTCCCTCATGGCTCGGTGGATCGAGTCAATAGGACAGGTCGGACAAAATTTGGAGACTTCAAACGCTTATAACTCCGTTTATACAGAACTTTGAGGTTCGTAAAGTGGTTCTATTGGTTTCTTCGTTAAATTTTCTTACAGAACCAACCCTTAAAATTAAAAATGTGACGAAATAAACATAAAAATTTGCAGTTTTAGTCAAGAATTTTATGTTCGACCTCTCTAATTGACTCGATCCACTGTGCGTGGGTTCAAAAAGTTTTGGGAGCGAACGTTGGTCGTAATCCATCGAGCTAAAGAATTAGTTATTAACTATTGTTCGTCGTGAATTAGCACCCTGTTAGTCGGGTTTGGGAAACTAGAAATGAATATCAAGCGCGTATCCGAGAAAATTTGCTTCATCTTAGAACCTAGGTACAAAAGGGTCGAGTCCTCTAAAATAATTGGGCAATATTCAGCGAAAAACACTAAAACTCTCCGTAAGAGACAATTTAAATGCATCTGTAAATGGTTATTTTTTATAGACCAAGTTTCAATTCAACCGTGAAAGTAACCTGCCACCGCTCTATAGTTTAATTTTACCTTTTTTCAGATATATATATTTAGAGGAGTCGACTGATGAAATAGACTGACAAAAAAAGTTCCTTTTGAACTAGAAATCCCCTAACTATACACTTTTAACTGGATTTTTTTTTTTTTTTTTTTTTTTTTTACAAGAGAACGAAGGAAAACTGAAATTTTTAGGGAAAAACAAGTGATAAGTAGATTTAACTTAATGAGTTTTGTAAGTTTTATCATTAATTTTTGTCTCCTAACTAGAACACGGACCTTATAGCAAAGTGTAACCTGTGGACAAGAACAAGCATTTAGAGGCATTGCTTTTTTATCCAAAATTAATTGAAACAAAATCTCGGAAAACCAGTAAATACTCTCAGAAGTCCTCAACAAGCATTCATTTTGAAGGCAGAATTTTTGCACGATACGACCTCAAGCACGGCGGTGAGGTTATACGTCGAGCCGAGGTCGAAACCGCGGTTGAGGTTATGTCTCTTGAGGGCCTGCCGGAGCGTATCGGCGAATCGAGACCTCCTCGATCCCCCCCCCCCCCCTCTCTGAATGCGAACCTCCACCCCCGCACCCTCGCACCCTGGCTCGTACGTGTAATTGACAAGTGATGTAAATATACTGGAGGGAAAAGAAGGCCGCCGGAGCAGGGGTAGGGAGGGGGGAGGGTTGCGCACCGCGGCGAAATGATAAATGAGTTCACTAGTGCCAATTACTCTAACTTGAGCCGCCACAGCCCCGTGTGTAACCCCGGTTGCCTATTTTTTCCGAACAGGGGAAAATGGTATTTAAACATCACTGAGGAGCCCTCTACGTGAGAGATACCCTCCACGCGGATATAGAACGCATAAGCACGTATTTGAAATGGACCAATAGCAGACAAGGTTACACTGTAAAAGGAGATTGGTAGAATTTACCATTCCTTGACGCTGTGTGATCTGTACCATCCTCAAGTCGATTCTGCCAGAGGAATGATTACCTGTACCATTAGATGGTAACTTTTACTTTTCTTCTGGCAGAATTGACTCTGAATTGGCGCTGTTTGAAATACAGCGTGGAGGAATGATGAATTCTACCAATCTTTTTTTCAGTGTACAAATGCAATCGTTTTTTCCTGAAGGGTAGAAGCCGATGTAGTCGCCGCGAGCAGTCTATTTCTGTTTTGGCGGATTTCGATGAAATTACTGCCAGAAATTCCATTACAATGGTTGATCGTAAGAATTATGTTCCATTTTCCCACCAGAAAAGTTGCTCAACTGTTCGTCCAGAGGGATGTAAACTGCTGCCTCCGCAGTTTTAATATGGTCGATTGTAAGGAGAGAATGTTAATCCAGAGAGGGAAATGGAACTGGAGATTTTGACATTAAATGAGAGAAAAAAGTATAGCCGATCTTGCGACTTGAACTTCACAGGTGCGTTGTTTGTCAAATGAGGTATTATCATATGGCTTCGGTCCTCTTTGAAGTATGTTTTTATCACTGTTCATCCAGTGACCTTTCCAGAAAGCATTGATATCAGAGTGAAGAGCTTTCTTCATATGTACATATACTGATGCCATTGAATACATTGCTGCCATTTTATTTTATCAAAAGATTCCAAAATAATTCCGATTTCTGGGAACATATTCCGATTTGCCAAAGTTTGGAGAAAAATTTCGATTTTTCAAAAATTCCGGGGAAAAATTCCGAAATACACCTGGATTTACATATGTAGTTCCGGAGGTCGTCAAATTTGATCAAAAAGTCCCAAAATGTGATCAAATAAATGTTCGAACTGGCAAAAAACCGCATATTTCGAGTAAATTCCGGGGATTCAGAAGATTTCTGGAAAAGTTCCGATTATTTGAAACGTTCTGAATTTCAGAATTAATTCCGGGAAATTGCAGCACTGGATGAATATGATACTTTTTATTATACTTTCGTTGTATTTCAAATTTTGATTAAGAAGGTTTTTGTCTTTATTCTTATGGTTGAATGTGGCTTTGTTTCAGGTTTCTTAAAAACCCATTCAAAAGGAAAAGCAGAGAGCGGGAACTTCGCAGTGTCGGACCTGATAGCAAGCCTGAGGTGGATCAAATCAAACATAGCTGCCTTCGGCGGTGACCCAGGGCGCGTGACTATCATGGGTCACGACACGGGCGCCGCCCTCGCCACAATCCTAGCTCTAATGCCTTCAGCAAAAGGTCAGCCCACGCCACGCCTCAATCACAATTAACCATTTAAAACTTGCAAGATGCGAGCCATTAAATGGAGATGTTGCATGTGTGAGGGATTTGCGATTTGACTATTGATTCTCATGTAAAAGTTCGCGAGAAACATGATAGTGCCACTGGTTTCCTCTGAAATCATTTCCCAAGCTCAAAAAAAGCTCTCAAAGTGAGACTAAAATGGAGGGGATATCCCACCCTACCCTGAGAGTCCACCTCTACATCAAAACAAACTCTCCATGCAAAGATAGGGAGCAAATACATTAGCAGGGTTTCCATTATTTAGTTTTAGATTCCCCAAATAAAGTGGCAGCCCTGTCAATGTATTTGCACCCTATCTTTGCATGGAGAGTTTGTCTTGCTGCCACTTTATTTGGGGACTCCAAAACTGAAAACATGGCAACCCTGATAATGTATTTGCTCCCTATCTCTGCATGGAGAGTTTGTCTTGATGTAGACGTGGACTCTCAGGATAGCGTGGGACATTCCCTCCATTTTGACCTCAACTTGAGAGCTTTTTTTGAGCTTGGGAGTTGATTTCAGAGAAAACCAGTGGAGTGGCACCATAGTGTTTCTCACGAACTTTTACATATGAATCGATAGTCAAATCGCAAATTCCTCTCACATGCAACATCTCCATTGATCTTCAAACACGCGTGAATTCAATTTTGTCACCCTAATCAAGTCTGATTCTCATATTCACTAAAAAGATCATGAAGTGAAGACTTCAAAATTAATGCGTTCCAAACGATTTTATTTTCGGATACGGCAAATTTAAATCATTGAGGGCAAGAAAAGACGGGCTCGCACGCGCCGCATACCTAGCGCCTTCGACGTCGTTAGATACCACAAACGCTACACCATTATCCACACGCACCCAGAGACTGCATATGATATGCTTCGATAGCTCATAAAGGCACGTATCACGTCAAGTGTCGAGAGGCCGGATCGATTCATCGCGGGCACTGGCTTCAAATCTGAATGGGATTCCCTTTCTTTTGTTCTGCGATCAGAATTCAGGTAGTCGGATGGGATGGGCCGGCAATGCGGTTGAAATCTTGACATTTGAGGGATCGATCCGGGGGTGATCATTAGATCCAGAGTTAAATACCATTGCCCGGCAATGATATACAAATCCATGCGGTCGATAGCATTCTCCGATGTTCGCTAATGAAATCCAGCCTTTAGAGTTAACTAGCCGGCCGCGGCAAGTTCGCTCAACATATCCTATATTTGAATTTCCCGCGTAAATCAGAATACCGCTACCTCCCTGCGCGGCGCTTCCATTCCTACTGCGTTATCTATTCTAACTATTATTACAATCCTACTATTTTTCTCCTTCTCCTTCTTCTTCTTCTTCTTCTTCTTCTTCTTCCTCCTCCTTCTCCTCTTCTTCTCAAATGATCTTCGCATCGAGAAACTCGTAAATTTTAAACAGACAATTTCAAGAAAAATTGTTTAAAAGTAGTTCTAATAAAGTCCTTTTTAGTGTGCAATTTTGAAACATTATATCAATAATTAAAATTACATCAGTAAAGAAATTGAAACATTTGACTTCACTGTAACTTTTTACTTAATCTGGTTTTTAACCAGAATTGAAAGAATTGAAAGAAAAAAATCATAATAATGCTTCAAACACGAGGCTTCTTTTTCAGAGATCTATTAGGTAAAAGTCCTGAAGCATTTTTCCTTTAAAAATATACCAAAAGTGTTATTCTAATTAATACTTCTTGACGAATTTTTTAAGAGTTTGTAAAAAGTGCTTCATGTATTCGCTTTTACTAGGTCAAATCATCTTCATAGTGTTATTGTTTATACTTTTGATGGTAGAAGTGTAGAACCCTTCTCTCTACCCTGACCGCATTTCGGAATTATTGGTTTTAATTTATTGGGAAGAAAAGTCTCATCGATATTCCCTGCGAAAAAGTTGACAGAGCCTAGGAAAAAAAAAATCTTGTTTTAGAAAAGATACCGGTAGGTTTGCGTTTCTTCTTTCTCCCGACATGTAGATTCACATACATGTGAAACAAAACTTTCATTGCGAACACAGAAATTGAAAGTTTTCTTTTACAATGAAGTGTGCGGAGGAATAAAACCTTACACCTCCATCACTTAATCACCTTTCGTGTTTTTGGTTTCCTCCCCCCCTTTCCATCCCCAGAAGAGGGCGGCACTTTACTGGAAAGCACTGTTCTCATTGGCTCTCATGCATCTACGGCTGTCTTGAAAAAAAACTTTGTCATTTTTTGTGCACTTACGGCTTTTACATACGTCTCGTTTTCATTAAATTAGGATGAATTTTGCTGTTTTAAGCTGTCTCAGTAATTTCATCTAAAAGAATTTAGACGAATTTTGAAGAAAACTCAATTTCGAAAATTTTGCACTTACGGCTCTCTTCGCTATCACGGCAGAACTGCTACCTTGCCTGAAACTACGTCATTTTTTGCGCACTTGCGGCTTTCTCATATGTCTCGTTTCCATGAAAATAAGATGAATTTTGCTATTTTAGCTATTCCTGTGATTTCATCTAAAATGGATCAGACGAATTTTGAAGGAGCCTTGATTTCGAATATTTGACCCTTACTGCTCTCTACGCTATGACATCAGACGAATTTTGAAGGAGCCTTGATTTCGAATATTTGACCCTTACTGCTCTCTACGCTATGACAACAGTGAGAAGAGCGTTAGACAATTTTGTTTTTACATCTTAAAGGATTGGGGCCCACGTCACTAAAGCTAGATAAGCGGGAGGGGGAGGTTCGGAAACTCCGAGTTCAGCGTTACGTATTTTCTGACAATCCCTAATCGCACAGTGATCAAATACACACAATTTTGGCGTTAATAAAACCACGGAGACTATTTCATGGCCCAAAAAAATTTGCAAGAGGAACTGTAGACGCACTTCCCTCTCGACGGCGATACCATATTAAATAAATTAGCAAAAGCGTATTAAATCGTAGATTATGACATTTTCTCTTTATTTTCTCATGGTGTAGTATTTTGATCGAATTTTTTGCTTCACAAAAAATCTATCAGACGGGTCCTGCATCAGATCAGCCCTCCGCCCCCATTACCGGACGTGATGCACTAATCTCTGAAATATCGAGGCATATCATATCGACGGCTAAAGTGTGACAGCACGTATCTCCATTGCGGTGTCTCAAAATCTCCGCTTATAATTTTTTTTTTCAAGGAGGAACAAGTCAGCTTCATAGCTTGATATCTATACAGAATATCCAAACAACAGAGAAAAAAATTAAAGAAGTTTTGTTAAAATTACGTTGACTATAAGTTTACAAGAAAAAAATAATGTATGACTGAGAGTCTAGAACCTCGCAAACAGATATATGCGGTCTCGCACTTTAGGCATCGATATGTAATCTCTGAGCAGGTGAACACAGAACAATAACAAATCTTAACTTAATTTATGTCTGGCAAACGACTAAAATATACAAAATTTGTGGTTGATCGCACAGCCAGCCCTTGGTTGATTTTTCTTAAACCATCGAGTTCAACGTGAGCTGCCTATTAGAAATTAGAATAACACGTCAGCACATGACACAAGTTCGTGGATTTTCTTCTTTTTCGACAGTTTTTTTAAACAATAATTTGAGGCAACTCTTTTTTTCGAGAGCTTTTTCTGTTTATATTTTCTTCTTATGTTTAATTTAAGCTTTTTGCCGGTACTGGATCGCACAATTATTCAAATATTTTTTTCTTGTTATTTTACTCTATATAGCTCAAGAGCTTGAGGAGGCAGCATATTTTCTGCGGCAGAAAGATTTTTAGGTATATTTCCCGACAGCTTAAAATGGCAGTTCAAATTTGGATTAAAATGCACGATTTGACTATGCATAGACGATGCATCGCTTGGCTAACATAGGGGCGTAACTGCACATTGAAATGAGCCCGAAAAAGCTTTGGAATGTATGGAAGACAGGGTTCATTGTAGAGTGTAATTACGCCCATATGTCAGGTAGGTGACGATATGCATCCCTTCAACAAATGACAGTGGCCGGCTGCTCATGTGTCAGTTTGTGCATTTAATTCCGCATTCAACCGGCCAGTTTGGCCTTTTAATTCCAGGCGAACAGCCACCAGCCCTCGATTGCTGAACGAGAGCTAGGCACGGCCGAAATCTGGTCAGACGCCACCCTGGAAAACCCGTACGCGCGGTGGGCAATTGAGTCAAATGATCTTTGTCGCGACCCTTTTCTCCGTGGCCCGTGGCACCGATCCCGCATTCATTCCTCTTTCACTTTTAACTTTTCCTTTCCGTGTTTCCGTCGATCTTGATGAAATGACGGCCGCGAAGCAGTATGAAGTCCTGCCTCTCCTCTAATTGACGACGCGCTCGTGGACCATCCTCGATTTTATAGTATGTTCAATCTTTGGGCTCAATTTGACGACTTGGTTGGTAAAGTCAAGGGGCCTGCGACAGAGCGACGGATTTTGCATCGCATGATCGAGGGATCAGAAATTCAGTTATCTAAGTTTAAAAAAATATTTTACTGATAATCATTTGCGACAGATCTTGGTTATTATAAAGACAGTTTATTTCATTTAATAATTTTGTCAACTTCTCAGGGAGTGGAGGGGGCGCGGTGCGTGACTCATTTTATTAAATTACATCACGTGGAAGTATAGTGACTCTCATTCACATGTTGTGTAAAATCTCATGGTATTACCCGCTGAATCGATGACTGATGATAAGTAATTTCCGGGAAGATGGTTTCATGGAGAAAAATGATTATTAGCGGTGTCTGAGGAGTATCTTACAAGCAATTTTTGTATTTTTCGTTTCCGCAAAGTATGTTTCTTGAGAATTTGCCACAGTCTGTTATATGAATCGAAGATTTGTTTTGGCTGTCGATTAATATGCAGATATGTTTTGGCTATTGTTTGGCTGTTAATTTTTGCTTAAAAAATCACTGGCTGATTCCTCAAAAATATACTGCAGTATTTTGTATGTATATGACAAGTATGCTAAATTGACAGGCAAGACTGCAACAAATTCTAAAATTTTGAAAAGCCCGGCATCCGGCGGCGGGCATAATGGGCCAAAGCCAAAACCCCTATGCGCCCAACTTGATTCGCGAAGAAATCAATTTTTCACTTTGATGCTTGCTGTAAGTGATGATCATTAATGCCTAAGGACAGGGATACGTAAGTTTCGGTACACAGGTTTTGTGGACCCTAGCGCGATAACAGAAGGCAAATTCACAGATTATTGAGAAGCCCAAATTATGGCTCTTAAGCTGGCCAACTGATGAAGTATAACAAAACTCAAATCGATATGGAATATGGATCCCTCGGCGTGACCCTTGCTTTGTATTCCAATGTATCAGCCAGAGCTGAATATTCACCCTCTCACAAGGGGAGTCTACGAAGTGACATCCTGGGATTGGGTTCATTTTGCTTGTACATGAAGAAGAGACAAATCTAAGGTTGACGTATTTTTTTTAGCCGCCACCTCCCAACCGTTCTCGAGATATCGATTTTTAAAGTTACGATTTTTGCACGTTTCCGCGCGGAGTTCCGGCGAGTCAACAGAGCGCCGGCAAGCTGCACGAAGCGCGTTTCTTATCAGCGCTGCAGACCGGCCAATGTTATTAACTGTTCCGTGGCCGAGTGGTAGAGTGTTCGCCTACCGTTCCATCGATCGCGGGTTCGAGTCCCACTTCGTATCGTAGCTTTTGGGGTCCGCCGCAATGCGTTTTTACAAGATTCCTTTATTTTTATCACACACCAAGGGGTCCGCCCCCTGGCCGCTACGCGGCACAACCCTCGGGGCGAAAAGGCCCACATCGCGACGAGCGAAATCATAGAAATCAACCGTTGACGGTTACTGGGTAAATAATTTGAATTGAATGATAAAATGATGTTTCAAATAAAAATTTCCCACCACACAATATTCTTAATGACTTTTTCCTTACTCTGAATTTGCAACCGGCAACGGTCGATTTCGATGATTTCGCTTGCCGCGAAGCGGGCCTTTTCGCCCCGGGGTTTGTGCCGCGTAGCGGCCAGGGGGCGGACCCCTTGGTGTGTGATAAAAATAAAGGAATAACTTGTAAAAATGCATTGCGGCGGACCCCAAAAGCTATGGTACGAAGCGGGACTCGAACCCGCGATCGATGGAACGGTAGGCGAACACTCTACCACTCGGCCACGGAACAGTTGATAACGCCGGCCGGTCTGCAGCGCTGATAAGAAACGCGCTTCGTGCAGCTTGCCGGCGCACACTGTGGTATTGGACCTGAAAAGCTGGCCAAAACTATTTATCACCAGATATCGCCGAGTTTTAAAAATATTTTACAATCAGTACTTCTTCTTAAGTGATAATATGCACAATTTAACCACCTAACACATCTTCTGACAATTTGCGGAGAGTTTAAAGAGGGTGCAAGAAGCCCTCCAAAAAGCCTTTAAAAGGACGCAAAGTATCTGAGTAAAGCGGTGCTTTTAGACGAGTTTCGCCTTCACCTAGGGTCTACTTTTCGAAATAAGGACTTTCTATTGCCTCATTTATGGTTTTTTTAAAAACAGCGTAAGTCACTTCAAAATTTTTGACGAAACAGCCGATCTCTCAAATTGAGGAGTAATTTTACATACATACATACAAGTCGCTTTACAGCACTCCCTCGCGCTCTACGACTCCTAACCTCCACTGCTCTCTTTCAAACCACAAATCTTGGGGGATTGAGCACCTCAACATTTCTGCTTCAATCCCGTCCCTCCAACCTTTCATTGGGCGCCCTCTGCGTCTTCTCCCAGGAGGAACCCAGTCAAGGACCTTCTTCGGCAACCTGTCTCCTGCCATTCTCTGGACATGACCATACCAGATGAGTTGTTTTGTCAACAACATTTAAAGTTTAAGGAGTAATTTTACATTTCTCAAACAAATTAATATGAATCATTCTAGATATTACATTTTTGACAGTTTTGAATCAAAATTAGTGCTAGTATGAAAGTGCCGGGACCTCCATATGATGATTTGAGGTTAAATTATAAGATGAAAATGAGTTTTATCATAATAAGAACCATTGTAAGGACAGAAAGCACATGTGAAAATGATTCATTTTGATGGGTTCCTTCCTAACCCATGATCCACATTTCAAAAAGAGGGCACTACACTGCGAAATTCGTAACAAAATCACATATCTCACTTTTACGAGGCTTCAAATGTGCCTCTAAGCGTAATTTCATGCCAGAGGTCCACTTTTAAAGCCCCACCCCGCGGCCGCATGAACTCAAATTTGTCTGTAAAAGTAAAACATGGCATAAATATGTCTATACTCAAGGATAATGCACGAAAAGATTGTTAGATAACGGATTAAACACTTTTGCAAGACTTTAAAGTGACCCTCCCATCCGCTTTCAACTTATTTTTTTTTATCTCTCTTTCGAGGGCGTAGGGCCAGAGAAACAGGTTGCGTGACCAAATGTCACCCAATTTGGTACTAAATGGGTCAGAGCTGTTGGAAAAATACAATTTCAGTCGTTAGTATCGACATAATTTTTCCCATTCATGTTTGTGAAAATCGCTCAAAAGTCCATCTTTAAGGTCGAAAATTTCAATTTCCTCAGTTTTCCTCAGTCTGTCACCCTTGAATCCTGAAAATACCCACTTTGGACTATAACATTCCGCCTTAAACCGCTGAGCGCAGTTGAGCGTAAAAAGAAATCGGACTCTGAATTTCGAAAAAAACGTTTACTTTTACATCACTTTTCAATCTCCTGTGAAAATCACTAAAAAATGAAATTTCGAAAATACTGTGGTTAGTTGTGTAGAATATACCCCTAAGAATGTGTTGCATATCGCCGAAGTTCCCTTTTATGGCCGCACAGTTGAAGTAAACTGATCGACGAGTAGCGCGCCAAAACATATCAAAATAATCGCTGAGAATTAGGTAACTTCGTGGTCTCTTCACGGGAAATTAAGCCATTCGAAAAATGGTACATACGTGTCCACCAGGGTAAAAAACAGTGTAGATTTCGAATATCACGTTGGTTTTCCAATAAAAAAAATTTTAAAATTGAGGTTTTGGCCAGGTTTTTCGGTCAAATACCACAGTGTGCGGCGCTCAGTTGACTCGCCGGAACTCCGCGCGGAAACGTGCAAAAATCGTAACTTAAAAATCGATATCTCGAGAACGGTTGTGGAGGTGGCGGCTAAAAAAAAATACGTCAACCTTAGATTTGTCTCTTCTTCATGTACAAGCAAAATGAACCCAATCCCAGGATGTCACTTCGTAGACTCCCTTGTCAGTCGTACACTGATACTCATATTAAAGGTTCTCTTTAATGAAAATGTTGTGGAATATTTGGACTGCATTTTGCAATTTGGAACTATAAATTCTGCCTCTTCTGGAAAAACAATTGTGTGCTTAGGGAAACTTCTGCACATACGTTATTTTTAAACCGGGCTAGAATTTATAGTTCCAAATTGCAAAATGTAGTCCATTTGACTTGATATATATCCATGCAGAATAGTATGGGCCCAGTGCTAATCTACAATGCACTATTCTAGATTCCCGATACTAACAGATCGGGGCACTTTTTTTAAGTGCTTCCTTTTCCATTTGAAAAAACCCAATGACGTTGCAGAACGAGGTGTTAAGGTCATTGAAGATAAAAAGTGAATTTCAAGTGAAGATGGTGGTTATTTTCAATGCAACCTGTTAAAGATTATGGATAGAAGTTCCCCCACTACAAAAGTCAAAGTTGCTCTTGGTTCTCGAAAAAAAGGGATTTTCAAAATCATGAAGATATTTTGTAGCTTCCGTGTGCGTCAATGTACGTGAGAAAATGCTGAAAAATTTCCTCTCTTAGGTGATGTTTATCATTACTGAAAGTAGGCACCGAATGGCGGAAAATCATGAATGCTACCTAGCTTGTTGGGCTTACCTATTTTGTTGTGAGCCCAATTGAGAGATTATACACTAGGCTCGTTAAAAATCTGAGAAATTTTTCATTGCCGTCACGTAAAAGTTCGTAAAGAAGTGCACCGGAACACAATTCTCTGTTTTCGTGGGAATTTTGAATCATCACTCAGAGTGAGCACCAAAAGCGAAAAATTGCTTAATTTTGCGAATTAGGTTGAACGCATAGAATTTTCAGCCTACTTCATTGGTCGAGGCTTTGTCAACAATGTGAGAATTTTTTGGTCGCCTTCCCGTAAGATTAATCAAAAAAAGTTTTGCCCGAACAAGCAATTGTGTCTGTCTAATCAGCGTCGTAGGCACATAACAGACGATAGCAAATCGTAAAGAACACATAATTTACGGAATCGCAATGAACCCAACATCTCCCCCCCCCCCCCCCCTGCATATGATATGCTTCGATAGCTCATAAAGGCACGTATCACGTCAAGTGTCGAGAGGCCGGATCGATTCATCGCGGGCACTGGCTTCAAATCTGAATGGGATTCCCTTTCTTTTGTTCTGCGATCAGAATTCAGGTAGTCGGATGGGATGGGCCGGCAATGCGGTTGAAATCTTGACATTTGAGGGATCGATCCGGGGGTGATCATTAGATCCAGAGTTAAATACCATTGCCCGGCAATGATATACAAATCCATGCGGTCGATAGCATTCTCCGATGTTCGCTAATGAAATCCAGCCTTTAGAGTTAACTAGCCGGCCGCGGCAAGTTCGCTCAACCTATCCGATATTTGAATTTCCCGCGTAAATCAGAATACCGCTACCTCGCTGCGCGGCGCTTCCATTCCTACTGCGTTATCTATTCTAACTATTATTACAATCCTACTATTTTTCTCCTTCTTCTTCTTCTTCTTCTTCTTCTTCTTCCTCCTCCTTCTCCTCTTCTTTTCAAATGATCTTCGCATCGAGAAACTCGTAAATTTTAAACAGACAATTTCAAGAAAAATTGTTTAAAAGTAATTCTAATAAAGCCCTTTTTAGTGTGCAATTTTGAAACATTATATCGATAATTAAAATTACATCAGTAAAGAAATTGAAACATTTGACTTTACTGTAACTTTTTACTTAATCTGGTTTTAACCAGAATTGAAAGAATTGAAAGAAAAAAATCATAATAATGCTTCAAACACGAGGCTTCTTTTTCAGAGATCTATTATGTAAAAGTCCTGAAGCATTTTTCCTTTAAAAATATACCAAAAGTGTTATTCTAATTAATACTTCTTGACGAATTTTTTAAGAGTTTGTGAAAAAGTGCTTCACGTATTCGCTTTTACTAGGTCAAATCATCTTCATAGTGTTTGTTTATACTTTTGATGGTAGAAGTGTAGAACCCTCCTCTCTACCCTGACCGCATTTCGGAATTATTGGTTTTAATTTATTGGGAAGAAAAGTCTCATCGATATTTCCTGCGAAAAAGTTGACAGAGCCTAGGGAAAAAAAAATCTTGTTTTAGAAAAGATACCGGTAGGTTTGCGTTTCTTCTTTCTCCCGACATGTAGATTCACATACATGTGAAACAAAACTTTCATTGCGAACACAGAAATTGAAAGTTTTCTTTTACAATGAAGTGTGCGGAGGAATAAAACCTTACACCTCCATCACTTAATCACCTTTCGTGTTTTTGGTTTCCTCCCCCCCTTTCCATCCCCAGAAGAGGGCGGCACTTTACTGGAAAGCACTGTTCTCATTGGCTCTCATGCATCTACGGCTGTCTTGAAAAAAAACTTTGTCATTTTTTGTGCACTTACGGCTTTTACATACGTCTCGTTTTCATTAAATTAGGATGAATTTTGCTGTTTTAGCTGTCTCAGTAATTTCATCTAAAAGAATTTAGACGAATTTTGAAGAAAACTCAATTTCGAAAATTTTGCACTTACGGCTCTCTTCGCTATCACGGCAGAACTGCTACCTTGCCTGAAACTACGTCATTTTTTGCGCACTTGCGGCTTTCTCATATGTCTCGTTTCCATGAAAATAAGATGAATTTTGCTATTTTAGCTATTCCTGTGATTTCATCTAAAATGGATCAGACGAATTTTGAAGGAGCCTTGATTTCGAATATTTGACCCTTACTGCTCTCTACGCTATGACATCAGACGAATTTTGAAGGAGCCTTGATTTCGAATATTTGACCCTTACTGCTCTCTACGCTATGACAACAGTGAGAAGAGCGTTAGACAATTTTGTTTTTACATCTTAAAGGATTGGGGCCCACGTCACTAAAGCTAGATAAGCGGGGAGGGGGAGGTTCGGAAACTCCGAGTTCAGCGTTACGTATTTTCTGAACAATCCCTAATCGCACAGTGATCAAATACACACAATTTTGGCGTTAATAAAACCACGGAGACTATTTCATGGCCCAAAAAATTTGCAAGAGGAACTGTAGACGCACTTCCCTCTCGACGGCGATACCATATTAAATAAATTAGCAAAAGCGTATTAAATCGTAGATTATGACATTTTCTCTTTATTTTCTCATGGTGTAGTATTTTGATCGAATTTTTTGCTTCACAAAAAATCTATCAGACGGGTCCTGCATCAGATCAGCCCTCCGCCCCCATTACCGGACGTGATGCACTAATCTCTGAAATATCGAGGCATATCATATCGACGGCTAAAGTGTGACAGCACGTATCTCCATTGCGGTGTCTCAAAATCTCCGCTTATAATTTATTTTTTCAAGGAGGAACAAGTCAGCTTCATAGCTTGATATCTATACAGAATATCCAAACAACAGAGAAAAAAATTAAAGAAGTTTTGTTAAAATTACGTTGACTATAAGTTTACAAGAAAAAAATAATGTATGACTGAGAGTCTAGAATCTCGCAAACAGATATATGCGGTCTCGCACTTTAGGCATCGATATGTAATCTCTGAGCAGGTGAACACAGAACAATAACAAATCTTAACTTAATTTATGTCTGGCAAACGACTAAAATATACAAAATTTGTGGTTGATCGCACAGCCAGTCCTTGGTTGATTTTTCTTAAACCATCGAGTTCAACGTGAGCTGCCTATTAGAAATTAGAATAACACGTCAGCACATGACACAAGTTCGTGGATTTTCCTCTTTTTCGACAGTTTTTTTAAACAATAATTTGAGGCAACTCTTTTTTTCGAGAGCTTTTTCTGTTCATATTTTCTTCTTATGCTTAATTTAAGCTTTTTGCCGGTACTGGATCGCACAATTATTCAAATATTTTTTTCTTGTTATTTTACTCTATATATAGCTCAAGAGCTTGAGGAGGCAGCATATTTTCTGCGGCAGAAAGATTTTTAGGTATATTCCCCGACAGCTAAAATGGCAGTTCAAATTTGGATTAAAATGCACGATTTGGCTATGCATAGACGATGCATCGCTTGGCTAACATAGGGGCGTAACTGCACATTGAAATGAGCCCGAAAAAGCTTTGAAATGTATGGAAGACAGGGTTCATTGTAGAGTGTAATTACGCCCATATGTCAGGTAGGTGACGATATGCATCCCTTCAACAAATGACAGTGGCCGGCTGCTCATGTGTCAGTTTGTGCATTTAATTCCGCATTCAACCGGCCAGTTTGGCCTTTTAATTCCAGGCGAACAGCCACCAGCCCTCGATTGCTGAACGAGAGCTAGACACGGCCGAAATCTGGTCAGACGCCACCCTGGAAAACCCGTACGCGCGGTGGGCAATTGAGTCAAATGATCTTTGTCGCGACCCTTTCTCCGTGGCCCGTGGCACCGATCCCGCATACATTCCTCTTTCACTTTTAACTTTTCCTTTCCGTGTTTCCGTCGATCTTGATGAAATGACGGCCGCGAAGCAGTATGAAGTCCTGCCTCTCCTCTAATTGACGACGCGCTCGTGGACCATCCTCGATTTTATAGTATGTTCAATCTTTGGGCTCAATTTGGCGACTTGGTTGGTCAAGTCAAGGGGCCTGCGACAGAGCGACGGATTTTGCATCGCATGATCGAGAGATCAGAAATTCAGTTATCTAAGTTTAAAGAAATATTTTACTGATAATCATTTGCGACAGATCTTGGTTATTATAAAGACAGTTTATTTCATTTTAATAATTTTGTCAACTTCTCAGGGAGTGGAGGGGGCGCGGTGCGTGACTCATTTTATTAAATTACATCACGTGGAAGTATAGTGACTCTCATTCACATGTTGTGTAAAATCTCATGGTATTACCCGCTGAATCGATGACTGATGATAAGTAATTTTCGGGAAGATGGTTTCATGGAGAAAAATGATTATTAGCGGTGTCTGAGGAGTATCTTACAAGCAATTTTTGTATTTTTCGTTTCCGCAAAGTATGTTTCTTGAGAATTTGCCATAGTCTGTTATATGAATCGAAGATTTGTTTTGGCTGTCGATTAATATGCAGATATGTTTTGGCTATTGTTTGGCTGTTAATTTTTGCTTAAAAAATCACTGGCTGATTCCTCAAAAATATACTGCAGTATTTTGTATGTATATGACAAGTATGCTAAATTGACAGGCAAGACTGCAACAAATTCTAAAAATTTTGAAAAGCCCGGCATCCGGCGGCGGGCAAAATGGGCCAAAGCCAAAACCCCTATGCGCCCAACTTGATTCGCGAAGAAAGCAGTTTTTCACTTTGATGCTTGCTGTAAGTGATGATCATTAATGCCTAAGGACAGGGATACGTAAGTTTCGGTACAGGTTTTGTGGACCCTAGCGCGATAACAGAAGGCAAATTCACAGATTATTGAGAAGCCCAATTTATGGCTCTTAAGCTGGCCAACTGATGAAGTATAACAAAACTCAAATCGATATGGAATATGGATCCCTCGGCGTGACCTTTGCTTTGTATTCCAATGTATCAGCCAGAGCTGAATATTCACCCTCTCACAAGGGGAGTCTACGAAGTGACATCCTGGGATTGGGTTCATTTTGCTTGTACATGAAGAAGAGACAAATCTAAGGTTGACGTATTTTTTTTTAGCCGCCACCTCCCAACCGTTCTCGAGATATCGATTTTTAAAGTTACGATTTTTGCACGTTTCCGCGCGGAGTTCCGGCGAGTCAACAGAGCGCCGGCAAGCTGCACGAAGCGCGTTTCTTATCAGCGCTGCAGACCGGCCGATGTTATCAACTGTTCCGTGGCCGAGTGGTAGAGTGTTCGCCTACCGTTCCATCGATCGCGGGTTCGAGTCCCACTTCGTATCGTAGCTTTTGGGGTCCGCCGCAATGCGTTTTTACAAGATTCCTTTATTTTTATCACACACCAAGGGGTCCGCCCCCTGGCCGCTACGCGGCACAACCCTCGGGGCGAAAAGGCCCACATCGCGGCGAGCGAAATCATAGAAATCAACCGTTGACGGTTACTGGGTAAATAATTTGAATTGAATGATAAAATGATGTTTCAAATAAAAATTTCCCACCACACAATATTCTTAATGACTTTTTCCTTACTCTGAATTTGCAACCGGCAACGGTCGATTTCGATGATTTCGCTTGCCGCGAAGCGGGCCTTTTCGCCCCGGGGTTTGTGCCGCGTAGCGGCCAGGGGGCGGACCCCTTGGTGTGTGATAAAAATAAAGGAAACTTGTAAAAATGCATTGCGGCGGACCCCAAAAGCTATGGTACGAAGCGGGACTCGAACCCGCGATCGATGGAACGGTAGGCGAACACTCTACCACTCGGCCACGGAACAGTTGATAACGCCGGCCGGTCTGCAGCGCTGATAAGAAACGCGCTTCGTGCAGCTTGCCGGCGCACACTGTGGTATTGGACCTGAAAAGCTGGCCAAAACTATTTATCACCAGATATCGCCGAGTTTTAAAAATATTTTACAATCAGTACTTCTTCTTAAGTGATAATATGCACAATTTAACCACCTAACACATCTTCTGACAATTTGCGGAGAGTTTAAAGAGGGTGCAAGAAGCCCTCCAAAAAGCCTTTAAAAGGACGCAAAGTATCTGAGTAAAGCGGTGCTTTTAGACGAGTTTCGCCTTCACCTAGGGTCTACTTTTCGAAATAAGGACTTTCTATTGCCTCATTTATGGTTTTTTTAAAAACAGCGTAAGTCACTTCAAAATTTTTGACGAAACAGCCGATCTCTCAAATTGAGGAGTAATTTTACATACATACATACAAGTCGCTTTACAGCACTCCCTCGCGCTCTACGACTCCTAACCTCCACTGCTCTCTTTCAAACCACAAATCTTGGGGGATTGAGCACCTCAACATTTCTGCTTCAATCCCGTCCCTCCAACCTTTCATTGGGCGCCCTCTGCGTCTTCTCCCAGGAGGAACCCAGTCAAGGACCTTCTTCGGCAACCTGTCTCCTGCCATTCTCTGGACATGACCATACCAGATGAGTTGTTTTGTCAACAACATTTAAAGTTTAAGGAGTAATTTTACATTTCTCAAACAAATTAATATGAATCATTCTAGATATTACATTTTTGACAGTTTTGAATCAAAATTAGTGCTAGTATGAAAGTGCCGGGACCTCCATATGATGATTTGAGGTTAAATTATAAGATGAAAATGAGTTTTATCATAATAAGAACCATTGTAAGGACAGAAAGCACATGTGAAAATGATTCATTTTGATGGGTTCCTTCCTAACCCATGATCCACATTTCAAAAAGAGGGCACTACACTGCGAAATTCGTAACAAAATCACATATCTCACTTTTACGAGGCTTCAAATGTGCCTCTAAGCGTAATTTCATGCCAGAGGTCCACTTTTAAAGCCCCACCCCGCGGCCGCATGAACTCAAATTTGTCTGTAAAAGTAAAACATGGCATAAATATGTCTATACTCAAGGATAATGCACGAAAAGATTGTTAGATAACGGATTAAACACTTTTGCAAGACTTTAAAGTGACCCTCCCATCCGCTTTCAACTTATTTTTTTTTATCTCTCTTTCGAGGGCGTAGGGGCCAGAGAAACAGGTTGCGTGACCAAATGTCACCCAATTTGGTACTAAATGGGTCAGAGCTGTTGGAAAAATACAATTTCAGTCGTTAGTATCGACATAATTTTTCCCATTCATGTTTGTGAAAATCGCTCAAAAGTCCATCTTTAAGGTCGAAAATTTCAATTTCCTCAGTTTTCCTCAGTCTGTCACCCTTGAATCCTGAAAATACCCACTTTGGACTATAACATTCCGCCTTAAACCGCTTGAGCGCAGTTGAGCGTAAAAAGAAATCGGACTCTGAATTTCGAAAAAAACGTTTACTTTTACATCACTTTTCAATCTCCTGTGAAAATCACTAAAAAATGAAATTTCGAAAATACTGTGGTTAGTTGTGTAGAATATACCCCTAAGAATGTGTTGCATATCGCCGAAGTTCCCTTTTATGGCCGCACAGTTGAAGTAAACTGATCGACGAGTAGCGCGCCAAAACATATCAAAATAATCGCTGAGAATTAGGTAACTTCGTGGTCTCTTCACGGGAAATTAAGCCATTCGAAAAATGGTACATACGTGTCCACCAGGGTAAAAAACAGTGTAGATTTCGAATATCACGTTGGTTTTCCAATAAAAAAAATTTTAAAATTGAGGTTTTGGCCAGGTTTTTCGGTCAAATACCACAGTGTGCGGCGCTCAGTTGACTCGCCGGAACTCCGCGCGGAAACGTGCAAAAATCGTAACTTTAAAAATCGATATCTCGAGAACGGTTGGGAGGTGGCGGCTAAAAAAAAATACGTCAACCTTAGATTTGTCTCTTCTTCATGTACAAGCAAAATGAACCCAATCCCAGGATGTCACTTCGTAGACTCCCCTTGTCAGTCGTACACTGATACTCATATTAAAGGTTCTCTTTAATGAAAATGTTGTGGAATATTTGGACTGCATTTTGCAATTTGGAACTATAAATTCTGCCTCTTCTGGAAAAACACTTATGTGCTTAGGGAAACTACTGGCACATACGTTATTTTTAAACCGGGCTAGAATTTATAGTTCCAAATTGCAAAATGTAGTCCATTTGACTTTGATATATATCCATGCAGAATAGTATGGGCCCAGTGCTAATCTACAATGCACTATTCTAGATTCCCGATACTAACAGATCGGGGCACTTTTTTAAGTGCTTCCTTTTCCATTTGAAAAAACCCAATGACGTTGCAGAACGAGGTGTTAAGGTCATTGAAGATAAAAAGTGAATTTCAAGTGAAGATGGTGGTTATTTTCAATGCAACCTGTTAAAGATTATGGATAGAAGTTCCCCCACTACAAAAGTCAAAGTTGCTCTTGGTTCTCGAAAAAAAGGGATTTTCAAAAATCATGAAGATATTTTGTAGCTTCCGTGTGCGTCAATGTACGTGAGAAAATGCTGAAAAATTTCCTCTCTTTAGGTGATGTTTATCATTACTGAAAGTAGGCACCGAATGGCGGAAAATCATGAATGCTACCTAGCTTGTTGGGCTTACCTATTTTGTTGTGAGCCCAATTGAGAGATTATACACTAGGCTCGTTAAAAATCTGAGAAATTTTTCATTGCCGTCACGTAAAAGTTCGTAAAGAAGTGCACCGGAACACAATTCTCTGTTTTCGTGGGAATTTTGAATCATCACTCAGAGTGAGCACCAAAAGCGAAAAATTGCTTAATTTTGCGAATTAGGTTGAACGCATAGAATTTTCAGCCTACTTCATTGGTCGAGGCTTTGTCAACAATTTGAGAATTTTTTGGTCGCCTTCCCGTAAGATTAATCAAAAAAAGTTTTGCCCGAACAAGCAATTGTGTCTGTCTAATCAGCGTCGTAGGCACATAACAGACGATAGCAAATCGTAAAGAACACATAATTTACGGAATCGCAATGAACCAACATCTCCCCCCCCCCCCCAAAAAAAAAAAACCCTGAGGCTCTCAAAAATGATGTTAAAACCATTCTTTTTCTGTGAGGTCCTCCGGAAAAGACATCAATTCAAGGGGAAAATTAGAAAATTTGAGTAAGTGGAAGATATTGCCGCTCCTCGGGCGGAAGGGCGTAACTCAATTTCCTCGTGAGCTGCGGTTCACATATAAGTTCATGCTTTCTGGGGCTCATTTAGAAACCGAGGTACACCCTAACGTCAAAGAAGGGACGCTATAAGCAACCCAAAAGTTGGTCAATACAACAGTGGTGAGACATTGTAAATGGAGGTCATGCCTCTAAAGGACTTATCAATTGTCACTAGCCCAATATCAAAAAACAGCAACGGCAACGGTCTAGCCAGAGATTTGGAATTGGATGAAGATGGAGTTTCCAATCGACATCCTCTCATCAGTCATTAGGGGATGAAAGTAATGTGTGAACAATGTGAATGGCAACACGGCAGGCTCCTCGCCGATACCCTTCGCAGTTCGCACCGCGGCAAGGCTCCATTCAGCCTGCCTCGCTTCCCGTTCCCGGAACTGCTCCTTGCACCGGGGTAACTAAAGTATAAGCTCAAGGAAAATTTTTTGTTTCTCATTTTCTGGGATTAACTTTTCTCAATGTATTCGGATTCTGCATAAAATTTCAATCAAAGTGATATAAAAAAAAATCCAAAAAGTCAATTATTCACCCAGGAGAAAAATGTTTGGTATTCTGAATATTTATAAGGAGAGCAAATCAATTAATTATCAGAACTAAAGCTGCCATTTTTTTTGTCCTGCCACCACAACGCCTAAAGTGGATCCAAGTCTGGGAGACGATATGGCTTGAGGAAGTGAGCAGTGTATTGTTGGGTTGGGAAAGGTACCAGCAAGGAGCTATTTTGGATTACCGGAGAGAGCAGTTAGTCCAAATGTTGAATGTTATCAAGGAAATGGGCCTAGTGCTGTTTAAACGGAACATTTCATTTAATGAGCCCACCATTTTCGTAAAATTCGCAATGATGATCAGAAAGTCTATTATGTCTATGTATAGAAAAAATGAACCACGGTGAATAGAAATGGTTTACCAAAGGGTTTGTCATGCCGCAGTTTTTCAATTTTTCTCAGTTTTAAATGCAACTTTGACAGCTGGTCGAGTGTATTTCGTGATTATACTACGGTTTTAGGGGTGCACGTGTACCAGGAAATTGTTGAGCTATTTAATGTTTTTACCTCAGTGTTCCGCGGTTATCAACATCCATAATGTAGGGAGGAACCCAGTAGATGTTCAACGCTCCCGTGCGTGGGAAAAACACGGTTATTAATTCCGCATAACACTTACGGCTTTCTTGCCTAAAACTAGCCGAATATGAAAATAAATAATACCCTATTATTATGAATTTGAAATAAAATCGGTCAATTTTTAATCATCCAAACAATTTCTGGGAGTCTTTCGGACGATTAGTGATATTTGAGAAAGAACGGAGGCCTCTTTCAGTACAGTTTTCTGGTCAGACGCTTCTGAGCCCGTTCTATCAAAATTTCATGTTTGCAGTCACTATCTCTTCGCTATTAGGTACAGTAGAATACCAGAGGGTCCGCCTTTCGCCTGCTCTGCGGTCAAACGTACGGGAATTAGTGTCTAATGTGAAGTATCGAGAAATCATGAAGAAACGTAATGCAACAAACAAATCGAAAGCACAATGGTATGCGGTTATGCGAAGAAGATTGAACAATTGGACTATATTTTCCGATTTTTTTTTCTTTCTTTTTTCTCTTTTGGAACTAACATTTTAGGCTCTCGTCATATCCAAGTGAAGTGGTATAAGTATAATTCCAATCCCTCTCCACATCAAAAAATTAATTAAAGTAACTCGATTTTCAGTTTTTTTTTTTTTTTCAAATTCATTTCCTTTACTCTCTTTGGATTGGAAATATCCGAGAATATCCCGTGTCCTAACTTCCTGAGGGCTTTTCAGTTAATAAAGAAAACTCATCACAAATAAAATGACGGTACATAAACTAACTGAGATCCCTTTCCGAAATATACCCTCGTTATTTGAATATTGCGGGGAGCATATCATAATCGATTAATATACTTATGTACGAAGTTGGGTTCAAACCAAACATGCAACTACTTTAACTCTGCGGAGTGCCGGGTTGCATACGCTTGATTTTGCGGGCGAAATCTAAGATCTGCCCAGGCTTTCGCGATAAAGTTGCGAATGGGGGAAGTTGCATTTATTCTTTACACCCTCCTCTTTTAACTAAATTAGGGAAAATTTAAATTTTTAGTTCTTTTACGTGTAAAAAAATCAGGTTATCTGGTATGGTCATATTTAACGAATGGCGGATGAAAGACTGCCTGAGGAGGTACTGAAATGGTTTCCTCTTGGAAGGAAACGTATAGGAGACGCCCAGCAAAATCTTGGATTGGTGGCATTCAAAATGAAATTACGAGGATCTATTTACCAGATGACCTCTATTCCGATAGATAAGGATGGCGATTAGGTGTAGCAAAGCGCCCGCCGGGAGCACTGTAAAAGCGACGGGTAAATAACATAAAAAAATACGTCATGATCATTGATCATTGATATTATGGTCGAATCAATTGAAAGCAATTTTTTGTAGATTGACTAATTAGGAATCAAAACATTTGTTTAAAATAAAACAATGTAATGTTGTCTAATAATATTTAAGCAATTTTTTTTTTTTTTTTTTTTTTTTTTTTTTTTTTTAAATTGAATAAGCCTCAAGATATTCAATATCCGTTCCCTGCGGTAAACCCGTTTCACGATCGTGAATTTTTATGACACATAATAATTGTAAGGAGCCTATTGTGTAAAATATATGAAAGAAATGAGCGAGCATAAACAGTTAAGGTTTGAGAGGGAATAGCGAAGTATAGGAAAAGTAGATGTTATTGCTCTCATGCATCATTTCAGTCGGACGGACGAAAATGAAACACAAGAAGACGCGGCCGAATTAGAGCCACCATTCAAAGCCTGGACAAGACTTTGAAATCGAAGAGGTTGAGCGAATTGTCGCCGACCGTTGAATCAACTCGAAATCATTGATTCTGAGCGAACTATCCGGCCGTGGATAGTTAACTCAAGATTTCACTTTCATCGGAGAAGAGACCGATCCGAGGTCCGGATTTTAACCGCATGCGTTTCACATCCCCTCGCGCCTCCGAAGGGGTTGACAGCGCGGTACGCGTTCCGATCCCCGTCCAGATTTCAATACCGAGGGAATTCCCGGTACAGTTGCCTCTTGATACCTGAGGCCGAGGCAACTCGGATATGAGCTATTGCGGTCTCTGCACGCACCGATGTGCAAATTGCCTGCACTACGCCTGCTGGAGTGTATACCTTCTGAGGGACACACCGTCCATACGCAATGGAGATGTTGCATGTGTAAGGAATTTGCGATTTGACTGTTGATTCTCATGTAAAAGTTTGCGAGAAGCACGATGGTGCCACTGGTTTTCGCTGAAATAAACTCCAAAGCTTGAAAAAAGCTCTCAAAGTTAAGTCTGTAATGGAGGGGATATCCCACGCTACCCTAAGGATCCATCTTTTTATATCAAGACATACTCTCTATGCAAAGATGGAGAACCAATTTTCTCCCTATCTTTACTTGGAGAGTTTGATGTATAGGTGGACTCTCTGGGTAGCGTGAAATATCCCTATATTACGGCCGCAACTTTGAGAGCTTTTTCTGAGCTTTGGAGTTGATTTCAGAGAAAACCAGTTGAACCATCGTATTTCTCGCAAAATTTTACGAAGCTCAAGGATTTAAATCACAAATCCCTCACACATGCAAGAGCTTCATTCGTCGCTCCTTTGACGTGAGAGTGTATCTCTATTCCCATATATGAGCCCCAGGAGGCTTGGGATTACACGTAGTACAGGGCTCACAATTGAAATCAATTGGAAATTGTTGTAAAGTATACCTCAATTAGAAATTGAGGTATACTTTATGACAGAGGAACAACAATTTTCTACTAAGAAGTGTTGAATTCGCGATGGTAAAAGTGTCCATCTGCCGCCATGAGGCCAGCGCAATAGGCTGCTTGTTGAAGTTGATAGATAAAGCGAGAGGGATCCTTTCAGTTGAAATGGTTGGTTTCTATAGACTAAGGGAGAAAACGATGGTCTAACTATAAGGTCTCTCGTGGGTTGCCGTCAGTTAGTCTATTATCTTCTTTATTTATCCGTATTGCAACCACCTGCTTTCATCAATAGGATCCCTTCATATCCCTTTTGTCTTCTTTGTCTAAAGCCTTGTCTATGAATTTCAACAATCAGCCCGCTGGGAATCAAATTATGTATTATAATTTCAGATACATACAGCTATCAAAACACGACTTATTTTGGAGCTGGAGAGTTACTTTCCATGTCCCTTTTGTCCTCTTTGTCTATAGCTTTGTCTATCGATTTCAACAATCAGCCCGCCGCACAGTGGATTGAGTCATTTAGAGAGGTCGGACGTGAAATTTTTGACTAAAACTGCAAATTTTAACGTTCATTTCGTTACATTGTAAATATTAAAGAAAGAAAGAAAAAGAAGGAAAGGAGAAGAAATAAGAGGAGGGGAGGGGAAGGAGGGAAAGAAGGGGTTGCTGAATGAAAATTTTACGAGGAAATCAATGAAACCACTTTTAGAACCTCAAAATTTTTATAAACGGAGTTATAAGCTTTTCTAGTTTCCCAATTTTGTCCGACCTCTTCTTTTGATTCGATCCACTGTGCGCCCTGCGCCATGGAGGGTGTCTTTTTGTCTCTGCATCCCTCAAGGATTGTACAAATTTTATTTTTTTTTTCATTTTTTTTTTAAATTAAAGATGTTTGATTGCGGTGTTGCAGGTTTATTTCACCGGGTGATAGCGATGAGCGGTTCGATGCTGTCGCCGTGGGCGGTGGTGCACGACCCGAACGGGGCGCGAGCTAGCATCGCGGCGGAGCTGGGCTGCGCGCTGGCCTCGGACCTGGCGCCGTGCTTGCGGACGCACACGCTGGCCTCTTTGCTGGCCGTCCGCCTGGTGGCGCCCCGCTTCCTCTCGGCCTTCGGGCCGGCCCTCCCCGCGGAGCCCCTCCGCATGGTCGAGTCCGCCCCCGAGCACTTCATCACCACCCAGCTCATGATCGGCGTCGCCACCACCGAGAGCTACCACGACTTCAACGCCAACGACGTCCAGTACGGCTTCGAGGAGGACCAGCGCAACCGCATTCTCAGGTCAGAACCAAATCATATCCGATACAGTTCTGCCGTGATGAGGAAGAACGACGTATGAACATTCGAGAGTTGCCAAATTTCCGTGGATAAAATGTTCATGTTTGAGGAAAGTTGTGAATATTTTGTGATATTGTGAACAAAATTATGTGAAAAATTGGAAGAAAAATATTGACAAATTTTCCAGAGAATCACTGGGAAAAAAAACCACATTGGATCTAAAGTCCGAACTCTTAAAAACATCGGCAAGAAAAAATACTCTTGATTCAATCGGATTTTAGCTTAAATCAAGAACCAAGCCTCTTAATTTAAGCGGATTTCGTTTTGATTCAAGCAAAAATCCGATTGAATCAAGAGTATTTTTTCTTGTCAATGTTTTAAAGAGTCTGGACTCTAGATCCAATGTGCTTTTTTTCCCCAGTGATTCGTGATTTACCGAAGGAAATGGAAATGTTGCATGTGTGAGGAATTTGCGATTTGACTGTTGATTCTTATGTAAAAGTTTGCGAGAAACACGATGGTGCCACCGGTTTTCTCTGAAATCAACTCCCAAGCTCAAAAAAAGCTCTCAAGTTGAGGCCAAAATGGAGGGGATATCCCAAGCTATCCTGAGAGTCCACCTCTACATCAAGACAAACTCTCCATGCAAAGATAGGGAGCAAATACATTGACAGGGCTGCTACTTAATTTGGGGACTCTAAAACTGAAAACATTGCAATCCTGCTGATGTATTTGCTCCCTATCTTTTGCATGGAGAGTTTGTCTTGATGTAGAGGTGGACTCTCAGGATAGCGTGGGATATCTCCTCCTTTTTGGCCTCATCTTGAGAGCTTTTTTTGAGCTTGGAAGTTGATTTCAGATAAAATCAGTGGCACCATCGTGTTTCTCGCGAACTTTTACGTAAGAATCAACAGACAAATTGCAAATTCCTCACACATGCAACATCTCCAATCGCGTTCCAAATAAGTCAAAAACTAATTGAAAATGGGAACTTTAGGAAAAAAATCACGCCAAACACATCGCGGCCGGCGCGGAGCTGGTGCACACGGCGCAAAACGCACAGTCGTGCCTTACAAGACTGCGGGATACTTCATGCATTGCGCGTATACCACGATGCGCGCTTAAATTGTTGAAAAGTCGTATTTTCTTGGTGTCGAACCTTCCCCGGTGTACACCATTGAAATATCTACAGAGAAGTTAAACATCGTGTTTCTCGCGAACTTTTACATGAGAATCAATTGTCAAATCGCAAATCCCTCACACATGCAACATCTTCATTCTGCCGTGCTAAGGAAGATCGCCGTATGAACATTCGAGAGTTGCCAAATTTCTTTGGATAACATTTTCATGTTTGAGGAAAGTTATAAATATATTTCCTTGAAATTTTTAGAAACTTCGGGTGATATTGTGAACAAAATTATGTGAAAAATTGGAAGAAAAATATTGACAAATTTTCCAGAGAATTTGTGATTTACTAAAGGAAATTTGGCAACGCCTGAAGGTTCATACGCCGTTCTTCCTTAGCACGGCAGAATCGCACGTATCTCTGCCAAACGAAACCAGGGGCAGGTGGAAAATAAGAGGCGTGCTCGTTAGTTGAGGACCGTAAGAATGAATGGGAATTATAAAGCGCCAGTGACGTCAGTGGCAACGAAGCCGTCTCCAGTTTTCGCTCTTGCTCGGATTTAACTCATGAGCCCTGTCCATAACGCTCTTTTTCCATTCCCACGGCTCATGACTGCCGCATTCAGTTGGCACATGACAGAATGTAAAATCCCGCTAAAAGGGGATCACTCCCACTATTACATTGTTTCTTATGCAGCTTTCTAGAGCACAACTTATCTTTGCCACTCGCCAAAAGTTCCGTTTGGCAGAAATACGTCCAATTAACTAAAAAGCACCCCTGTTAATAAGAGAAACGGGACCATAGCAAGATGGAAATAGAGAATGAGAAAGGACGCGCGTTGATGACGGCGCCGAGATACAACAATCAGTGCTTGATGGATGTCCGTGTTGCATCTGCAAAATTGAAGGCGCCATGGCGCACGGCGTGTTTTTGCAATGCTCCGCTCTATAATCGGCCAATGAGATGTCCCTCACACTGAGAAAAAACTATGGCTTATAAACCTATTAGAGGTAAATATGGAACACCACTAATAGTAGTACCTCTACATATAATAATAGCACATATACCTTAGTTATGGTACGGGGTACCTTAATTAGGTACAGAGACCTTAGTATGGTTCACAGACCGAGAATCATTAGTTTATTTACGACTATTATAGGTGTTCCATATTTACCTCTAATAGGTCTATAAACCATAGTTTTTTCTCAGTGCAGATTCAGGGGAAAAGTTAAGAGGCCCGAATTCGTCTCTCCCATCTTCGGCTGTGTTGATACTCAATATTTTATTTTTATTTTTTATTTTGATGTCTGTGTCTATTTTTACGATTAATTTCTGGATCTTTATCTAAAGCTCGTATGCACCAGCCCCATTCAGCCCGCAGACCACGTGTTGTATGTAAGCCTCGGGTCAATTTTACCCGGCTCATGCATCTCAGAGCTAATATATCTCATCATCCCCGATTCTATCCGGGTTTGAGGAAAAACTGGTCGTAAAATTAGGATTTGAAAAAAGTCGGCTGTCCGATCGGATTTTTTTATGCTTTCGCATACGCTTATGCAGAAATTTTAATTTTTCTCCGCAAAAAATCAGGATATGGAAAAAGACGAAATCAGGATTCAGCAGTCAAAAATCAGGAAAAATCAGGATTTCATCAGGATTTCCCAAAATAAAAATAAACGTGACATCCTGTATAAGAACCGAAAGCAATACAAATATTTTTCTTAGTGCGGGCCATCTGGGAACGGGGGAAAAATCCACCTCAGCCGGGAGTCCCGATTCCTTGTTCCTCGGAGCGCTTTTACGGAATTCCTACGCATACAGGGCATGGAGGACGCTCCGGAGCCTGGCATAAAAGTGGAGATGACAATGTCTATAGGGGCGAACGCCTCGACGACTTTCCATACGTGCCTCTCTGATATTGCATTGCTCTCGAATTCTGCTGGAGGAGAAACGGCAGAGCACGTCGTATCGTCGCTAACAAGAGTAATTCGCTTGCTTTGTGGCTTTCGGCTCTCGTAAGCCCCGTTGTAAGTCGCGGCAAACGACGAGTAGGACACATTCCTGGCAGCCTCTCCAACTTTATTCAGCCGGAGAGCGCTCCTCCTTGAGGCGCTCGCAGCAAAAAGCCGCATCACACTCCAAGCGAAACAAAGGGATGCAAACCGCGATACAGCTGGACCCTCTTGGATTCCTGCCGAATCCGTGTACCGCTCCCGCAGCGAGAGCCTCTTTAATTTGTGGTCGAGTGTCAGTCTCAGGCGACAATTATCTCCGTGAATGTAGTGCCGGGTGTGGAACGCCTTTTAGGCACTCTACCCGGCAGCCGATGTCTCCAAGATTTTGCGCTGCAAACCGACGGATTTTGCTTTGAATCAGAAAGCATCACTACAAAAAAAGTTTGGTCCCACGTATCGAACTTCAGTGTTGCATATCATCCCAACTAATTCGGTTTGTCAAAGTGAATTTTAGGTTGGTTAAACCGAACTTTCGTTTCTTAACTGAACTTTCGGTTCGTTCAACTGAACTTTCGGTTCGTTCAACTGAACTTTCGGTTCGTTAAACCGAACTTTCGGTTCGTTAAACCGAACTTTCGGTTCGTTAAACCGAACTTTCGGTTCGTGTAACCGAACATGTGCGGTAAAGTGAACTGACGAACTATAGTCATATATGCCCAACTTTCGGTTCGAGCAACCGAACGGAATAGAGAAGAGATTAAACAGTTGCGAAAACATCGTGTACATTTTGTCAACAGTTCATATTTTAAACTATTCAAATTTCGTTTAATATAAATAGAATTAGCTACTAAATTTTGTATTCATTGTTTTTATTTGATTTCAGTCAAGGATTTTTTAACCGAAATACATAAGAATTCGACACCTTCAATAAAAATTCGACACTTTCAGCAAGAATTAAACTTTATATAAGAATGACACTTTAAGAAAACAAAAACGAATAATAAAATAAGTAACTAAATAAATAAATAAAAAAGCACATACCTGTGATAGCAAATATTTTCTAAAATATTACGTTTTCTTATTTCCAACATATAATTGGTCCCTAAAAATAATTAGCCAGCAAAATTTGCACAAGCCCTTAAAATTTCAGATAATTCTTTTGCGCTTTCGAAAAGGTTTCAATTTAAGTAAAACCCATTCATCAAATAGTTCGAACGGAAAGCGTTCGAATCCCTTTATGCGCAGGTGGGCGAAGATCGGCGTGGAATGCCACCGTTCGTTAAAGCGTCGCAGCGCCGGCCAAACAGCGTAACCGCACTTCAAAATGAGCTCTGTCGCCCGTACACGCCCATACTTTCTCGGGCTCATGTTAAAATCGAGCCACGCTTTTTCTTTATCGAAGCGACGAACCGCCCCGTGAAGCACGGCAATTCCGAACGGAGAAAAACCACAACCCCATCCCTCGTCGCACGAATGACCCGAAAGCACCCCTCTCTGTTCTCCGCCACGCGTGGGAAAATGAATTGGCACGCCGAATAAGCCGATAATTCAAACGCCGGCCGTAAATCATAGCAGATGTTCTCCTCCCTTACATTGCAGTCATAATCCGCGGAATTCTTATACACAATTGAACCTTAAATCCGATGGGCTAGGGCGCCCACGGCGGGGCTGCTCTGCATGTGAACCTTAAGGGATGTTCCGGGAGGATGCGGGTGGATCCGCCCTTTTTGCGCGGGATGTTTGTCGGGATACGACTCGCACATCCAGTTCAGAAAGGGTGTGAAGCTCTCGGATACGCGCCAATACTGACCCGAGTTTTTGGTGCAATTGTAAGTAGACATCGTGTGAGTCGAATCACCGTTTTACGTGTTTTCTTATTTAAAAGTCAAATGGCATTGATCGTCAAATGAATCAGTGAGTTCGAAAACACACCAACTCGGGTTTTTTTCGATTTTCACTTTTCTACGGTTTAGTAACACTTATGGATAGAAGCATCTGCACGCAAAAGGACATTTCGAAATTGCAATCGGAAGTGCTCGAAACAGCGACAGGAAAAGGGAAGCATCGAATTATTTCATTGGAAATACCAATTTTTGGTCATTTCAAGGGAAACGGGTGCCCATCCGATCTTCCGGTTTTCTTTTTTCGGTTCAGTATCTCTTCTACCAACAAGTTATATAAATATTCAATCGTTATTCAGGTCGAAAAATATGCATTTTTCTGGGCAGACTATGATAAATCAGTATCTGAAAGTCGGTGAGAACGGAAACACACCAACTCGGAAATTTTTAAACGCTTAATTCTCTGTCATCAAACATGGTGTATCGATTTCAACTTGGTGCTTTACAAAGTCTCTAAGTACTTGTCCTTTGGCACTAAAAAGGTTTTTCTTAAACTAACTTCTTCGCCCGCTGCGCAGTTTGTTTCCTGAACAATTTTTTTTCTTCGAGTTGGTGTGTTTTCGAACTCCCTGATTCAAATGTGATCTAGCACAGCAAAATGTTGGAAATAAAGTTTTGTCGTTTCCTTTTGCTCAGCTTGGCACAGTTGTGTCAATGGTGCTAATGGAGGACATTCGATCATCTTTCGGCCAAAGTATCGTAAGCGACATGCTACGTTTTTAAAAATTCCGCCGCCATTTTATTTTTTCAAAGAGAAATTTCTCAACAAAGCTGTCTGAAAATTCTACTGAATTATCTTTGTGCTGCCGATAAAATTCAGTGAAATTTTCCAACATCTTCAAACAAGAATTTTTCTGTAAAAAAGTGAAATGGCGGCGGAAATTTCGAAACGTCACATATGGCGCCTGTGATACTTTGGCCGGAAGGTGACGGATTGCTTGCTCCCACCTCCTGCAACTTCTTACTTTATTTTATCCTATCGCGCATTTAATCTAAGGACGTAGCAATCTGACGATACAAAGCCACAAGTTTCAAACTAAACAAACCAAACAAAGTTGCACTTTTGTACAAGCACTGAAAAAAAAACACATTGGATCTAGAGTTCAGACTCTTAAAAACATCAACAAGAAAAAATACTTTTGATTCAATCAGATTTAAGCTAAAATCAAGAACCAAGCCTCTTAATTTGAGCGGATTTCCTTTTGATTGAAGCTTAAATCTGATTGAATCAAGAGTATTTTTTCTTGTCAGTGTTTTCAAGAGTCTGGACTCTAGATCCAATGTGTTTTTTTCCAGTGAATGCTTTAGGTGACTGCTGGTTCTTTGGGGAAAATTATTCAACGAATAATTGGGTTTTATTGGAAATGTTGAGACATTTCGCAACGTCATTTGATACGATCGAATAGCAATCCAAATGCAATGCGGAGTAATTCAAGCAGTTGATTAGCCCGAGTTCTTCTTAAAACTCGAGCAAAGTGTGGTAGCCCGCGGAGGGATGGGGAGGAAGGGGGGGTTGTCTCGGCGCACCAGATTAGTTCTTTTTCGGCGTTGAGACCCCTGCTATCATGACGTCGGTGCGGCACGAATTATTCAGCTCATTTTGAAGGGACCAATCAAATGGCACCGAAACTGCGCTGTTCGGTTCGCTTCTTTCGCTTGCAAAACTTTTTAATTTAACTTCACGTCTAGTCTTCCGGTCAATTTATCCTCTTAGTAAAAGTCGTCCTTTCTACCCTCTTTAGCGGCGTTGCCATTGATATTGGAGTTGGATAACCGCAGAAAATGAACTAATTTACCGAAAAGATTCTGTCGAGAGATTTTTTGGAGATGGTTGGTGTCAATAATGAGAACACCGGTCGTCGAAGCGTTTGATCATCCGCCACTGACATGACGGCCCCTGAAATTGCAACTCCTCGGTGAAATTGGTGAAACGCGTCTTGACCGTGATACGTAACAGCTGCGTGGCGTGAAGGATTGACTATAGATATTTGTCCATTTGAAGCTGTAGTAAAGAATCGATTATCAAGGTGTTCGTTGCGAACACCTTGATAATCGATCCTTTTCCACAGATTTAAATGGCAGATCAAGCGATATATCGCAAAGCACGCCACGCCACTGATATGTAACAAAATCTCCGTCTAATTTTCGGTAGTTAAATCCGTTTAACGTTTGGAGAAAAATGCGTACAGGTTTAATAAAAATCAGTAAAAATTCAAGAAATAATGGTCGTCAGCTTTTTTAAAAAAATGAACTCTGATAAGGAATCTGCAACATAGGAAATCCAAGTGCGTTTTCAGTGGCTTTTACCATCAATATTCCGTCCTTTTTTGTGAAGATAGTGCGAAAGAAAATGGCAAGAGTCAACAATTCGTAGTTCTAGTTAGACGAGGGGACGTAACTTCATATCCATGTTGCAAACAGTGAAATCGCTAACAATCGAATAACATCAATTTTGAATGAGGGTCTATAAGAGTCTACTGCGACGGCAACGCCGTGTGTCGAAGAGTTTTCAATCTCACAACTCATCCGGCTCTGAGGGACCAACTTTGCCGGGGCCATTATTTAACTTTGCTCCGCGCGCAATGTTTAATTAATATTGGATTTAACTGCACCCGAGCATAATTTAGAGCTGATTTCCGAAGTCTCGTTGATCCGTTTGCAGCATGTGCAAATGATAAGGCGGTGTGGGAAACCGCCGGCTCCGTGCGTCTGCAGTGAAACGGAAATTTTTCTCTCGCTGAGTCGTATCTACGGATGCAGGATCCCGTCGGAGGCTTAAGATTCAACTCGTCGTCTTGACAAATGAATGCAACTGAATTAGAAAACCATGAAGTAATTGCAATGATCCGAATTTGTCTGGTTCAGAGCTGAAGCAGAGATAACGTTGATGACAGACTAGTTGAGCTCATTACCTAAATGGTCCTCAATGTACAGAATGCGCCACATCGAAATGAATGTACTTCAGAGCCGATTCTAAAGGCATGAAAAAGTGAGACCTTTTGTTACTGTGAATACGGTCTCCTTTTTGTTACCATAAGAAGGCATACTTTCCCTTAAAATTATTATACCCTCTAGAAATCTACAATATCCCGCACACTGGAAAAAAACACACATTGGATCTAGAGTCCAGACTCATGAAAACATCGACAAGAAAAAATACTCTTGATTCCATAAGATTTTTGCTTGAATCAAAACGAAATCCGCTTAAATTATGAGGCTTGGTTCTTGATTTAAGCTAGATTCTGATTGAATCAGGAGTACTTTTTCTTGATGATGTTTTTAAGAGTCTGAACTCTAGATCCAATATGGTTTTTTTTTCCAGCGCTGCCAACTTCTAACGAGTTTATCAGGAATGTGTTCCTGTCCTAGTTACCTGAATTTCTCTGAATCATATCGACAGTGAAACTGAAAAAATTCGTATCTCAGCCGCAGTGTTTCAAAATACCCGCTCCTATTTTATTTTTAAACGGAGATCAAAGCAATATGGAGCGTTTGGTTTGAAATTTTACAGAATATCCTTCACGCAGAGAAGAAAAATCACGGACGTTTTCAAGAAATCACGTTTATTAGTTTTCGATGTAAAATATAATGAATGGCAGGAAGTCTGCAACGTTGCTAACTGAGACACACAATATGCACAAGAAAGCTAAGCAGTATCCTGACTTGAATTTTGAAGGTATATTCCACTTTATAAACCACACAAAATCATTATTTAAAATGACAATAATTCCAACAAACTATAGAAAAACCTCAAAATCATAAGTTGAAAACCGTCAATTCCGCAAGTTTGAATAATAGTGTCACCTACAGTGTGGTTGGCGCGTGACTGGTGCTTACGGCACAAAAGGCACGGTAGCGCCTTACAAGACCGCAGGATACTTCATGCATTGCGCGTACAGCACGGTGCGCGCCACGGATGGTATAGCGCCTTACAAGTCCGCAAGATACTTCAGGCATTGCGCGTATACCACAAGTCGTTGAAAAGTCGTATCTTCTTGGTGTCAAACCAACCCCAGTGTGCAACATCCGAACAGTACACACCGCGAGCTTAGGATCACATGATTGTAGATATTTTACAATCCTGTCTGTTTTCCGGTGCAAATATAATTTAAGAGTGGAAATTTTTCAAGTTGGAATGTTGTTACGTTCTATCGTCCGGATAACGCTGAACTTAGCTACATACCCTCCACGGGGAGAATGTGAACATTTTTTATCACAAATGTGGCGAAATTTCCTGGGAGATATTCTTGGTATCGCACTCACTTAAAATGAACTTTGGCAATCTAACCTGACATTGGCAATTTTCGCCAAATGACGTTCATGTTTTTTCCTCTCTGTGTGAAGAAAACTTAGTGAAAATTTCAAGAAATGATATTGATTTGTTCTCCCTCAACAAAATATAATGGGAGCGGAGCGAACGAGATACACGGTTTGCATGGTAGTTTCATGGTCGATGCACAATTTCACAGTCTACGAACCACCTTGACATTCTTTCTCGGTGTGTAACTGTATGGGTGCAAATTCTAACTAGTCACAGTCTGCAATATTTTCATTTCGGATTTTCCATGGGCGGATTAATAGTTAATGTTGCCCCACTTTTTTGAATTACTTATTTTTCACAAGGAAGCTAAGCAGTATTCTGACTTGAATTTTGAAAGTATATTCCACTTTATAAACCGCACAAAATCCTCCCGAAACACGACATGTTATTATGTTTCGTTTTCTACATAATAAAAAGAAAACGTCAGAGATCAAAAGGCCGAAACGTAGGTCTGGTAAAATGCGTCCAATAACCTTTAAAAATTGGGACCGAGAAGATGTATTTTTGGCGTATTTTTTCTGAGGATGTTCTTTTTATCGCGGGTGCGATATCAGCGTGGAAAGGCCACTCTATCATCTCGTAATCCTTCATGTTGCTATAAATTTCACAATGACTTTAAATGATGGAGGAGGAGTTGTCAAATTAAAAGATGGTGCCGGTAATTTTATCACCCATCAAGAAGCAAGCTCAGGAATCCTTAATTTATGGGACGCAGAGGCAGATAAGGACGAATTTTATGACCGAGTATGAATGAGGAAATAGCGCCAGACTCGACGGCGACTTCGTTCCGGTATAACCATCGAGGAAAAAAGATATGAAGCTCATAAAAGTTTTCAAGTTTTGTAATATTCATAAGCGCTGCCATGAAAATAACATCGGTAGGCTCATAGTTAGGGTCTAAATTAGATCTGTTGATCTCTCCTAACTTTGAAGTAGAATTTAAATTTGGAATATCTGAGTGTCTTGCGATTTAATGAAGGAAACGTGTTTAATCGTCCAAAACGACTATTTGTTATCATTTTCATAATGCTGCGACGCAAAATCGGCTTATGCGAAGAATATTTTTTCTTAAATAAAGGAGCAAACGAGAGAAACAAAACGTCAAGATTACTGCCGTGGTAAGGAAGAACGCCGTATGAACCTTCAGACGTTGCCAAATTTCTTTTGATAAAACACGACTTTCCCGGTAAAATTATGAATATTTTTCCTCCAATTTTTCGGGTAATTTTGTTCTCGATTTGAACCATAGTCTCTTAAAATTTCAGAGAGAAATATTCATAAGTTTCCCCCAAAAATAAACATTTTAGTGAAGGAAATTTGGCAACTTTCGAATGTTCATACGGCGTTTTTCCATAGCACGGCAGATTAGTACATAGACTTCTACAAAAATTAGTCCTTATTCTTTGGTTCTCGCCAATCTGTACGTGTTTTTGCTGAAATTAGCAATCCTATAAAAAGAAAGTCATCACGATTCATTTATTTTAAAGGCTGATCAAACAATTCGTTACTTAAACAAATAAACAGAACCGAGGGTGTTGATGGAATCAAGTCAATATTTGACACTTCCTTTGCCATTTCTCGGAGAGCAGTTTCACGTAAAAAAGTGAATTTTTGCCGTGTTGAGTCCTCTATCCAAAACCGCTCGACATTATTTTTCATGTTATTTTTACCTCAGCGGAGAAGTGATTATTTTCCATAAATGTCATAGGCCGTGTTATTTTACGTCTATGATGGGAGCTGAGTTTTTCTCTCGGTTTTAAGAATGTTTCTTTCCAGTAGAAATTCAGCACAGCGTATTTATTGCTATTATCTCCGTAATTAGACTGCATCTCGCAGTTAAGAGCTGCAATTTCTGGCTCATCCATAAAGATACTTATTTGCATAGGGAAACTAATGGTACATACGTTGTTTCTAAACTGAACCAGGAATCCTAGTTCCTATTCGCAATATGTGGTCCAATTGCCAGCTCATGTTTTTAACATTCGTGCATTTATAGCTGCCTTAATTAGTAGAGACTTTCTTTTTAATTCTAACTTTCCTCGTTTTTAGTGTGCTGCGTGATTACTTCGGCCCTCTGCTCTCTCTATTTGTGGATCACGTGATTCTGGCGTGACGTTATTTCCATGACAGGATAAAATAATTCATCCACTACTACACTACTACTCCTACCGCTACTACAACTGCTACTACTACTACTACTACTACTACTACTACTACTACTACTACTACTACTACTACTACTACTACTACCTCTACTACTACTCCTGCTACTGCTCCTGCCACTACTACTACTACTACTACTACTACTACTACTACTACTACTACTCTTGCTAATGCTCCTGATACTACTACTATCACTCCTTCGCTTTCAAAGTCTGTATGCTCATCGTGGTATTTGACTGAGCACCTGATTTTTGTCTGTGACACCGCAGCAGTCTAATAGATAATTACGATGCGGTGAAACTTCATCAATCGAAGTGAGATTGCTTTACGGTCAGGTCAAACGATAGGAGATGAAAGTGACTGCCTTTGAATCGGACACTGGTACCACGTGCTCTCGCGACGTGTCGACGCGTGACAATACCGCGCTAAAACCCTTCGTTTCTACCGTGACATCGAGATTATTATGTAAGGCATGCATTTTGTCGGCAAGCACTCGGCAGTTGAGCGGTGATATCATCCGTTTCTGCGATCAAAGCCGGCAGATTGAATCGTCTCTTTTAATTATGTCGCTTCAGTGGTACTGAGTCTGGTCGCCAGGGGGGGTTTCACGCGCCGTCGGTACCGCAACCAACGACCCGATCGAATCGACCCCCTATCCCTCTTGCTCGTCACGCCTGTGCAGATTTTGGTTATCTCATATTTTAATTAAGTTGAAAACATAAATTTTCTGTTCGCGATAATCTTGTCCGTTTTTCAAACTCCTATTCCAAAGCATGATACTTCAAAGGCGAGAAGGATTCTCCTTGCCTCTATAGGAACGGAGAAGAGCGGATCCAGCGAACATTCCTGCAATAGAGATGTTGCATGTGTGAGGAATTTGCGATTTGACTATTGATTTGTATGTAAAAGTTCGCGAGAAACACGATGGTGCCACCGGTTTTCTCTGAAATCAACTCCCAAGCTCAAAAAAAGCTCTCAAGTTGAGGCCAAAATGAAGGGGATATCCCATTCTACCCTCAGAGTCCACCTCTACATCAAGACAAACTCTCCATGCAAAGATAGGGAGCAAATACATTAGCAGCGATGCCGTGTTTTCAGTTTTAGAGTCTCCAAATAAAGTGGCAGCCCTGTCAATGTATTTGCTCCCTATCTTTGCATGGAGAGTTTGTCTTGATGTAGAGGTGGACTCTCAGGGTAGGGTGGGATATCCCCTTCATTTTGGCCTCAACTTGAGAGCTTTTTTGAGCTTGGGAGTTGATTTCAGAGAAAACCAGTGGCACCATCGTGTTTTTCGCGAACTTTTACATCAGAAACAACAGTCAAATCGCAAATCCCTCACACATGCAACATCTTTATTCTGCCGTAATAGCGAAGAAAGCGGCAAGTGCATGCGGGATGAACCTCGAGACACATGAAAGCATGTGCTAATCATGGCGCATACAGAAATGCACCTACTGCTCTCTTCGCTATCACGGCCAGATTTGCGAAAATCACCACAGAGAGAATCAATGATTTAGTCTCTTATTTGGGCTTTGAAATGGATGACACAAGTGTTCAGTGTTGTTGTTTTGAAGCTCTACAAATGAACTTAGTTTTTATCTAGGTCGTCTAAATTTATTGATAATTTAATGAAAGTACCTCAACTAAATATACATAATTCGATAGATCAAAGTCTTTGAGATTGACAAACTTGAAGGTTGTATGGACGTTTCTCAAAATCTTCAGAATGTTTTCTTTTACTCTAGATCTTTTGCTGGCAAATCGTTATCATCTTTTTTAAAATCAGTTTCTATCGTTATACTTACCAAAGTTTACTCAAGCTCTGTGGAAATTGATCATTTTATGATGCTTTAATAATGGTGTGGCGTTCTATAAAATCTTCTTTAAACAAAGTTTAAACCAAAATGGGCTTCCCTGAGAAAAGGAGCTGCAACCGGACTGTTGAAACTTTATCTGGCTTTGTCGCACAGTAGATCGAGTCAATTAGAGAGGTCCAACAAATTATGGAAACTTTAACAGCATATAAAACCGTTTAAACAAATCTTTGAGGTTCTAAAAGTGGTTCCATCAGTTTTCTCGTGAAATTTTCCCCTATAAATATTCAACTTTAAAATTTAAAATGTGATGAAATAAACAACAACATTCGTAGTCTTAGCCAACAATTTCATGTCCAACCTCTCTGATTGACTCGATCCACTGTATGTCGGCAAGATAAGACAAGACATAGCCCTATTCGCGCCGTGTAAAATATCGGTTTTCGATTCTTGTCGTGACATACACTGGAAAAAAAAACACATTGGATCTAGAGTCCAGACTCTTAAAAACATCGACAAGAAAAAGTACTCTTGATTCAATCAGAATCTAGCTTAAATCAAGAACCAAGCCTCTTAATTAAGCGGTTTTCGTTTTGATTCAAGCAAAAATCCGATTGAATCAAGAGTATTTTTTCTTGTCAATGTTTTCAAGAGTCTGGACTCTGGATTCAATGTGTTTTTTTTCCAGTGTATACAACAATCAGGCTGCTGTGCAGGAGCCGACTATGGATACGAGCCTAAGTTCTCTTTTCTCGTTGACAGTCATTTTTGCAGAGGATGGTCTTTTAAAGGAAAGGTTGTATCGGTGATGTTGCAGGACGTTCGTGCGGAACGCTTTCACGTTCCACCTGAACGAGATCTTTTCGACGGTGCGGAACGAGTACACGGACTGGGACAAGCCTATCCTGCACCCGATCAACATCCGGGACTCGACGATGGAGGCCCTCAGCGACGGGCACACGGTGGCTCCTTGCCTCAAGTTCGGGTTCCTCCACTCTCGCCGGGGTGCCAAGACCTACCTCTTCCACTTCAACTACCAGTCCAAAGACAGCGATTATCCTCAGGTAAGCCCCCTTTCACCCTCCTAGAATACCTGTATAGACAGAGAATGGCCATTTGTGTGCCGGGTTTTCATTGACCACGTCACGGACAAAAAAGGTTCGTGTGGACACTGAAGAGAAAGGATTGCTAGAAGTTTTCGGATTCAGCATCTAACACTTTATGACCACAGCTTCAAGTTTGGAGTCAATCACTGAACTCAGTTTTACATGAAAGGTAATACGGTTTACATCGAAAACTCGGTGCGGGACATCCAAAATTCGCTCTGGCAAATCGACGTAGAACTGAAGTTTGTAGAATGTGTACCGATACCTCGACGCTAGATTGAAGTGTCAGAGCTCATCCGAAAATCAGGATCATATCCTAAATTCAGTGCCACTGCGAGTTTTTTTTCCGTGGAAAATAGCGTATCGGCACTTACGGCCGCCATAAGTGAACAAACTTCCACGCAACCGTTGAATTCCATCCAGAAGGAATTAATGAAATACATAGTTAATGAAATACCTGATACAAAATTTAATTATCTGATGTAAAACAAAATTTACGACTGATTTTTCTTCTCTTTAACATGATAATTCATTGAATGCCTCTATTTAAAACTATTTATAACAATATTTAATTGAAGAGAAGAAAATCAGTCGAGTTTTATGTAATGTTTTGTCATTTGAAATGACGATGATTCCAACAAACTATAGAAAAACTTCAAAATCATAAGTTGAAAACCGCTAATGCCGCAAGTTTGAATAATAGTGTCAAACACAGTGCGGTCGGCGAGTGGCTGGTGCTTACGGCACAAAAGGCACAGTAGCGACTTACAAGACCGCAGGATACTTCATGCATTGCGCGTAAAGCACGGTGCGCGCCACGGATAGCGCCTTACAAGTCCGCAGGATACTTCATGCATTGCGCGTATACCACAAGTCGTTGGAAAGTCGTATTTTCATGGTGTCAAACCAACCGCAGTGTGCATAATCTCCGAACAGTACACACCGCGAGCTTAGGATCACATGATTGTAGAGATTTTACAGTCGTGTCTGATTTCCGGTGCAAATATAATTTAAGAGTGGATATTTTTCAAGTTGGGATGTTGTTACGTTCTATCGTCCGGATAACGCTGAACTTAGCTATATGTACCTTCCACGGAGAGAATGTGAACATTTTTTATCACAAATGTGGCGAAATTTCCGGGGAGATATTCTTGGTATCGCATTCACGTAAAAATGAACTTCGGCAATCTAACCTGACTGTGGCAATTTTCGCCAAATGACTTAGGTACGCATATGGCTAATATCGAAAAATTATGGAGGGGGGAGGGAGTCCACCGCGGCACCGCAATAGGCTGGTCTGTTGGCAATTTCCCGGGCCGCTTCGAGGAGCCAGTCTGCCTCTGACAATGGATGAATTTAGTTCTAAAACATGCGATAATATATTTCAATGCTGGAAAAAACCTCAGAATTTTTTATAACAAACTTAAGGCGCTAACGTTCCGGTACAGAGCGTTGCAAGGATATTCTCATAACCTCAGGTATATGCATAGAAGAAAGTCGCAACTAACAACCGACTTTTCACCTAAGAGAGACCCTCGCCGTAAATTAGTTTTTCCCTTTTTCTTTCTTCTATTCCGTGTTATTCGTAGAAATGAACTAAGGGATGCCCTAAATCTTCTCTCGCGATATAAAGACCCCACCTGCTCTCTCCCGCATTCTTATTCAAATAACCCTCTCTCTTTTCTTACCCTTTATAATCTCAAAAGCGCGTATTGAGACCCGGTTCAAGACCCGGGAAGATTCCTCCAGGACGAAAATATTTACAGTCTTCTAGCCGATCTCTTCCGCGTAAAGTGACAGTCATAGCACAGAGCGCGGTACGTGAAAAATGCCGCAAACAGGTGATCCTCGCCGGCAGATCTCGGCGCTAAATTCCCGATTTACACCTCGAGGCGCGGGCCGATTCCCACAATCGCGCGCCCCCGGGGGCGCTGCACCAGCGTCTCCGTCGGCGGGAGGGGGCGCGAATCGACAGGGGCGGGGGGTGGAGTTCGATGAAATATCATCCTTTTGAAAATCCGTCGGGGAAATAATTCAAGCGAAAACCTTTTCGGTTTGCAACCACCTCGGTCCCCGACAATAGTAACCTCGTTGTGAGATCTCGTGAAAAATCCCGCTCTTTTCGATGCTCGTCGGAATCCACCGCCGTCCTAAGGAAAAACGCCATAAGAGATCATAGACGTCGCCAAATTTATTGTAATAAAACCCGCATTTTCATAAAATCGTACCCATATTTTCCCTCGTGATTCCCTGAGAAGTTGACCTGCAGTTCAAACTCGTTTGGCTGGACATTGCAAGGAGAAATAGTCATAAAAATTCCTATAAATGAACATTTTACACGGGGCGATTTGGCAACCTTTAATTGCTCTTACGGTGTTCTTCCTCTGCTTGGCGGAGGAGTTCCAGTAGCGCTCGGTGGCACCGCGCTAGCTGCATGTGAGATTCCTTATTCGTTGCCTCTGCTTCCTTTTCAAGCGAGTAATTACTGGTTTATTTATTTTCTCGCCCCCCTCACCCCTCCCCCCATTCACTCGGATCGATCAGCCGGTTTGCGGTGGGTTTTCGGTGCGCATTTTCCTCTCGTGATGGGACGATGAATAAAATAAGGTTCGATCTTCGCCTTTGTCAATTATGAATCCAAGTTCAACAGGCTGGTCTTTGAACGTGCTCGAGGAGCTCTCATTCCCTATTATTCCCGCGAATTGCGGTGGGACTCTCAGTCGAAGAGCAAATCTTCGGTCCCTCTCCTCCCTCTTTTCGCTCAATTCCTTTCGATGAAGGTTCTGCAATTTTTGGCCAAAACAAAGGAGAATTATCATGTTTTTAATAATGCACCTTGACCGTTGCCTTAATCCGTTGGACAAATCTACTCCTTACCTCATAATCTATATGATGAGATCGCAAATTCCTCGGATTTTCCAGAGAGAGAAAAAGTGAATTCATATAGTCTTTTAATCTGGGATATGCTACCGTATTGATTTTCTTTAATGTAATAGAAATTATCGAACGAGCTGAGCGCAAGGATGTCTTGAATTAAGTAATAAAGTATAGTTTTGACAAGAAATTAAGATAATGATCCAATTTGTTAATATGTCTTTTTTATTGGGAAAAAATTTTCAGATGCGTATTTTAGCAATTCGAGTTCTCCAATTTTTAAGCTTGTTTTGAGGGTGTACCTTTAAGAAGTTGCTTTGTTTATTTTTTTTGTTTTGGTTTTTTACATGTCTTGCCTAATTTTATTTAAAATTTACTTGAGAATTATAAATACATTTAAAAGTGACAGAAATTCTACTCAACTCACCAAGCTTTAAATGTTTATCTTTGATGATTCGATGTATATCTTTGTTTTAAAATTCAAGAACGTGAACTTCTAAAGCCTCTCTCTCTCTCTCTCTCTCTCTCTCTCTCTCTCTCTCTCTCTCTCTCTCTTTCAAAGCTCTATCTTTGTGCCTTGTAACAGAGCAGAGTCACTTTGAGGAGACTCCTTTGAATTTCGCATAGAATTGACAGCGTAATCTTCATTTACATCGTATCTAAATGAACTTTATCGAAAAATACATTTCGAAGTAAATAATGGGGATTTTGCGATCTCTTCACGAAATCCGTAAGGTATAGTCAAAACAAGATGAGAACAGTGAAGAAGTGTGTATGCGCCTTAAATGGCTATGCTGCGATTCCTAAACACGAAAAATCCCATTGGAAACTCTAGTAGAGCGTTTCAGACCAAGATTTTGATAGCCTGTGATGAAAGAATGGGAAAGTTAGCTCACATTCTCTTATTCACAGGACCAACTAAAGTGTACCCTAAACTTTGGTACAGGGTTTTTCACTCATGATTCCTCCCCCCCCCCTTTTTTTTTGGTCACACCGACTCGTTCCGTCAATTGGCACACCGGTGCTCAAGATTGAACAGAGCACCGGGTATTAAATTTGCGCCGGAACGGTGCTCTGACAGGAACGCGCAGAAAAAACTACAGCCGCTGAAAAAAAATGCCCTGGATTCAAATTGAATTGCTTCACGTGGGCTGCTTTTCGCTTTAATTAACTTTCCCCTCGTCGATGGTCCCACTTAGTGAGCGAACACGTCGCCATTTTCCCTCGGAATTCCCGCAAAATACCCGATGCGACCAAATCAAGAAATCGGACCGGTCGAAACTGGCAACAGCGCATTTTCTTGAAAACAGAGTAATTTTAAAATATCTTGCCGTCCCTCCAAATAGCTGACCGCGTGCAAGCGTGTGACGGATATGAACCAATTGATACGTATGAAAGGGGCGAAGAGCAGGGCAGTCTTTTTTGCCCTTTTTTGTGCGAGTAAAAACCAATGTCACACTTGAATAGATGAATCAGTGGCGTGGCGTGCTTTGCGATTTATCGATTTATCTGTCATTTAAACCCATAGAAAAGGATCGATGAACAGGATGTCGGCAACGAAAAGTTTCATAATCGATTCTTTACCATAGCTTCAAATGGGGATACATCGATGATCGATTATTCACGCCTCGTCACTGAGATGAATGTATGACGAGGCACGAGCAGGGGAAAATAATTTAATGAACACTGGCTACTTCGATCCGTGCTTGCAGCTAGCTCTCTGATGATTCCCATAATCGGTTTTTTAGTGTAATTTTAATTGGATGTCTAACTGATTATTTCGCGTATGACAAAAACAAAAAATTGCTGATGAATACAACAGTAATTTTAAAAGCCATCTGTTGAACAACACCTAAAAATAAAACCTCAAGTTGTAGATAGGAACTCGCGATTACTAATGTCATGGTAATTAGGAATCCACACAGATATTAGCATGTTATCTCAGTAAAAAATGTAAACGATTGAAGGTTTTAAGCGTAAATTGAACAAGACATTTGATTATGACTCTATATTAAGTAAAAGAAGTACATTCCAAATTTTAATACCTCGAAAAATATGTATCGCTGAAGAATTATTGGACGTATTTCTGCCAAACGGAACTATGTGCATTAAGACATGAGCCCCAAGACCCTTAAGAATATATGCATAACAGAGCTCGTCATAATGCACTCAGTTCCGTTTGGCAGAAATACGTCCTATTGTTCTTCCTCTGCAAAATCTCTCTTTATGTTTCGTAATTATTTTTCCAGTGGAATATTTACTAGATAATTCCCATAAAAAATGAGAATTGTTTTTATATGTAGGAGAACAAAGATACACCGAAAAAAAAGTCAAGTCGATTTCACATTCTGGATGTAAAAAGAGTTTGCGAGAACTTTTAAAATGCTGAATCCACCGCCACAGCAGTTAGTTTTACATCTTGGTATTGCTGAAGTAACTGCTGAAGCGGCGGGTAATTCAGCATTTTATAAGTTCTCGCCTACTTGTTGTACATCCAGAATGTTAAATCAACTTCTCTTTTTTTTTCGGCGTATGAGAAAATTTTAACGTACCTTGGTCAAGTTTTCTCGCGTTTAAATTTTTATTATTAAAAAATATTTATGCTCAGCCATCGCCATGCATCACCATCGCTCATTTTTTGTATTTTTGTGCTTCATATTCACACATTTTTTGTAAACTGAATTCACCACAAAGTATTCTATGCCGCTGAACAGGAACTTGGTTTTAATTAAAACCCCAGCTTAAACTTGATAAACCTTTAGCATTTTACCTGCCGAAATTGGAACGTCCGTCCTTGGAACTTGGGAATTAATTACAGGGTTTCCGAGAAGTAGAGTGCAGAGTGTTATAAACCAAAAAGGATAGCAGTACAGCGTCAAGAGATTAAAACTATGTCGCGAGAGCAAAAAAAAAAAAAAGATTTAATTAAGCGCCCTTCTAAAAAGAACACTCGAAAAGAATGGCAATAAAAATAATTACTCCCGGAGTACCAGGGTGAGATCGTATCATCTCGGACAGTCACGGACAGCTGCTGCTCCCACTGTTGTCAACGCCAAAAGGCTCAACCTTTTTCCATCTGCAAATACTGACGAATGTAGAGCCAAAACGAAGATTATCAGGATCTGTCGGAATTAACTTTTAAATTTCAGCGTCCATCACTCTGTCATTATGAAAAGGGACGCCGTATGAGCCTTTTGACCTCGCGAAATTTCTTCTAATAAGCTACACAATTTTTAAGAAACGTATGAATAATTTTCTTCTAATATTTCAAAGAATTTCACTTACAGTGTTAACATACATGGTTATTGAGTTGGGTTAACTTAGGTCACGCAACTAAACGGACTCCGGCGTAATGCGTAAGGTATCACGCCTCAACTGAAGGCGCTCCAAGTTTCTAACAAGTTTTAACTTAGACGCTGTGTTGCTGTGTATAAGTTACGGGATCAAGATGCAGGTTTCAGCGTTTTTCTTTGAATGCGGGTTAATGGATATTGAGAGGATGAGATTGTTACAAAAATGTCAGCTAGCTTCTCCCTCATGTACGGTCCATACCCACAAATTCCCTAGAGAAATGGTGGGTGAAGGAGAAAAACCAAAATTACGCAAAAAAAAAAAATAAAAAAAAAAAAAAAAAACGTATGAAATAAAAGTAATAGTGATGAACACAGCTATGTTCAGCTGAGTTAAATCAAAATAAATGATAGGATTTGCATACCTAGTAGTTCCTTTTAATTTTATAGATCGTATTAGATACATCAAACAGGTGAGATTGTATCGATATCGATTGGTTCAATATGTAAACATAGCCTCTAAAGTCAATTTAGAAATCTGAATTCTAAGAGAACGGGTCTTTTGTGATAAATATTTTACTCTATTGCACTGAAAAAAAATTTGGGTAGAATTTACCATTCTCTCACGCTGTGTGAAATACAGCGTGAGGGAATGATAAATTCTACCAATCTTTTTTTTCAGTGATGAGTACCAAATGCCAATGAAAAGAGTAATGGCTTTTCCCACTGAAATCGCAACATTTTTGTTTGAGGTTATGTTGTATTGTTTTGAGCCAAACGATACATCAAACCACTATCGAATGCGATCTATTCATTTATGCGAAGTTTTCAGCGTAAAAAGTGAAACTTCGAGCTTTTTTTTCGGCGCAGACTTGTGGGATCCAACTACGGACAGAAAGTCGCGCTGTCTCGATCGATTCGGCAGCGGTTGGCGCAATCAAGCCTTAGGTTGGATTTGAGACGATAAAGTCGCCTCCAGTGCTGCCATGCTAAGGAAAAACGCCGTATGAACCTTCAGGCATCGCCAAATTTCCTTTCATTAAACGCGAAGTTCCTGGTAATTTATGAACATTTTCTTCCCAATTTTTCAGATAGGTAATTTAGTTCACAATTTTACCTAAAGATTCTGAAAATTTAACGGCAAAATATTCATAACTTTCCTCGAAAATGAACGTTTTATCGAAGGAAAGGCAGCTCTCGAGTGTTCATACGGCGTTCTTCCTTAGCACGGCGACGTGAGACTGTGCCGCAGGTCGCACGACTCAGGCGGGAGTTTAAACAAGGTGTCCCGGAGGGTCGTGATGTGTGGTTGTGATGAGCAGCCCAGTTGCATACCAACGTCCACCAGTGGCGTGGAGTGCTTTGCGATGTATCGATTGATCCACCATTTAAACATATGGCAAAGAATTAATTAACAGGGTGTTCGCAACAAACACCGTAATAATCGATTCTTTACTATAGTTTTTAATGGAGAAATATGGATAATCGATCATTCACGCCTCGACACTGTCGTCCACATTCGTTGATCTTACGCCTTACGCCTGCGCTCCATTTTCTTCATCGTAACGCCATGCTGAGGAAAAACGTCATATAAGCACTTGAATGTTGTCAAATGTCCTCTTTGAAATTATTCATTGTTAAAGAAAGTGAAAAATATGTTCCCTTGAAATTTTCAGACTTTTAAGATCAAATTACGAATGAAATACTGTAAAAACTTGAAGGAGGATATTTACCAATTTTGCGAAAATTCGTGATTTGTCGAAGGAAATTTGGCAACTTCTGATGGCTCATATGGCGTTCTTGCTTAGAACGGTAAAGTGACCGTCTCATAAAGCACGACCAGGGCTATTTATGAATTTCATAGTCTATGCATGGTCAAACTAACTGAAGAGTAGAAATTAATAACTTGGTAAGCTAAATCGGGTGTTGCAAAGATTTTGCATGACATTCTTCATTGTATGAAAACCTTAGCCGACGGCAAAACTGCAAAACGCTTAACTTGCTCGCGACTTGATCAATGAAAGGTAAATGGTCGTTGAGTTGGGTCAACTTAGGTCACGCAACTAAACGAACTCCGGCGTAATGCGTAGGGTATTACGCTTCAATTGGAGGCGCGCATAGTTTCTAACAAGTTTAATTTAAACGGTGTGTGTAAGTTACGGGATCAAGATGCAGGTTTCTCGTTAGTTTCTTCAGCTGATACGTGTTTCAAAGGTTATACTGTAAAAATGTGTATCTTGTTTGCGCTGTTTCAAAATTTCCGCTCCCATTTCTTTGTATCGAAGGAGGACGAACTAGGAGTTCGCAGTGCTGAAAACTTTATTTTTAGGCTTACTGCTGCTCTTTGCTAGAACACGAAAAAACTGTCCACTCAGTTTTACTATTCATACTTATCCTCCGAACAAAACATTTATAAGCAACCGTAATGGGTATAGAATTTTCAACACTCATGTAAATTGACGATACCCAGTTTTATCAATCTGCGAGAATCGCCTCTTAAAGAAACACGCAGCGTTCGACAAAACTCTGTTATAAAATCGATGTGCATGATTTTTGAGTTGGGTTAACTTAGGTCACGCAACTAAACGAACTCCGGCGTAATGCGGAGGGTATTACGCTTCAATTGAAGGCGCTCCAAGTTCCTGACAATTTTTAACTTAAACTCTCTGTAGAAGTTACAAGTATCAGTCTAATATAAAATGTATGAGACGGCTCATTTTAAATCTAGAGAGACAGACACGAATGTTTACATCAGCCGGATATTTCTCTCGAACAACGTTGAAATAAATTTGGCTTTTAATTTGACGCAGCTTGACCTTAAATCTTAGCCTCAAGCTCGGTATTCTTTTTTTAAAAAAATGAATGAAAAATGATTAGGGCAATTCTGCATTGCTCTGAAAGCCCCTCGGAGTATATACTTATTCAGAATGAGATAAAGAGAGAGCCATCCTATTAAGATATAATAGCCGCAAGTCACAGTTAAAAAAGAGCAGAATACCTCCCGGATATTCGCTATAAATGCTTTGAAACTTCGTTCCCACTATTCGCTCGCTTTTGCTCATTTCCTTATCAACACAAAGGATGTTTTCTTCGTGTCTTCATTGGATGAATTTTCACTCTAGACTGTCATTTTAATTAAAGTGAAAACGATCATCTGATTTCTCAATCAAATGAATATTCAATTCTCCTCTGGGTTTTTTTTTTTTTTAAAAAAAAGAGGAAACATGTTTTACCCGAGGAAATAAGTTAGAGAATAAGTTAGGGAATAAGAATAAATGATAGCCTCGAAGAATGAAGAGAGCGGTCGACAAATATTGGAATCATTACGTTGGAGACTTTTCATTTTTCTTCTTTTTCTTCTTTAACTGCGAAAAATAAGTGGCGGTTTGTCGAACATTATGAGGAGATATTTTGACGAAGAATTAAATTATCCTGTTATTCATTTTTCAAAAGATCTTTTTTCTTGGAACGAACGCTCCTTGCGTAAAATCTTCGTTGCTCTTTCGGTGTCTCTGTCTCTCTCCGGGTTCATCACAGTTTTGTTGGAGCTCTTTCCATTTAAAACCCAACAGCTTATTGTTCTCAATATCCTGGTAATTTCAAAAATACGATTTTAAAATTTAGCATATGGATTGTCGGATACGACATTATCATCATAGGTCATTCCGTAGCTTAGTATTCAATGTTCCAAAGATGTTTCCTAATCTTTTTTATCTGTGAAAAACACACTAAAAGAACAACTCAGTGCTGAGCCCTAACGCTTTAGGGCTAGAGCCAAGCTGTAGGGCTGTACCCAAAAGATGTAGGAATCAGCACCACTGCCTTTAGTTAGCGCTATTTTACCTAAAGTGTGAGGGGATCAGCGCTAAGTTGTTTCTTCCGTGCAGATTTGGAATAATTACCTGCAAACATGACATGTACGTATTCGTGCTAAAAGGTACTATGTGCATAAGGTTTGCTTGAGACATAGTTCCTTTTGGCACCAATACATTCACATTACGTATTACCAAGACAATTTTTCGTCACCATGATGAAAATACTCTCAGTACGCGCTGAGTTGTTTGAAAATTTAAGGGTGATTCAAGCCTCAAACTCTTAATTACGTCGCCCGAAGTTGCATGTGTAACGTCTTCAAGACTTCTATTGCTGCAGAATCAAACAATACGTTCGCGGCAATTATGAAATCGTTTTTTCCTCTTCAAGCTGGCTGCATGATATTCATTTTGATTTGCATTTTGTGATTACAGCGACTTGGGACTGTGCGGGGAGAAGATTTGCCTTACGTTCTTGGTGTTCCATTCATCGCGCAAAGTGACCTGTTCCCTTTCAACTACACCCGCCAAGATATCGGAGTTGCTGAGGCTGTCATGAATTTCATCTCGAATTTCGCCAAAACGGGGTGAGTTCCGTCTTGCATCCTTTGACAGCCTGAATCGAAAACAAAGTATTTTAGCGATTCTGCACCAATGATCTCTAACCGTATGTAAGGCTTTTTCGGAATTCACATTTGTTTTCACCTTAACTGACTGTTGAGTGATGTTTCGATCAACATTTTCTTAAAAACCAGTGCCTAGTTTGGCAAACTCATTTGACCATCGTGTCGAAATGAGTGTCGGTCTGTAAAGCTTGCTGCCGTTCGCGATGCGTGTGAGTGAAAGTTGTATTCCCATTTTTAAAGTTAATTAGTTGATTTAAATTATGCGAAAAAAACGAAGTTTGAAAATCTTCTCCTGATTACAATCGTAAGAACTTCCGGGATATTTTTCCAGCGTTTACAATAATTTTAGTTCTTTGAAAAACAAATTCTAGGTATCTGGCTGACGCTGAATTTTTGTAAATAGCCCTTTTTAGGTTTTTAAAAATCCTGAGATGCCATTAACGAAATATTTTAGCGATTCTACACAAATAACCTCCAATCGCAGTACTTAAGTTTAGAAGTTGCATTTCTTTTTAGCTAACGTTGCCTGATGAGTGTTTTTTCAACCAATGTGTTCAACAAACAGTGCCTAGTTTGACATCGTTAAAGTTAATGGGCTAAGTAATAGGAGGAGTTGGTTTTTAATCGCAGCTCCGTACCCCTGTAAAGGTAGAATTTTGAAGATTATCCGGAAAAATTGATTACCTACGAGTCCTCAAATGGGGGCTCCTCAAATTGATTTTTTTCGGGAGCAGACTACTTACTCCATCCGGAACAGCTCTACAGTGAAAAATTAATTAAACTGACTTCGATTAACACTCAAAATGGTATGAGTTCAACCTATCGAGAATTAAAGAGCTAGAATACTTGAAAATATAGCAGAGATCTTATTAAACTCGTGTTATGATTACTCTTCCTTTCATTTTTTTGACAGATTCCTCGTTTCGACACCGTTTAAGATTCAATTAAGGTTTGCGAGTGATGGGTTGAAAGACGCAATACCGATTTCTCAGAGAAGATAGAGATAGCGTCAACAGAAAATTTGCAGATGACTGTTTGATGAATTCCGTGTTTAAGTGGAAACTACTGAGTGAACTGAACCCGAGAATTCCCTCGGTTCATGAATTGAAAAATTACCGGAGAAGATTTGAAAAAATTATCTAATCTGCTATAATACGTGTGTTTAAATGGGAATTGTCGCCAGATGATGTCACTAGGTGGTGCATTTTCTCACTTTTAAATCTACTTTTATACTATTTCCCACACCAGAAAAAAATTATATAACATACTGTGAGATTAGCTCTTCAAGCACTTCCAGATGAAGCAACAAATTTGCATGCAAATTCTCCATCGGTAAAATCCATATTACAACTCACAATTATATATACACTCATTGTAAGCTCTTGCTGATATCTAGATTATCTTAGTTACCGTTACCTAGTTACACTTAGGTTGAGACCACACACTAGAGAAGGGGGTAAAAGGGTCTACAGTAATCAGTCGGAGATTACAACCTCGTTGATAAAATCAGCCAATATGCTCACTATTTGAGGGGCTTGGAGGACGAGGCGCATAAGTACAGTTTTTGCTATTTCGCAAAATACGTGTTTGAAGGTTCGAAATTACATACGAGGTCTGTTAGATTAGAAACCGGATTTTGGTTATAACTAGCCCACAATGCGTCCAAATTACGTTTTCTTGAGCTTTTCTGATAGCTGAAAATATATTTAAGAACGCTACGTTCACAAATTTGAAAAATCCTAATTAGCGTCGTAGGTATGTGGCTTGAAGTAAGGCAACCTCAAGGGTGTTTTGCGATTTTTATGTTTGACCGAACTTGTCTCTCTTTTTTCGGTCTTGCACTACATTTTCCAACCCACAAGGACGATTGGAATTTCGTCCTCATATCGTAGCCGTACGCTAAAGTATTGTCACCGAAAATTATCCTATCCAAAAATGTAGGATCATTGTTAGAACGTTCAAGCACCTAAAGGGAAATTGACATTTGGTTGGATTTTCGTTCAACGGACAACAATCAAGGGGCAAGTGTACCTGAAACTCGATGCGTGTCTACATATTCTATCAAAATTGTATGTACAGAGCCTTCAGAAATATTACTCTGTTCAACAAGCTCGAACTGACCATTTTCGAGCACTTTTGCCCGCACTTCTTCCACGTGACAAATGTCAGTTGCCGTTGAGAATCGACTCCCATGCTCCTCATCTTTGACGAACTCCTGACCAGTTTTGAATCGTTTAACCCTCTCAAAACAGTGGGAACATCTCATACAATGATCATGGTAAACTTTACTTAGCATATACCAAAAGTTTCGGTATAAGGTATACCGAGTTTAAAACAAAATTTAATGTTGAATCTTTGCTCTATCAGTGATCGCATGATGAAAATCGCAAAACGCACCTGACTTACTCGTATTCAAGATGACACAGAATAAACACTGATCAAAATAAACAAAATGTGTGAACGTAGCGTTCTTAAGTATATTTCCAGCTATCAGGAAAGCTCAAGAAAACCTAATTCGGACGCATTGTGGGTTAGTTATGACCAAAATCCGGTTTCTAATCTAACAGACCTCGTAGATCCTTACGGCAGAAAGAAAGTTCTAACTGACTGTTTGATGCTTAAATATTGGAAATTAAGAGCGAATTTTTCACAGAATGTGCACTAAGGCTAGTTTTTCTTTGAATCATCCTTATCTCATTTTTTTCAAAAACTGCACTTATTTGCCTTTTCCTCCAAGCCCCTCATTTGTACTTCTCGCGTGAAGATATCATCGGGTTGAGTAACTCTGCTTTACGACGAAAGTGTTACATGGCAGCATCAGGTGGAAATTTCGGCTGTCGGGGCTCAAGGAGTGAGGGAGCAGAGGCTTAACAATTCATGGAGTAATATGAAGCGCGAATTTCTGAACTGAGTTTCTGGCGTATAAATATAATCAGCCCGACTAGATGCAGCTACTCTCTCCTTGCCCCGATTGCTTCGGGGGACTCCTCTATTCCCACCTGTCTTACTTATCCCTATTGCTACTTCTCTCTTATCGCCGCATTCTGTCTAACCGTCCCATGCTATTTTCGCTCTTGTCTGCAGTATGAAACCATTAGAGTGGATCTTCAGCGATGGTTTCAGAGTGTACCAATACGTCACGCTGCATAATGCAGGATAATGTAAATGTTCAACACACAGTCGCTGGAATAGTGTAAATTTGTATTCATGACAAAAGCAACACACATTTTGAAAAAGAACTCTGAGAAAGCCCTTTACCCTTTCAATTTTTTTTTTATTCTGACCATAACCTCGTTTAGTGTCTCGTCAAAGAATTGGTGTTAATCTGAGTTCCCAAATGTCAAAGCAACATAACTGCCGTGATAGCGAAGAGAGTATAGTAAGTGTCAAATTTTTGAAATCGAGTTTCCTTCAACATTCGTCTATACTCTTTTAGATGAAATCACTAAAATTGCTAAAACAGCAAAATTCATCTTCATTTTATCAAAACGAGACGTATGAGAAAACCGTAAGGGCTAAAAATATGACGTAGTTTAAGGCAAGACAGCAGTAAGTGACAATAATCCTCCAGAGAGCCAACGAAAACTGTGCTTTTAAGTAAAAAACCTCCTTTTTCTGCCAATATCTGATCTGGAAATGTGTTTGTTGTGTGTCAAAAACGCATCCACGAAAGCATGCAGGAGATGGCATTTACGGCCGTCTTGCCTAACTTGAAAATGAATGATACCCTTTTTATGTGATTGAAATAAAATTGGTCGACTTTTAATCATCCAAACGATTTCTAAGAGTCAGTCGGACGATTAGTGGCAATTGGACGTATTTCTATCAAACGGAACTATGTGCATTAAGACATGAGCCCGGAGACCCATAAGAATACATGCGTTACAGGGTTCACGTTATAATGCACATAGTTCCGTTTGATAGAAATACGACGTCCAATTTAGTGACAGAGAACGGAGGCGTCTTTCAATGAACAGGGTGTCTAGCATCAGAATTTTCCCGATTCTATCAGGATTTGAGGTCAATCAGGATTTAATCCCGATTTCATCAGGATTTGAGGAAAAATCGGTCGTAAAATCAGGATTCGAGAAAAGTCGGCCGTTCGATCGGATTTTTTACTCGAGCTATTTTTGTGAAGTTAAATTCGCCTTGCGTGAAGTCAGGATTTGGATAAATTATGAAATCAGGATTTGGCAGTCAAAAATCAGGAAAAATCAGGATTTCATCAAGATTTCCCAAAATAAAAAAAAAAAAAAACAAGCAGTTCCAACGCCCAAGCGTTGGAGGGCGCTTCTTTGACAAAGCACATTACTACCTACTTATGTACCCGAAGACTAACCATAGAATAATAACTAGCTGACGCTATAAGAAGGGCCACGGCAACCTTTTCAATAGGACAGCGTTTTCAATGACCTTGAACGATCTCAGTTAACCATGTCATTGTTGTTAGTTATGAATCTCAGTTAACCATCCTCGGCGCAGCTCGTATTCGCTCGGCTCACCCGGCCTGTCGACCATTTCAAGGTCATTCGAAGGCCCGTTGTGGATTCGTCCCCGTGGCGCTTCTTATAGCGAAGCTATTCATTATTCTATAGACTAACGAAGATGGAATTTAGAGTGGGATTCTTTAACCGCAAAACCCTTCATAACTACAGAGCGACCGCGAAGGTGTGGGACTTTTCCCAAACACTTTGTGACGAATTAAAGTTGGTGGTGAATGGAAACATAAAGGATGCACTGTAAATCAGACGACGGGAAAGAGCGGCGGAACCTCTAATGCTGGTGCGTCAACGCGATCTAGCGGACAGCGGCGTCGCGACGCCGCGAGGTAGGGCGCGCAGGTCGCGGGGGAGCGGGGCCGCGTGAAGAGGAGTTCAGCTGTGGGGCGGGGAAGCGCGGGTCGCGGGGAAGAGAGGGACCGGCTGGCCGGCGGTGACATCGGCCATGGATGAAAAAATAGGCAGCGCTAATGTCTCCGCTAACTGGAGTTGGGGGTCCTTATTCATTCTCTTGGTCCATGACATAACCTTAAACCTTCCGCTCAATGCCGCAAACAGCTGACGTGTCGATGCTGCGCCAAGAAAATGAACCAATCACAAAGTAGCACAGTAATACGTCACTAAAATGAAGAGATCACGTGACTGTTCGTAATATTTTCAAATCGATCTGAAAGTACTGCCTCGGATATAAGTATTTAAAGCATAAGGAGGCCCTAAAATACTTTAACCAGGTAATACGTCCGTGCGAGATTGTTATGCTTAAAAGCAAAACATTTCACGAAAACTTTTACGAATACCAGATGCAGAAAAAAATCCAATTTTCCCGGGTGTACCAGAATGGCGTCATTACCCATAAGGCAAAAGGGCATGTAGTATAGTACATGTTACATCGGGGGAGTCGAACGGTTGGAAAGGGCGCATCTGGTACCCAGAAGCGCCCAAAAAACTAGACACCCTGAATAAACTCTTCCGGTCAGACGCTTCTGAACCCTTCTTCTCAAAACTTCATTTTTGCACTTAATGCTCTTTTCGCTATCACGGCATATAAGGTTGGTATTTTATATGTTATTCGGATTTCTGAGATTGTATCCATTAATTTATCACCAATATCCAAGAACCCGAGAGGTGATTGAGAAGTGAAGCTGAGAGGCAAACAGACTGACTGGAGCGAGGGTGTAAAACGAGGCTCAACAAATCGTTTTCGATTCGGCCGCCCGTAATTAAAGTCAATTCCACGGAAAGGAGGAGTCAAAGCAGACTTCGCGGTTCGCCTGGGAGCGAGGCCCCCCCGAGCCCCCCCCCCCCTCGATTCGGCGGGGGGGGGGGGGAGCTGCGACTGTTCGTCGGTCGTGCTTATTGATCATTCACCCCGGTTTTGCACACCTCTTGAATGCTTGCCAATTTCGAGATGAGTACGAGGCGCCTTTGCCAAATTGTGCGCCGACTTGTAAAACCCTCGGCTCCATTTAGGTGATTCCAAAGGATCTGAGGATGTGATCCACGTTGCGCTGTTGGAAAGACTGTTCCTTTGAGAAGCAACCACTATTTTCAGGTGTAAGTTGAAAGGAATTGATCTGTCGCAGGCAAATAATCAAATCAGACATTTTGTCAAATGCCTAGGCATATACAATTATACACGGAAAAAAAACTTCGTGCGTGGGACCCGAAGTTTAGGTCATATGGATCCCGGAAGTTTTCAGATTGAGCATCTGAACACTTTAGATCTAGCTGTCGAGGTTCGGATCACACATCTGAAACTTCAGTTCTTACATCTGAAGCACTTCAGATGTGAGAACCGAAGTTTTTCGGATGTGAAAACCGAAGCACTAGTACTTATTCAGATGTAAGAACTGAAGTTTCGGATGTGTGATCCGAACCTCGACAGCTATAGATCTGATCTAAAGTGTTCAGATGCTCAATCCGAAAACTTCAGAGATCCATATGACCTAAACTTCGGGTCCCACGCATGGAGTTTTTTTCTCCGTGTAGTAAAATAATCTCATAAATATGTCATAAATACCAATGCCACAACACATTATGGATCAGAATCTTGCATTAATGTGTACCTTAAGGTAATGATTGCTTCTTTAAGACACAGACGTGAGTGAAATTGCCATTGACCAATTTCCGAGAACATATTGATTAAAGCTGGACGTCTTTTACTTCTTGCCGAATATCCGCTCTTGTTTAAGTTTTCAGCGAAACAAAGCCAAATTTACATCTAATTCATTGTCATTACATTCCTTATATTTTACTGGAAATCACGAGACATTTTAAGGATAAATTTCCGTCAAGCCCTACTTTAATATACAAAATTTGCGAGGAAATAAGGCAACATAAAATGCAGTTAAACTAATTCTGACTAAAACCGTTCAATTGATCCTGAAATACCGAATTATTTGGAGGAATATGCTCCAAATATGTTCAACTTTTTTAATTTTCAGTTTCCTGCCAATAACCCTCCACTGTGCGCTAAGCGATGGGAATAGATCCCGCAGTGTCATTACCCACCTTCCTCTCACCCCATCGCCCTCTCCACCCCTCCATCTGTCTCTCTTTCTCATCCCAACCCGATCAGCGTGGCACGGTGACTGATGTGCAGCTCAGATTGTAAATGAGTTAAGAGTTGATTACACCTTTCGATTAAACATCCCCCCGCCCGCCCTCGCGCCAGCCCTATCTCGGGCACCTTCCCTTATCCCAGCAATTAAGTCCCGCAGTTTTCTTATACCTTCAGTTTTCTTGTCACTTCCCTTATCCTTACTTAATCCTTGTCCGTGCCGCTGTGGGGTCATCCACGCCTAAACACTAATAGGCAAGGGGGATGTCGATAGCTCGACATCGAGAGATCGAGATCCTAGTTTCCTATTGGTGTTTCACTTTCAATTTTCTCCACATTTCCGGAGTTTTGTACAGTCTTACCATCCACCTGCAGACCGATTATTGAAACTGATGGACAAAGCAGTAGACGAAGAAGACAAAACGGATACGGAGGGATCTTATTGGTGGAAGCGGGTGGTTGCAATGGACAAAGGACGTAGGTAATAGACTAACTAACGGCAACCCACGAGAGACCCGATAGTTAGTCTATCATTTAGCTCCTTAGTCTATGAGAACCACCCATTTCAACCAATAGGATCGCTCCATACTCCCTATGTCTTTTTTGTCTACACCTTTGTCTATCAATTTCCATAATCAGCCGCCTGGAAACTTAACTGAACAAAAGTACGTCCACATAAATCGACGTGTGGCGTTCCATATTGATTCAACAACTCGGTTTTACAAATTGATCTATTGAGTGTCAGATAAAATGTTTGTTTCGCGTGGCACACTTTGAAATCGAACCCAACAAATAGAGGAGGTTCGGTTACACGAATCGAACGTTCAGTTACATTGGTTAAAATCGTTGCTACTCTGACGTGAGGACGTATCTCTATTTCCGTATGAGCCCCGGAATGCGTAAAGTTATACGGAGAACAGGGGTCACGTGGAAATCGAGGTACGCCCTTATATCACAGGAGCGACAAATATTGGTTTGAAAACCAAATTCGATTGAAATGGGTGCAACAAACGTTCGGTTTATAAAATTGAACTGTTTCTTAGTATCTCTGGAAAGAAAAGTCGCTTGGATCTAGAGTCCAGACTCTTACTAGCATATTGGCAAGAAAAAATACTCTTAATTCAATCCGATTTTTCCTTGAATTGAGGAGCCGAGCCTCTTGATTTAGGCGGATTTCCTTTTGATTCAAGCAAAAAGTCCGATTGCATCAAAATTATTTCTTCTTGTCAATGTTTTTAAGAGTCTGGACTCTAGATCCAAGATGCTTTTTTTTTTTTCATGTGTAGTATTCGGTCCATATGCTAAAATGCAAACAATAACAACTGTTACTTCTCTGGCGTTGGTGCGAAAACATCACTGACGTTCTTTACATTGTACTCGGAAAGAACGCTTTTATCTGGAACGATCTCTAAGATAGAAACTGAACTCTGGGAAAGTCAAAGAGGTTATTATTAATGCTGCGGGTGGGAATGTGACAGAAGCTGAAGATGACCAGTTGCACGAGGCCGAGGCGAAGGAATACTGCCATGTTAAGGAAAAAACGCTGCATGCGCCTTCAGACGTTGCCAAATTCCCTCCGATAAAATATCAATCATCTAAGAAATTTGTGAATTTGTGTCATTCGAGTTTTTTAGGGAATTTTATTTGTAATCAGATATAAATTACCCGGAAATTTAAAGGAAAAATATTCATAACTTTCCTCAAAAATAAACATTTTATCGAAGGAAATTTGGCAACTCTCAAATGTTTATACGGCGTTTTTCCTTAGCACGGGAGCATACCTCGACCGCTGGACGAGGCCGGTCGTAGAGGCAGACGATCACCGCGGAGAAAATAGCCGACGACGTTGGAAAGAGACCGAGATGAAGGGCGGGGGTTGGGAGGAGGCGATGGAGGGGGAGGTATTGTATCAAGCGGATGTAACGAGGTGAGGGAAAATTGCCGCGGAAAATCCATGAGAATGTCGCCGGGCGTATTGACACTAGGTTTTTATGAGGACAGATGTGGCCATTATCCCAGGGCCGGGGCCGGTCAGGAGAAGGCGACCGAGTCATCGTTAATGACGTATTCGAAGCGAAAACGAGGCCATTCAAACCCGGAGCGGGAGCTTCTTTCTGCCTCCAGCCCGCGAGCTGATTCCGCGCATTTCCTTAATCAGGTCCCTATGATGTCGTGGTTTCCCCGCGTTGCCGCCTCGTCAAAATCTTCCCTCTTAAACTGCCCAGTGGCGTGGCGTTAATTGCGATGTATCGATGGTTATACCATTTAAACCTACGGAAAAGGATCGATAAACGGGGTGTTCGCAGCGAACACCTTGATAATCGATTCTTTACCATAGGTTTAAATGGCATAAAGATCGATGTATCGCAATTCACACCACGCCACTGCCGTGCCGAGCACTGGAATAAAAACACATTGGATCTAGAGTCCAGACTCTGAAACATGACAGAAAAAGACTCTGAAAACATTGACAAGAAAAAAGACTCTTGAAAACATTGACAAGGAAAAAGACTCTTGATTCAATCGGATTTTTGTTTAAATCAAAAGGAAATCCGCTTAAATTAAGAGGCTTGGTTCTTGATTTAAGCTAGATTCTGATTGAATCAAGAGTACTTTTTCTTGTCGATGATTTTAAGAGCCTGGACTCTAGATCCAATGTGTTTTTTTTTCCGGTGTTCGTGTTTTTTTCCTCTCTGTGTGAAGAAAACTCAGTGAAAATTTCAAGAAATGATATTGATTTGCTCTCCCTTAACAAAATATAATAGGAGCGGAGCGAACGAGATACACGGTTTGCATGGTACACTTGAAAAAAAAACACTTTGGATCTAGAGTCCAGACTCTTGGAAACTCTGACAAGAAAAAATACTCTTGATTCAATCGGATTTTTGCTTGAATCAAAAAGAAATCCGCTTAAATTAAGAGGCTTGGCTCTTGATTTAAGCTAGATTCTGATTAAATCTAGAGTCATCTCTCTTGTCGATGTTTGAGTCTGGACTCTTGATCCGATGTGTTTTTTTTTCCAGTGAGGAAAAACGCCGTATGAACATTCGAGAGTTGCCAGATTTCCTCAGATAAGACGTTCATTTCTGGGGAAAGCTATTCATATTTTTCCTTGAAATTCTCAGAAACCTTAGGTGAAATTTTGAAAGCTCAGTTTAGTTTTCATTTAAACCTGAAATTCATCAAATTTCTGATACCTGCAAATTCTCCATTGGAGACGAAAAAACGCTTGGAGATATCGTGCCTTATTAGCGGACGATTAATCTCGAATAAGTTACGAATTTATCGGGCCACAGGCACAGGCCACGGCGAGAAGCAGTCGAATTCACCGCGGGAGCGGTACCCACAGCGAGAGGCAACTATTCAACCTCCGCGGTAACCCCAGGCGGTATCCACGTACGTTGAAGGCGTTTTATGTTGTCGAGTCCAGACTGCAGTCAGCAGTCGCTCCGTCATGCAGGAGCCATGCTGATCTGCACGCGATTGAACAAAACTAACACAATTTTCAAGCGTTGCCACTCTCACCAGTGATACAAAGTCCCCATTTTTCTATAAACATATGAATTTGTTTTTAACTAATGCGTTGTTCGCGAGGTTTTCGCGGAACGAACTCCTTGGAATGACGAAAGACGACTGTGAAACGATCGATCCTAGGTGAGATAGGTCACCTCACATAAAATCGATTTTTATAATCGGTTTAAACGTAGGAAAAGCAGTGTTGCCAATTTGGACGAATTGCCACAGAAGGACCATTTTTTCACAGATAAATCGATGTTAAACCGTAACGTGGTCAAAAAATATAAAAGTGAGTTTTTTGTGGGCACATCTCCGAGTAAAATCAAACGCGGGTATCCTGACAATTACTCTCTGTGATGATTAACGAGCGAGGGTTATCGCGCCAATGTGTCTTCCTCTTTTATTTTTTTTTTTTTTCAATTCGCTTTTACAATAAACCGATCGAATTCATTGTTTCAGGGACCCAAACGAACCTCGCGCTTCGGGTGCCGATTTTGGAGCGCCCAAGGAAAGATCAAGATACAAATCTTTGACGTGGGATCAGTATGATATCAACACCCAACAGTACCTGAGTATCGGTAAGTCAGAAAAAATACACTGATGGCTAATTCGCGCCGATTGTTGCATCCCTTAGTTTAATTCATTAACTGAAATCTTATCAACATCATGCTTTGAAACTTAGCGTCCACCCCTAGGTTCTATACACGAGCATCTAACATCTAACACACCTCAGCCGTTAACTTCTTCATGCACCTACTCCTGGTTTTGAGACTTCTCTCTTAGTCACAACTCTAAATATTCATCAAACACCTCCATTTTTCATCCAGTCTAGTGGATTTTTGTGCCAGCGCGGAGACCTCAGCCTGGACAAAATAGTTTTGCTCATGTCATTGAACATTATACTCAAGAATCAAAATAAAAAATGATAAAGCTGCTTCAATACAAAGCAATTGGGTTTCTTCCAAAAGAAAAACGCGCTGGTCTTCGTTTCGTCATTCTCTGGTATCAATAATGTCATGTTTAGACAGAACGCCGTTGATGAAATTTCAGGCAGGTGATCAAAAATTCCCTCTAATGGAGTATACATTTGTGAGAATGATCATGCATTTTTTCTTGAAATCAGTATATTAGAATCATTAGAATGAATTGCTACAAGTTGATCAAGTATCGACTTAAAAATGCAAACCGAAATACGCACAAGGTTCCAGAAAATTGGAATTTCTTCGGAGGAGAGACAACGTCTGAATTTGCGCACAGCACATTTCCTTATAACGGAAGGATTGTAGACATTTTCGAGTAAGTATGCACAGCCCGAACTGAAGTGACACGAATAAGTGACACCACTATTCGACTTCTCAAGAGCTCATTTTGCCTACACGCTCACATGAAGGCGATCTTCCGTACAGCCACTTTTTACGATATCATCCCACAATTTCTGTGACGTTTGCATCTCTTATCTCCGCAGTGAGTCACAAACTCACGCGAATCACTCAAGTGAGTTGGCTGAAGGAAAAATCGTATGAAAGTCACGTCGAGTCGATTCAGAAAGTTTAAAGTTATTTTTCTAGCGCACAATCCGCATTGTCTGCAGCTGTATTCTTAAATTGCATATTTGTGAGTACTTTTGCTTTGTCACTGGTAATTAATCAAGTTGACTGAGAGCAAAACGTGGGAATACTTATATTGTACTATAAGCTAAGGCCCTTAATATTGGAAACTGGTTAAGCTTAGTTCCAGCGTTTACGGAGCGCCGATATTTTCATGATTTTGCGGTATGAAGGCAATTTTCTCTTAGATAAAGCAAAATCTTTAGATTTTCAAATATGGCCCAGGTTTTTATATATAACATGGTAAAGTTGCGAATTTCCATTTCACAATGTAAATTTTACTTTTTTTTGTATAGTTCGTTTGAGCGTTCTACCGGGCGCTTTCCATGGATTTTTGGTTAAATCGAAGGTAATGGCTTAGATGAGCCGCTGTAATAGATTTTGGAAAAGGACCAGGTTTTTTTTAAAAATCACGTTATAAAAGTGAGTGAGGTTTACAGAATGCTCGGTACTGTACGCTATGCGCGGTAGGATGCGCAGTGGTCGAGGAGGTTGGCGTAGTAGTGTTGTAGCTGCGCATCAGTGACACTAATCTACACAAGATTCGTAACGGGACCTCATGTTGAGCGGTGGCGAGTCGTCTGAGACGTGAATGCATCACTGTGACTCGGTGCGGGTTGATCGTTCATGAAGTCTTAAATTACCTGATAAAAGTGTTATTTGTTTTACTGCAATATTTCATCAGCAAGACATTCATAACGAGTTTTTAATTTAAGGTAATTTTAAGTAATGTTTTAAATAAGGTATTGCGTATATCGTAATTTTTTAGGGAAAAAAATAAACTACTACTGATAGGGGGGTAATAATGGGCCGCGAAGGGTATGATGGCGCGGAGCGCTTCAGGGGGTTTTGGGCGCGTAGCGGAGGGGCGTAGTAGTATCGTATATGAGATTTGAAGCTTTTATTGACCTTTTTCGCGCAATTTTAGTGGTTTCTCAGTACCTACTTGCCTTTTCTCTATTCAGAAGGAAAAGCAAGAGAAAGTTTACCGTACGCATTGAAATCATATCCACAATAAACCAGCAACAACTTAAATTTTTTTTAAAAAAATTTAGATTGGATTTCAATTACATTTCTCCCTTGGAAAACCGGATTGCTGGTGGGTGAAAAAAATACCTGCAAATGCGGGATTGATTTCCCTAATTGTGCATTACAATGTGTATTTTAGACATGTTCAATGTGCTCATCGTAAATTTTAGTGCAATTTTACTTTCGAAACGTCTCCTCAGTTTGTTGTCCCTTTTGTGTGCATTAATTACAGAAGTGATACGCGTATGAAGATAATAAAAAAAATATTCACTAGAAAACAAAAACACATTGGATCCAGAGTCCAGACTCTTAAAAACATCGACAAGAAAAAATACTCTTGATTCAATCGGATTTTTGCTTAAATCAAGAACCAAGCCTCTTAATTTGAGCGGATTTTTTTTTTATTTAAGCTTAAATCTGATCGAATCAAGAGTATTTTTTCTTGTCAATTTTTTCAAGAGTCTGGACTCCAGATCCAATGTGTTTTTTTCCCAGTGATATTAAAAAAAAAAAAAAAAAACCATAATAAACAAATTAAATACGTGATGGATACTGACGCGACGATATTCGTCAGCTAGGAGGACGGTGGCATGATTAAAGGGGGCAAACGATGCAAGAATAATTTAGGTGAAATCGGAGCTGAAAATAAAAGTGCTCTCCGCATCCATGCAGTATAATTGAGAGAGGACTGATATTGGCACTAATGTCCATTTAAAATTCTGAAGCATGGGGCTCCGCAATAATAAATAAACATCCGTCCGGGCAAAATCCGTTCGGTAAAGTATAATTAAGCCGCCGGGACTTTCACACTCGGTCGTCAATTTTGAACTTGTTCACGGCTCCTCTTCCTCTCACTAATGAGCTGAATGCAGGAAAGTCGAGCGCACCAATTCAAAGAAACCCATCTACGAATCAGGGCCGGATTTTCCTATTTGCCGCCCATGGGCCGCCTGTATCTTGCCGCTCCTTTCTCATTCGTTTTGAAACATCAATAAAAACCATCAAGTGAACGTGCCAGCGGGGGAAGGGTGCATAAGACGCGTTTACTCGTGTTGAACTCATTTTTTGAGAAAGCCCTGTCAACACTACTAGCAAAAGGTCACGGAACTTTGCGCGAAAGTCAAGTTTCGTAAACCTATCTCTATTGGACAAGGCCTTCCATTCATAAGAAATGAACAAAAAAATTATGAAAGAACAAACACAAAATTTGGTTTAATGATTTTAACTTCCGCCACCGCGCCGACCGCACTGTGTTTGGCGCAATGCGTGAAGTGTTCACGCAGTCTTGTAGGCGCTATGCGTTTCACGCTGACCGCACTGTGTTTGGAGCAATGCGTGAAGAATTCGTGCAGTCTTGTAGGCGCTAATATGTGTTCCACGCTGATTGCCGCGCCGAGGGCTTCTCCTTTTCATCTCAAGTCCTCGTCATCATTTCTCCCTAAGTCGCGCCGTTCCAGGCCAAATTGTGTGTTTGGTTTCTCTTTTAAAGGTGCTGTCTCTTGTATCACTGAAAGTACTTTCTGACTCATCTGTAAAAACGTTTATGTACATAGGGAAAATAATGGTACACACGATGTTCCTAAACCGAGCCAGAAATTCTAGTTTCTTCCTGCGAAATGCAGTAAAGCTAGTCTTACACATGCTTGCACTGGTTGTTCGACTTAAAAACGGATAAATCCAAGGTGGAAGAAACGTTGGTGTACACCATGCTGAGGATGCTGAGGCTGACGTATACTGTTTTTTGAAGGACAATACATCCGTCAAAATTGGACGTAGCAACATGGGGCTTCCGTTGATCTTATTACTTGTTATTAATCCATAATCTGAAATTATCAAAACGTGATTCTATGACAAGCGCAACTAACTCATTATGTGACCATATTTGCGAGTTTTTTTTTAAAAATATGCAAGACAAACAAACGTTGGTTTCGGCAATAATTTCATGAGCATAAATCAAAATTGGTCGGTTCATTGTTTTGCAAGGTGACTGAAAAGAGAGTGGAGCTGGAACAAAGTAAAAAAAAAGAGGGCGAAGAAACAAAAACATGAATTCCATCAATCAATCTGCTGTCTTTGATTTCGCTCTCGCTGTCAAACTCTTATCTCAACGATACACTCTTCATCCTGGATGTCTGTTTCTGTGAGTCCCTTCACCCTCATCCGCCCCTTCAAGGGTGGCGCGTTTCATCCCCCGCATCAAGCAGCTCGCAATGCGGTTACTGAGAAAATATCGCATCGGCGCTCATTTACAAAAAGTCATGCTTTATACGGTGTAACCTAAAAGGGAGATGGGGGTGTTAACATAAGTCAAAATGTAGTTTTCCATCCGTAAAAATATCATTTAAGTTCCCAGAGTATCAACTTTTACGAATGTATGAAACACATCAGGAATATTACAGATCAAATAAACCGGCAATTTTTTTTTTTTTTAAAAAAAAGGCCGTTCATTTGTCCTAGACGGATCGAAACACCTTGAACGAAGGGAAGGGGCGTAAAGAGGGTCTAGGAGCCTCCTCCAGAAATTTTTTGATTTTTTGAAGCATCTGATATGCAATTTCAGTCAATTTCGTCATTAATTATAGCCAAATGTAAGCCCCTCCCTTTCCTCGTTCCTACGTTCCTTCCTTTTTCCTACTCATCTTTTTCTACTTCCTTTTTTTCGGCCGAACGGGGGAGGGGGGGATGCACGCCCTCTACGCCCCCCTGGATCCGCCTATGTCATTTGTATCAAGTAACATCCGAAGGGAGTTCGAAGTATACTGAAAAAAAGATTGGTAGAATTTACCATTCCTTCACGCTGTATTTCACACAGCGTCAATTTAGAGTCAATTCTGCCAGAGGAAAGGTAAACGTTACTATATACTGGTACGGGTAACCATTCCTCTGGCAGAATCGACTTGATGTTTGGTAAAATTTACCACTCCTTCACGCTGTATTTCACACAGCGTGAGGGAATGGTAAATTAAGTCTACCAATCTCTCTTTCAGTGTATGCTGTAGTGCTTTTTCCGTAACGTTCTACTAGAAAAGTTGTGAGTTTTTCTACGAAAGAAGTAAAATTTTTGATGAAGAAACAACTCCTCTTCAGTTATCTCCGGTTGCTGTCGCACTTGTCTCTAGTTACTCTTCTCATCCTTCCAAGTGACGAAAGGAGAGAGCACTTTCAGACACCCATCCTCCCTCCGAAAATCATTTCTCGAGCATGAGCTGTGTAATATTTCCTCAAATATTTGTACTCGTCACGATTGTCACGCGCAGCGTCACGTAACTGGAGTCTTCAATTGAGATTAAATCGTCACGCTCGCGGATCCTGAGGCGTCCCCCCCCCCCCCCCCGGTTTGCGAGGCACAATGTAGCGATGTCGACCCGAAAGAAAGGGCAATCGATAATTTTATTTGCGAACTCATTCTGCATTCACCTACAATCGTTGCGTATACATCTTTCAACTTGTTTAATCTGCAACGACTGCAATCCACCCTGCTGTTCCCCCTAAACCGTTCCGAAAACGGTGTTGCCGAATTCCTTTCGCAGAGTTTTTATGTTTAAGCGCGATTTGCGTCGATTTTGAGGGTTATGTTAGCTACATCTGTCTTCGTTTGACAAGGCCGGCAACCTCGGCGTAAACTCCCACAAGCTAATAAATGTTGTTTTAGCCAAAACTGCTTTCTAGGTTTTTGAACGTAAGTAGAGCCAAAGTGCGAAACCTCGTGTCTCCGTTTTTGACGTCGCACAGTGGATAGAGTTAAGGAGAAAAGTCGAACATTAAATGTTTGACAGAAACCGCAAATCCTAATGTTTTTTTCAAGACTTGAAAAATTTTACGAGGTGCTTCTAGTAGAAAATTTCACGAGGGAACCAATGGAACCACTTTTAAAATCTCAAAGTTTTGAACGAACGGAGTTATAAAGCTATTACAGTTTCCAATTTCTTTCCGACCTCTCCCATTGACTCGACCCACCGCGCTTCGTAGACTACCCGTCATACTTCATGGTTTCCTCAAAAAACTGTAGTCAGCGAAATTCATAGAAAACTTCATTGATTTTTCTTCTCCATGAGCAGAATATTCTGTAAAAATGTTAAGCTCTAAAGTTAAGTTTATCTCGCCTAGAAAAAATAAAATAGAAAACGGACATCTTGAAACGGCGCAATGGAGATACGTGGTTTCTCTCTTTAGCAAACGATATACAGAAAAATAGTTTTTTCTACGTTTCCATGCAGATAGACTTGTTTCGCATAATAAGTTTCATGTAAGAATCTCACACCACGCGAAACGAGCCATTGGGAGGGTCCAGCCATAAAATTGTCGACCAAAATTGCAAATTTCAATGTTTAGATCGTCATATTTAAAGGGTATTTCACTAAGATAATTTTACGAGAAAACTACTTTAATCAATTTAACTATATCGTGTAGAACTTCTTTCGTTCGCCCGCTTCTTTTTGCATCGCAATGCTTTGTATGAAGCGTTTGGCAGCGACGCTCACAACTGGAAGTAAACGAAACATCGCGGTGCACTTCACCTTGCGCGCCGGATTGCACTCGCTTCCCTGACGGACGTAAGAGCAAACTCCATTTTCACATGAGCTCTAAGCAGCGTAGATTTATAAGGACGACAAAGTTCATCTGAAAGGCCATTTACGCTGTTTTTACCCGAGAAGCGACGGAATAACACCAAGCTGACCTCTGCTCCTTTGGAGAGAGGGCATCCTGCGGGTCGATTGTTGAGTTGTTATCAGTGACGATGTATCGATTGTTATGCCATTTAAACCTACGGTAAAGAATAGATTATTAAGGCGTTCGCTGCGAACACCCTGTTTATCGATCCTTTTCCATAGGTTTAAATGGCAGATCAATCGATATATCGTAAAGCACGCCACGCCCTTGGTCGTTATCGAATAAACTTGATCGATAAATCGCTTTCTTGGCAATGGCTTTATATCGATTAAAGTCATTCGATGCAGTGGCGTGGCGTGTTTTGCGATGTATCGATTGCTTTGTCATTTAAACAAATGGAAAAGGATCGATAAGCAGGGTGCTCGCAGCGAACACCTTCATAATCGATTCTTTCCCACAGCTGGAAATGGGGAAATATCGATAATATATCGATTGTTCACGCCGCACCACTGATTCGATAGCGATTCAACAACCTAGCCGCTGTTCTGGATCTGGATTTGGATTCATGCTATAAGCTGATCGAGTGCTCTTCAGCGCAACAATTTTAGAATTCTTCATCGCGTGTTCAGCGGATTTTCCTAATTCATGGCTCCGCGCGTATGCGAGAGGCTTGTCTCATTATTATTATTAGATATAGTGCTCGATCGCAAGAGTGTTCGCTTATGTGGAGATCGAATACTAACTAAGCGCTAACTATCGCGGTAATGAAGTCGCGCACTGCCGTGCTAAGGAAGAACGCCGTATGAGCTTTCAGATGTTGCCATATTTCTCTCAATGAAATCTAATTTTTCTGAAAAAATTTTGCATATTTTTTTTTTCAAATTATTCAGACAATTTTGTTTGCAATTTAATCTAGAATATCTGAAAATGTCAAACAAAATACCGCGTAACTTTCCCTGAAAAGACATGTGATATCGGGGGAAATCTGGCGACTCTCGAATGTTCATACGGCGTTTTTCCTTAGCACGACAGCGTAGTATACTCTGGGTAACGGGAATTTTTCAACACTTGATCTCTAATTGGACTGTATTTTCAAGAAGGAACTACTGTTCCTGGCTCATTATAAGAAACAACACATGCTTCAATAGTCTCCTTTCGCAGATATGTGCTTTTGTGGATAAGCCAGAAATTGCAGTTCCCAACTGCAAAATTTAGTCCAATTATGATGGAGCATCTTCGTCAGAAGCTGAACGTGGATGTCGGGACTGTTGAACTAAAAAACACACATCTCTCGATGGTGATGTCACAAAATTCGCTCTTTTCCTCGCGTTTTCCATTCATTTTCAGAATAATACTTGCCAATCTTACCACGAGAATTGTGAATTGCACTAACCGAAATAAACCCAACTAAATCTCTCGTCACCTAATTTTCTCTCGTGTTATGTTTTTAAATATAAATACAAAAAACTTAACGCCTTTATACTCTCTGTTTTCTGATGTATCACTAGCGTATTATTTTTTTATATTTTTTAATTTTTTTTTACCTCGGAAGCACTTCCGGTAAAAGCCTTACTGATGAAAATTATGTATTTAAAGTAAAATTAGAACATGGAAAAACCAGGAATTTGGAAAACCGAAAAGAAAACCTAAAAACTGCCTTCATGAAGAGATTCTTGACGTTTATGCAATTATCAACTTTCTAGCCATTTAATTTGATGTTTTTCACCTATACTCCATCGTAAATAGCCTGAGCATCTGATCGCCCTCCAATAAACTAATTAATTGGGCTGGTCTTACGGTCTTGTCACTGGTCTGCAATTAGCGGACCATCATTAATCCAGCACTTCAAGAAGTAGAGTTATCTTGCGGCCATGCAATGTTGGCGGTTCTTTTCAGTTTTTTGTCAACTGGCTGGCTCCCAGGAGTTAATGTACTTGCCTAAATCCGTCTGAGCCAACAGTACTTTCTGACATTTTCTGGGTTTTTTTTTCCGCCTACAGAAGTTTTTAAAAGCGGGTTAGTGCAGCGATTGTACCAAACTACGTGATCTTCAAGTTAAAATACATCGATAACTTTTATGCTGCATTAAAAATGTACGTCAAATCCAATAATCAATTTTTACCTGTCATGTTCTACGTGACAATATCGTGCGGAGCATCAATTTCGTTTGGAATCGAAAAAACCAATCATTGTTACTCTAAATACGTTTTGAATTTTGACCGAAAAAGGATGAAAAATCTCACAGTGCTACTCCCTCATACTTTCAGAATGGTGTATCGCTTGCCGTGTCTCTTAACTTCTGTTCACTGGATCGGAAAAGATTTGCCTCCCCCCTCCCCTCGTCCTTCCCCCGCCTCCACCATGGATCAATTTCCGCTCCAATCCCTGTCAAAGCACTTTGCGCTACGGGATTGACGGAAGCTGATGCCTCGCTGCAGAATTATCCGAGTTCACTTTTTTAGCTTGACGTCCATGGTGTCATCTGAACTCACATACCTTCCCTGAATCTATAAACATTCTCTCTCTCTCTCTCTCTTACGCCTGGAATCTGAAAAAATCATGTTCATTAAAACACAGAATTGCAAGGGTGAGAATAGAAACTGAAAATATTAGCCTCTTTTCACCCCTGCATTTAAAAATTTCAAAATTATTGGACCCTCGTCCTCGTAGTTATGCTCTTTTAGCCCGTAGAGAAACCTTATACTCGGGGTGGGGAACTCACTATCTATGGAGACAGGTTCAAATTTCTGAAACAGCAGCCCGTGACAATGGTGATATTAAAAACATGGGAGAGAAAATGGGAAACAAGGCTAAAAATTACACTTTAAAATTCGAGACGTTTCGGCTCAGTTTCCTGGATTCTACGTCTCGGATTTTTATGTGTAGTTTTTAGCCTTGTTTACCGTTTTTTCTCTTATGTTTTTGATATCCATGGAGAGCCACCTTACTCGATGGGGGCCCGTTTTATTCTTCGTACCCGCATTGAAAGGTGACCTTACCTCTGGAGGCCACTTCGCCACGAAGGTCTCCCTCAGGCAAAAGATCGGAGCTCAGTGAGAGGTTAAAAAGGGGGAACTTTACCCCTCCTACCGGCTATCGCTCCTAACCTTTTGCCCTCGGTGTAACGATGACGCCATCGAGGTTTCTCACCAATGACGTCATTAAAACTCTTGCCCAATGTTGTGAGGTTCTAATAGGAAAAGTACTTCAGCTGCAAACAGTTTTTAGTGTATCAGTGTGATAAATATGTGAAATCTGCTGGTTTTTAAGCGTGCCAGTAGGGCCCGCTTTTTGAAATCACTCGGATGTACCATAGTACAGCACACCGATCAACCAATGCTATTCAACGGGCCGTCCAAATATTTTTTTCCTCGGACCCGTTTTCTTGTCTTTGAACCATTATACTGTCAAGCCCTGATGGTCTCTTACCAAAAAACCGAATGAACTGCTAATTGGGAACCCTTGAGAACATTTTCCTGTCAAAACCGTATTATTTCATTTGACAAAAACCTCATAGAAGCTTTCTTACGCTCGGAGGACTCAACTCTAGAACCTTCTTTCCCGCCAAAACTGTTTAGCCAATGAGCGTCTTGCACTGCAAGTGCAATCTGTGATGAGCCTCGTGACTCTTTATACCATGTACTAACCGTGGCCCCTGCAGAAATCCACTCAAACCACTGCAGTTATCTCCCGATATAGCTTTGGGTGTCAGGTTTCGAGCAAGGCAATAAAAGACGGCGAGGAGAGGGTCGCCTCGTCGAACCTATTATCTTCCACGCCCGATTAACCATTCACCGTGACGCCAGGATCCACCAAATTTTCACAAAAATTGTTTTCCGTCTATTTAGCGAGTTTTTCCTTACTTTCCGTTAAAGTACAAATAAAAAGAGACCTCATTTGTAAAAATCGGCCGAATAGGAGAGAAGTTACAGTTCGAAATCCAAAGAGATTAACTCAACGCGATTTCGATGCACGGCAGTTCGCCCAAATCACGGTCGTGCGAAATGCCGCATATCAGCTTAAAATCAAGATAATTGGACGGAATCTTTAAAATCAATTTACATTCAACGTTCATGAATCAATATTTTCTCCCAAATTTAGCAAAAAGTACCAATTGATGCAAATAACAAAGACGTGAAAATAGTAGGTATGTGTCCAACATTTTAGTTATTCGGCACGCTTTTCCAACATATTCATGTTGGATTTTTCTGCTTGTTTTTTCTTCTTTCTTTTTTTTGGGGGTGTGTATGTTGCACTCGATGGTTTTAAAGTTTCCAAGAAAAATTTTGCCTAAAAACAAAACTGCACGAGACAACTTCGGCAGAATTTATGAGGAGCTGAATGGTCGTAAAATTTAGTATCGATATGGTGAGCAATAATATAAAATGAACAGCAAATAGGAATCCTTCACGCCTTTGCTTTGGAAATCAGTTTTCGGAACCAATGTCAATGTCAATATAGGTGAAAATGAAGGAAGGAAAGAGAAGTCAATAAAAAATGACTAAGCAACATTTCAAAACAATTTCCATTTTTTCGTTTTTCAACCTTGTTTTTCATGATAAATCTTCTTTATCATGAAAAACAAGGTTCGGCGAGTCTTATTTCTGCATGTATTTTGAGTCTCAAGCGTTTTTTATGGATGAAATCTGACGGTGAACACAATCTGAATATGGCACAAGAACGCGCTTTCAATTTCATGAGAGTCGAGAAAAAGAGATGACGATTAAAAACGTTGAGCGCGGAGGAGAAGAACATCTGAATCTTAGAAAACACATGCGGATCTTTAAAATTCTATCAGCAAATAATAACAACATGTCTCAGTCAGAGGACGATAAAAAAGAAAGAGGAGGCGGAGAAGAAGGTGAAGAAGAAGAAGAAGATGGAGTGAAGAAGAACACTGAAAAAAAATCTCAGTGTATTTACTAAGAAAAGGGTAAAATTACCAAGAATTCAGGGTTCTATTTGATCCCAGTTTTTTTTTGGTAAAATTACCATCTATGGATTTGGTAATTTTACCGAGAAATCTCGGTGTAATTATTGACTTTCTCGGTAATTTTACTGGACCCCGGTAAAAACGCCAGTATTTTTTATCGATTGTGGTAGAATTACCGAGATAAAATGGCAAAGTTACCGGGAATTGATTACCAATAAAAGTGGTATTCTCGCCTGAAAAAAACAGTAAAAATACCGATTTTTAGGTAATCTTACCAGTCTGTCTTGGTAAAATTACCAATAATTGGTAAAAAAAGTGAGATGGTAAAGGTACCAACGGACCTTGGTTAAAAATGCCGAGAATTTTTTTTCAGTGAAGACAAACAGAAGCAGAAGAAGAAAATGAAAAAGAACATGAAAGAAACAGGTCGAATGACTATAATTATGTAATTACTAGAATGACAATTACATTGATTTTCACAAGAAAAGAATAGAAAAAGTCAACCCTCTTCTCCAGAAAAAAATGAAAATATACTGTCGATACCCATATTAAATTTTGCGGACCCATGATAAACGGATCATTGCAACGTTCGTGGCAACGATCGAGTGGAAAAACGACTCTCACGAGAGCCACTAAAACTTAAAGAAAGACGCTAAAAGTTACAGAATATACTGTCGCAGACCAACTTAGCAACCTGCAACAAACGCAGGTCACAACATTAAATTAGAAACACAGCACACAATTATATTAGTTCACAAATTGCTTCATTTTCATTGCAATTAATACAGAGCTACGACTCGTCGAGGAAAGAGCAGAACAATAAACGTTTCAATTTCCCTTCCTCGCGTTCATCCGCATTCGTCTCTCCACCTCGTCCTCCTCCTCTTCTGCCTCCCATCGCCCTCTTTTTCCGCGACCAAAACACAGGTTAGCTCAAGGAGAAAATTATGCTTTTCATGGCAGCAAACTCAATGAAAATAATTACGTTTGGAGTGCGTTAAGTTTATCTTCATCTCCGATGATTATTACGGGCTGGTGGCCTCCCATCCGAATGACAGGTCGGCTCCCCTCAAAAATGTTCATTAACTCCCAACTAATTGGAGGATCTGTTCATTTTGTGTGTCATTATACAGCGGTCAATGAAACTGTGACGTTTGACCTTATATTGTCAACAGCAACTGATGGTAGAGTATTGAGTTTTAATTGAAAAGACAGGCACACGTGATGAAATTCGATCGTTTGAAGTTAAAGCATAGTGCTCAGGAAATCAATTTGAACTAGACAAACTTTTTATTTTCTTCTGAGAAGTGGATTGCATTTTGCAAAAAGGAACCAAGAGCATTCCAATGTTGCTGGGATTGTGCAACACACATGCTTTGCAATAAAATGACTAAAATAATGAAACAAATCAGATTTACAAAGGTGATTTTTGTCTTGAATTCATACTTTATTGAGAGTAAAGATAAAACTTGTATCGATGATCGGTTTATCCTTCCAAAAAAACAAAAATGTGATTTTTGTACAAAATTTCGGCCCAATCCAAAAAATGTCACTAATTACCAAAAACAAAAAAAAACAAAAAAAAAACCAGGCACCCAAAAATATGATGGCAGTACCGTTTGGATTCATCATATAAAAGGAAATGATATCAAAACGGCCCAATTTTCTCTTTCATGCCCATGCAATATACCAAACACCCCAACTTTTTTCACAAAAAAAAAAATAAATAAATACCTATAAGGTATGATGACCTGAACACGTTTATTGGATCCATCGCTTTAAAGGAGTATGATATTAAATCGGCCCAACTTCTCTGAAATATGCCCATCTCGGATCAATAATTTTTTTGAGACCTTCCGACTCATCGCTGAGGAGACACTGATCATTACTTGACCCTTAGTATATGTCCTTGTTTAGATGTCAAAGAGTTCCTTATGAGAACTGTAATGAATTTTTTTTCTTTGAAGAGATAAAATCAAAAAATCGTCATAAAATTGAAAAAAAAATTCGAAGAAAAAAAAAGGAATGGGCCGGCCGGCCGTACATACAAGTGGTAGATAATATAGGGTGATTATCGTCTCTCTTTCACATATACATGAACAAGTATCATCGTCAAAAGGAGGATCAGTCCTTCTTGAAATCGTCATTGAAAGATAGACTGAAAGATATTCACACATGAGTGAACAACTTAACAACTTTCAAGCAATGCCATATTCTTTGTTTGTTTCTGATAGAAGGCCTTACAAACTACTGAACCTTGGCGTATTATTGCGAATATTATGTGCCTCCTACTTACAATGCTTCTTTCTTAGCAACTTCATGGATGTTGGCAAGACCGGGTCGGTCACCCATGCCAAAATGTTGGGGCATACCAATGTATCTACATTTCCCCCCTTTTTTTTGTACGTGCCGGCCGGCCCATTCCTTTTTTTTTCTTCGAATTTTTTTTTCAATTTTATGACGATTTTTTGATTTTATCTCTTCAAAGAAAAAAAATTCATTACAGTTCTCATAAGGAACTCTTTGACATCTAAACAAGGACATATACTAAGGGTCAAGTAATGATCAGTGTCTCCTCAGCGATGAGTCGGAAGGTCTCAAAAAAATTATTGATCCGAGATGGGCATATTTCAGAGAAGTTGGGCCGATTTAATATCATACTCCTTTAAAGCGATGGATCCAATAAACGTGTTCAGGTCATCATACCTTATAGGTATTTATTTATTTTTTTTTTTGTGAAAAAAGTTGGGGTGTTTGGTATATTGCATGGGCATGAAAGAGAAAATTGGGCCGTTTTGATATCATTTCCTTTTATATGATGAATCCAAACGGTACTGCCATCATATTTTTGGGTGCCTGGTTTTTTTTTTGTTTTTTTTTGTTTTTGGTAATTAGTGACATTTTTTGGATTGGGCCGAAATTTTGTACAAAAATCACATTTTTGTTTTTTTGGAAGGATATCACGTATTTTTGGTATGACTTCTACGAAGTATCAGGCAAAGAGAGTTCCCATTTTAAATTTAAAAGTTGTTCCCGCGGGCGCGAGGCAGAGAGGAAACGACCCCCCCCCCCCCCCCCCTCGAAAGCGGCCCACCTTTTTTTAAGGAATTTCGTTCAAACCGCATGTCAATAATCTGTAATCGTTCTCGAGACATCAGTAAGGAAGGATCCATATTTTTGGCACACCCTGTACGTCACAGAAAAAAAACCGCAGGTCAGTATTGAAATCGTGACAAAGTTGGGTCACTTGACGTAATGCCTAATTCTCATTGGCTACGAACGATAGAAACTACAGTAAAGCGCATTGACTTATAATGCAATCTAGGTCGCGCGGTAGGTAAGACAGCTAGCGGGGTAAATCAGGGTGAAGACGCGCCTTCCGCTTAGTGGATACATCCGGATATACGAACGAAAAGTACCCGTATCAGGCAACGGCACTGGCATGACAGGCATTTCCATTGTCTCGGTCTCGGACTTGCTGGGTGTTGCTGAGTTGCCTATCGTCCCGCCTGAAGGGACTCTAGTCTCGCCGAAATTTCCTAATGCGCAGTCTAAGCCATAGATAGTGCATAGAGAGGTTATGATAATGTTATTGTTTCGATTGGAAATTTTGAATCGGGTTTGAGCATAACAGTGATCCGATGTCTAGGGATTTATCCCTAGATCTAGGGATTTTCCGGAATTTCTAGGGATCTAGGGATTTTTCAGGAAATCTAGGGATTTTTTTTGATGAGGTAAAGTAAGCAAAAATCGACTTTTTAACCTCAATTTTAGCTTCGACAATCGAAAATATTTTTTCATCTATATTTTGTAGGCCTTTTTGGCAACACTATTTTCCCCGTAAATAAGCCGGAAATTAAAACGATTGCGTCACTCGATGTACTTGACATTCAACTGCATTCAACAGTAAAAAGACAATAAGAAGAACTCAACTAATATTCTTTCATTTTATTGGTCTGGATTAGCACTGCTTTCAGAGAGCGGCAAAATTCAAACGAGCCAATCAGATTTAAATATTGCAAATCGATATATCGAATGACGTCATGATTCTACGTTAAAAATGGCGGTTTTTTGCAAAATCTAGGGATTTTTTGGGGATATTTGAGCAAATCCGGGGATTTAGGGATTTTTAGCGAAATCTAGGGATTTTTTTCCTTCCCCGCTAGGGATTTAATATCGGAACACTGGAGCATAATAGCATTGCAATTTCAATTTCTCCTGGCCCCTGTCTCTTTTTCTATGTCATATTATTTCTGAAATTAATAACAATATAACTTCTTGAATGGTTTTCTCATTGCACACACGAAACATTTTCAATTTTATGCTGCCCCGAGGAATAATACTTCCAAATGTGACCATTCTTGATTTTGCATGAAACTTCTCTCTCTAGGTACCTTTTTCGTTGTGAGTGAGTTTTCTTTTATGATTCTCTGATTACTGAGGGCACAATGCTTGGGCACAATGTGCCTGAAACGAAAAGTTGCTACTTACTTGTTTACTATGTGCATTCCTATCCAGACATCATATGAAATCATCTTGGTACTTGCGTTAAATGTTTCCGTTCATAAGGAGATGGTATACATTAAACTTTAGTTGTGATGGCATAAATTTTCTCAACTGCATGCTGATTATTGAAACTATGTCAGTACGACAAGGCAAGACAGCCCTATCTTAACCGTGCAATATATCGCATTTCGATCTCTTATCAGACTGCTTCAAACTTTCAATAATCGGCCTGCTGCAATGAAATCCTTTTATAGCTTTCATCATTATGATTCTCCATTTGGCCATTCTGGTCAACTAGAGTCCACAAAGACACATTGACTTTAAACGCGCAACAGGGTGAAAGGGAGAGTGCCAGTTTAACTAATAATGGGTTTATTTTCAATGATAAAATTAACCAGTCTATTTACTGTCACACCTTCAAAGTGGGTGAATGTGTCAGGCAAGAACCCTGATAATCAACAACTTCAGAGCTGCTCTTAATATAGGACTTCTATGTAATGTTCCATCTCCTGTGTACAGTAGGCACAAAACCAGGATTTACATTAGAGGCATCACCTGTGTTAAGGGATACCTTTTATGTCTTACATTATTCAACATTTTTTTTTTGGATTCTTGGAACTAATGATAGAATGCAAGCTAAATTCTGCAGCTCAGTGCAGGACCTCTATCATTTACGCTGCTTATACCTAGTTATGCCTGCCAGGTCCTTTGACCATTCGAATCGCAATTTCTCCAAGCTCCAATTTCCTCATCGGTAATAACATTGCAAACGCGTGATACCGTCTCATAAAGACAGTAAGCAAAGTAAGTATTTATCAATATTTTTAGTTTTATGAGAGATGTCTCTAAAGCTATGGCATTCTGTATCTTAAGAAATGTGACCAGTTCACTCGTCATTGGAAAAGATAAACAGTAAAAGTTGATGCTTCTGCAAGCAAAAATTACAGTTACCACAACTGAAATTTCGATCTCAATAGCATGAATCTTCTGAACTGTAATGAAACAGTTTGATAACATTTCATTTTCAGGAGCCTTTAGCTGCCAATGCTGGTCATACAGAGTCAACAGCGATTGAGTTTCAGTGCGTTATCAGGGTACAACAGAGAATACCACTTTAATTTTTGGTTTTCCTTTCAATAACATTTAATTTTTATGAGTCTGTATCTGCCAATTCTGGTCATGCAGAGTCGGCTGCGATTGAGTTTAAACGCGTTATCAGGGTAAAACGGAGAGTACAATTTTGATTCTTTGTTTTACTTTCAAGGATGGAAAAAAACAGTCCATTTTCTGTCACACCTTCAGGCATGAACTTTTCAGCTAAGGACTCAAATAAATGACAATTTAGGAGCCACTTGTCATGTATGGTTCTTCTGTATTAGTCCGTCCCTTTCATACCGTAGACCGAGAACCAAAGGTTAAAGTATAAATATCACCTATATTCAAGGCTTAATTTTATATCCTATGCTATGTGATCCCTCTCATACGATTCTATCGAACGAATGAATCTGCCGGTAAGTTAATTATGTGGAGCACCATCATATCTATGCTGGGAATTGCCAGGGAGATTCTGCAACCATCTGATTAAGGTAACTCTCACATCAATACAGTGACAGGTAAAGTAAGCAGGTATTTATGAGAGATTTCTCAACTTGGGCATTCAATGCCCACTTTCCGTCAAAGAAGATGCTCTGTTGATATGCTGTTGCAGCCAAAAATATTTATCACAACTAATATTTTTAGTCGCCTCAGTCTCAATCGATAGCTTTCATTATTCTGCCAGTTCTGGCTATCCAAAGTCCACATCTAATGAGTTTTAACTCACTTTCAGGGTGTGCCAGAGAATTAATTCCTGTATCCATTTTCCGTGCTAAATGAACCAGCTAATTTTCTGTCGCACTCTCATAGTGGGTAAATTTGCCAGGCGAGGACTCAGATAATCTAGAGGTCAGGCGGCACTGATGTATTATATCGAACAGCCGCTCTGTTTTATCTCCTAAACGTGGTAAGCAGTGACGGCAAATTTGCGTCACCAGGTACTGCAAATTTTAGCTGATGTGTAGAGAGGTTGTCACCAAGGTTATCCTGCACTAGTTATAGCATCTCAATTTTATCAAACCAATGAAATAGCAGTATAGATACATACCTTCTGCACAGGTCAATATGATAGACCTTGATTTGAAGAATTTTATCCAAACACAGGCTTTGACGATTCAATCGACTTCTGACCCAGAATCGAAGAGACTTGATAATAATCAAATTAAAGCTAATGCTTGAAGTCAAGTATCTTTGATTTTGTGACATTGAGTTGATTTCATTGAAGTGGTTTTGTTTCAGTGAAGCGTAGCTTCTTTAGGTGAACACATAACCAAGACTGACGGGTGAATGCATTTACCGGTTATCCATTATGAAGCATCCCAAGTCTATGAAAACATACAGGCTTTAGGCACCAGTTGCATGATACACTGAGAAAACACACATCAACTCCTGAAAATGTAGGCTGCCTAGCTGCTAGCAAAATTTTAGTAGAAAGTGGAAACGCAGAATCATTCCCACCGATTGAGATCCCAGACACACATCATCGTATTGAGGGAAAGGATGATTTTCTGGTGGAAAGTTGCTGAATCTGATTAACGAGAAATAGTATCTAGGACTCACTATAGTGGGATATCATCAATCATTCATGAACAATTACTTGAAAAGATCACTAGATCAGGGCCGCTGGGAAGAAATGGCAGGTTGATCCGAGTACTTACAGTGACAACTAAATTTATCAAGGGTGCGGGAATCATAAAAGGGTTATATAGAAATGGATCCAGTTATATTCGGCTAGGATAAAATAGATAGAAACATACATCGATTAATCCATCTTATTTTTATTATTTAAATATTGAAAACAGTAATGACATAAACATAACCTGAAATTTAACTTCTGGAGTCGGCGCTCACCATCCATCGCGCGGTTCTACAAGTTGTTTTCAAATTCTGACTGTTTTGAAAAATTGAAGGACCCGCTCCTTCTTTCAATAAATTCTCCTTTCGACGCCCATATAAGTCCGCAAACTTTCCGAAAGGCACATCCTGGGAGTCTACAGATTTGAATCATACCTAGTTTAATGGATTTTATGCTACCCTTACCTCCACAGCCCTAGGGACCGATCGACATTCAAATCGTCAGAAAACGGGTTAATTATTAAATTGTTCTTCTTTATACGCCATCTATTTCAAATTTCCAAAAAATCATATTTAGTTTATGTGACGCTGATTCAAAATATCTATACTTGTATGGGGTTTTTTTCTACGGTATAGCTGTAATGTCAGTGAACTAAACACGATGGTCTCTCCCGCGACCGAACGTTTCGCGGGCCCCGTATCTGCTCAACAATTCCATCAGTGTCAGCTTTTGGGGTCCATGTCGTCAAAAACGATCGTCAAGTTTTGGGGTCCAAAAGAGGGTTATTCATATAGGCGAAAAATGTACCCAGCCCGGAATGTACGAAACTTTGTGGGCTGATAGTATTAGTTTAGAGAGGCTTATCCCTAGCTCCGTTTTTGCAGGAACCCCAGGGAAACAGCGTTGCCATTTTGTAAAGTCGTAACCTTCAAACATCCATAACTTTCGCAGAAATGCAGTTACAGAGCTCGTATTTATACCAAAAGATGCAAAAAATTACGTTCTATCGACCTATGCCAAAGAAATTTTAATTTGACTCCGTTGTTGCCACGTTTTGGCCATTTTTTTAATTTTCGTAATTATTTAAAATCACGTTACCGCCTAAAAAAGTGTTTGCGGTTGGTGGGGATTGAATAAAAACATGTCAGAATTATTGTTCGTTTGATTCCGCATCCATCGATATATTATACTTTTCTGAGAGACTTAGGGAACACGAGTTATAGCGATTTGAAAATTCGGCAACACGCCCGATACCCCGATATTGACGCTCGTTTAGGTACGTTTCGCAACTCCGTGTTAAAGCAAAACGCCTAGACCAAACAAAATTCGAAAAGTCAGTTCATGTTTTGCGCTTTTTTGAAACTTTCACATGATTTTTAGGAATTCAAGTAGCGGCGGTGTTGCCGGTTTTCAATGAAAACCACCGCTGCGATCACAATTTAAAGCAGTACTCATTTAATCTTATCCAGCTACATTTGTTAACCTAAACTGACCATTTGCGACATGGTGTTGACAACATTGCCTAATTTCCGTCGGAATTCGCGTAGAGGCGGGGTTGCCAGTTTTCATAGAAACCGCCACCGCAATCAAAAAAAAAAAAAAGGTATTACTTCTTTAATCACGTTCAGCCTTATTCTGTAGTTGGAATTGTTTATTTATCGAATCGATGGTTTCCTCTATCTCTCCGCAACGGCAGTGGTGCCTGACAGTGCCGAGATATCGATATTTTATAGAGATCAAGAGCAATGGATCTAGGCCCCTCGCCAAAACTACTCATCAGACCGCTTGAATGATTCGGTAGCTTTAAATTTCGATATCTTGTTACTGTCGGTCACCACTGCCGTTGCGGAGAGAAAGAGGAAACCATCGATTCGATAAATAAACAATTCCAACTACAGAATAAGGCTGAACGTGATTAAAGAAGAAATACCTTTTTTTTTTTTTTGATTGCGGTGGCGGTTTCTATGAAAACTGGCAACCCCGCCTCTACGCGAATTCCGACGGAAATTAGGCAATGTTGTCAACACCATGTCGCAAATGGTCAATTTAGGTTAACAAATGTAGCTGGATAAGATTAAATGAGTACTGCTTTAAATTGTGATCGCAGCGGTGGTTTTCATTGAAAACCGGCAACACCGCCGCTACTTGAATTCCTAAAAATCATGTGAAAGTTTCAAAAAAGCGCAAAACATGAACTGACTTTTCGAATTTTGTTTGGTCTAGGCGTTTTGCTTTAACACGGAGTTGCGAAACGTACCTAAACGAGCGTCAATATCGGGGTATCGGGCGTGTTGCCGAATTTTCAAATCGCTATAACTCGTGTTCCCTAAGTCTCTCAGAAAAGTATAATATATCGATGGATGCGGAATCAAACGAACAATAATTCTGACATGTTTTTATTCAATCCCCACCAACCGCAAACACTTTTTTAGGCGGTGACGTGATTTTAAATAATTACGAAAATTAAAAAAATGGCCAAAACGTGGCAACAACGGAGTCAAATTAAAATTTCTTTGGCATAGGTTGATAGAACGTAATTTTTTGCATCTTTTGGTATAAATACGAGCTCTGTAACTGCATTTCTGCGAAAGTTATGGATGTTTGAAGGTTACGACTTTAAAAAATGGCAACGCTGTTTCCCTGGGGTTCCTGCAAAAACGGAGCTAGGGATAAGCCTCTCTCAACTAGTACTATCAGCCCACAAAGTTTCGTACATTCCGGGCTGGGTACATTTTTCGCCTATATGAATAACCCTCTTTGTCGTTAAAGTTTAATAACTTTTTTAATATTTAACTAAACTTAAAAAGGGTGGGCATTACGAGTAGAGCTGAGCATACTCTACCCAAATATTATAGGGTTTTTGGGGTTTACTCTCCGACTTAATTAGTAGGAGAGCTTAATGGACCGCAAACCGTGCAGAAAAGCCCGGTCGCGTTGTTTCGTGTAAAACTAGTTAGGCAGCAGCCACCCGTCTTTTTTTTTTTTTTTTTTTTTTTTTTTTTTTTTTTTTTTTTTTTTTTTTGGGTCGTCATTTTTTAGAGGGAGTTTTTTAGGATTGGGCCGGGGTGGCTACCGCCACCTAGAATATTTGGACTGCGTTTTGCAATTTGGAACTATAGATTCTGGCTCATCTGAAAAAACACTTATGTGCATAGGGAAACCAATGGCACATATGTTGTTTTTAAACCGGGCCAGAATTTATAGTTCCAATTTGCAAAATGCAGTCCATTTGTAGGGTGAAGAAAGTTGCACAATCTCAGCGACACAGGAATGCTCCTGGTTCCTTCTTGCAAAATGCAATCCATGTATGAGGTTTTCCAATTGTCTCAAAAATTAATTCAACGCGGAAAATATGAGCAAGGCGTTCCCTAGGAACCACAGGAAATTTTGCTTCGGGTACTGTTTCCCATATTTCTCTATTTTTTCACCCTGAATTTTTTCAGTGCGCATTTTCCTCCCCCTCCCTGTCTTTCCTCTTCCCGTTTTTCCGCTCCTTTTTCGAGAAAACGAGCGCTGGTACTGTAATGCTGCCGTGCTAAAAAAGAACGCATATGAACATTCGAGGGTTGCCAAATTTCCCTCGATAAAATGTTTATTTTTTAGGAAAGATATGAATATTTTTCCTTGAAATTTTCAGGTAAAATCGCGAACGAAAGTTTCTGAAAAATTGGAAGGAAAATATTCCTAAGTTTACTAGGAAATTCGTGCTTTATCAAAGGAAATCTGCCAGCGCCTGAAGGTTCATGCGGCATTCTTCCTTAGCACGGCAGAATGGGCCTCTATTCTGCCGGAAAAACGCCTTATGATCCTCCAGGCGTTGCCAAATTTCCTCTGGCAAATCACTAATTTTCAGGAGAAACTTTGAATATTTTTCTGTCAATTTCTCAGATAATTTTGTTTGCAATTTGATCTAAAAGTGTCTGAAAATTTCAAGAAAAAATATCCATGACTTTCCTCAAAAATATCCATTCAATTGAAGGAAATTTGGCAACTCTTGAATGTTAATACGGCGTTTTCCCTTAGCACGGCAGAATGGGCCTCTATTGGCAACCCGGCACAGGGGTTGTGCAGATAGAGCCGGAGGCTCGCGTTATGCGGCGCGCGACGCATTGGATTCAAATTCGGATTAACAAGGATTTGATGGATCATTGTATTTGTCTAAGCCGCGCCGTTTTTTTCCCACCACCACCCTCCCTCCCCTCCGTCACCCACGCCGCAGTTTTCGCCGCTTTCGGCTTTCGGGGAGCGAATTAAAACCGAATCAAGTCGAGCGCACGGCCCCAATAGCGCCTCGAAAAACCCCGCGCCCGCACTCCCTCCCTGAGTAAAAACAGCGTATGAATATCCGCGTGTTGCCAAATTTCCTCTCGTGAAACACGAATTCCCTCTAAAAAATACTTGTTCACATTTCTGTCGTGCTAAGGTAGAACGCCGTATGAACATTCGGAAGTTGCCAATTTTCCTTTGATAAAACATGTATTTTTGACAACATTCATGGATATTTTTCCTCGAAATTTCAGATATTTTAGATCAAATTGCGTACAAAATCGTCTGAAAATTTTGGAAAATAATATTCGCAATTTTCCCCGTAAATTCGGTTTTTATCGAAAGAAACTTGGAAACGTCTGAAGGTTCATGTAGCGTGCTTCATTATAGAACGGCAGTCTTAGATTGAGTTTTTCGGAGAATTTCGCTTTTACGAATCTGTAAATTTTTAAAAGAAGGGAAAATATTCATGATTTTGTTAAGAATTGAATATTATATTTTCGACTTTTGGCAACGTTCGAATGACCATACGGCGTTCTTCTAGTACGGCAGCCGGTGCCACGGTTCTGGCAACGCCGACAATTTGCGCATCGCAAACAGCAACGCGAATCCATCAGCCTCCATCGCGGTTTAGTGCTCGCAAGCTCAAGTGTTTCACGCAATTTTAAAACAAAAGTAGAAAATAACAAAAAAATTAGAAAATAGAACCAACAGCTCCGATGATACAGTGTTTACTACTAGCATTGAATCTGAGTATCAACCAAGTGAGTAAAAAATAAACTACCGGTGCCGTTTAAGTGTTGCCAATCATAATCGTAGTTTTCTTTAATTTTTTCCAAAATAAAACTGTCGTACACAATACCGTCCCCAAATACTTTCTTTCTTCGAGAAATATAGGAATCTTGTCTCGAACCAGAGCCTGTAATGTCTTTACACTCTCACTCTAAGGAGATTTCAGATCATAATGAGGGCTTTTAAAATCTATAGTAATCATGGCAAAATTGGACTGCATTTTGCAATTTGGAACTATAAATTCTGGCCCGGTTTAAAAACAACGTATGTGTCATTAGTTTCCCTATGCCCATAGGTATTTTTTCAGATGAGCCAGAATTTATAGTTCCAAATTGCAAAATGCGGTCCAATTCTGATAAGACCTTCAGGACACCCTCCCCCCTCCTCCCCAACAATCTGTATTTTTACTGTGCCTGTACCAAATAAAGGAGGAAGTTACCGGAAGCACAGGACAAATATCGGAAAAATCCTATAACAATATTGAAAATTTGGTAATTTTATATAGTGTAGAAAGTAACTGCAGTTCTTTAACTGCATGGTCACTCAATGGTCAGAGCTTGCCACTAATTTGAAGAAAAATCTGTCCTTTGATAACCAACACCTCAGATTTTTCCTTCACACAATGACAATAATAAAGTTATTGCGCACTAAGCCAGCACTCCCAGACAAGCCGGATGTACTTTTACAATGACTTGCTCTTTTCAATTCCCTCCGTGCGACGCAGCAACTCTTGAAGCTTCTTTCAAAATGCACACTTAAAATTAAGTGGTACTTATTTCACATGGAGGTTTGCACGGTTGTCGATATGGTGGCATAAAACATCCCCTTTTCAGCATATCTTCAGAGAATCAAGTTGGATTAAATTTTTATGAAGTGTCGACAGTGGTAGCAAGATGCGTCGGGGGGTGAGGCGTAGCGCACCCCTCCGGACGCGTTTGAGGGCATTTTTAGCAAGCGTGAATCTCACCTGAGACAGTCTGAAGTTGCTCCGGAGTTTGCACGGGTTGGAACAACTGGCTCTTCAAAGTTTAACAGGTGACACTTGAGGAAAAAAAGGTCTTGAGTAGCGCTTTGTTTTCTTTCAAGTGCGAGGCGCGACAAGGTGAATAAGGTGATGCCCAAGAGAAGGAGAAATGTCGTCACTCGCTTCGCTCGGAAGTCGAAAGGCTTAAGCTTTTCTAGGAAGCTGTCTCAACTTCTTCGAAAATATCAACGGCATAAGCGAGGTGAACAAACGGTAACGGAATTAGATGGTCTGATTGGTGAGATGGCTGCAACTGTTGCATCTCCTAGGATATTTATCTCTTAACATCAAATAAAGAAGGAGATTTAATTAAAATATGGGTAAACAAGGCTAAAAATTATTGAAACACTAAAAAGCAGGACGTTTCGAGCTGCTACCAGCTCAGTGTGGCTACGCTCAGAGTGGTTAGCGGCTGGGGTCAGGTCGCCACTCAATTTTTTACTTGTTTTTATGTGTTTTTGCAGCTGAAAATGAGCTGGTAGCAGCTCGAAACGTCCTGCCTTTTAGTGTTTCAATCATTTTTAGCCTTGTTTACCCATATTTTAATTAAATCTCCTTCTTTATTCGGCATATATATTCGAGCTATGTTTTTGTGCTTTATCGTCTCTTAACATCCTGGTCTGATTTATTTAAAAAATAACAAATGATTAAAAAAATAAAGTGCCAAAAAGAAAACACTCCATTGCCATGACTTTATACGAACATATTATTCACTACTCATAGAACCTCTGAGATTCCAGCATGTCTCGATTTTCGTAGGTCGAGCACTGCCATCACTGCTACCAGCATCAGTGCTACCACTGTGTCCAGACTTTAACTAAGGTTCAAATACTTTTTCCTGTCAAACAAAGTTTGTCTAAAAATAATAATGAAACAAAGCTAATAACAAACTAAGTACATTAATAATTAAGACTGGAATTCCAAATATTAGAAAATTCAAAGTTTCCTTTCTTGAGTCATGATATTACTTCATACTTGATACAGTCGCGCTATATAGCAGAGAGATGGCAGCATATCCTTCAAAACGTCGTTCGGACAAAATAAATCAGGTAAGGAAAGTTTGAGTTTTCTAATTTTAGCAATTCCGGTCATAAATTAAGGCTAATGGCTCAGTCACTCGGAGCACAGGTTCACGAATTGACCAGTAGACAAGTAGAATACATATTGCCTCTTGCTCTCCCATAAAAGCACATATCTGCATAGAGAAACCAATGGCATGTATTTTGTCTCTAAAATGGGCCAGAAATACTGGTTCCTTATTGCAAAATGTGATCCAAGTTAAGGAACCAAGTTTCACAAGACATTGATGGTGCTACTGCAAAAATGCATATCTCGATTGAAGCCGCTGCAGATTTCCTGTCATGACCCACTTTTTAATCGGAAAAATACCAAACATTATTCCTTGAAAAGTCCTCTTTTTGCCGTCTCAGTGCGGAAAACACTCTGTGAAAATTTCAAGCAATTATGTGGGTGCGTTTTCCTTTAATAAAATAAAATGTGGGCGAAGATTTTAAAACGAGACACACGTTAATACAGTTTAACCATCGAAAAGACTGACAAGAAACCTGCAACTAGATCCCGTAACGTATAAATAGCGTTTAATTTAAAACTTGCAGACTTGGCGCGCCTTCGGTTGAAGCGTCGTACCCCACGCACTACACCGGAGTTGGTTTAGTTGCGTGACCTAAATTGACCCAACTCAACAACCATGCACCTTTCATTGATTATCATCGCGAACGGAATACCAGTTTCTGCAGTTTCACCGTCAGCATGTATTCTCTCAATTTACTGTAGAACACAGTGGACACGATTCAATATTCCAGTATTGATTAATGAGAAGCACTGCCGTTTATTGGTCGCGGAACTTCGAACCTCCCAATTTGTTGGGCAACTATCTTGGAAATCGAGTCCATCAGTCGGAGTTTGACAACACTCATTTTGTCACTCGGCGGCCATCTCTACCGTGATAGCGAAGAAGGCAGTAAGTGCAAAAGTGAAGTTTTGAGAAAACGAGCTCAGTAGCGTCTGACCAGAAAATTTTATTGAAAGAAGCCTCCGTTCTTTGTCAAATTGCCACTCGAAAGACTCTTAGAAATCGTTTGGATGATTAAAATTCGACCGATTTTATTATAATTACATAAAAAGGGTATTATTCATTTTCATGTTAGGCTAGCTTTAGGCAGGACAGCCGTAAGTGCTATCTTCACAATGCTTTCGTTATTGCGTTTTTTGACACACGAAAAACACATTTTCAGATCAAAAATTGGCAGAAAAAGCCTTTTTCGAAAAGGAGGCTTTTTACTTAAAAACACTATTCTCATGGGCACTCTGGAGAGATACTGTCTTTTACGGTTGTTTTGCCTGGAACCACGCCATTTTTTGAGCCCTTCTCATATATGTGTCTCGGTATTTCATACAATTTAGATGAATTTTGCTGTTTTAACTATTTCACTGATTTAAATTAAAAGAGGTTTTACGAAATTTGAAGCAAAATCGCATTCGAAAATTTGACACTTGCTGCTCTCTTCGCTTTCACGGCAGTGATCATCTCTTTAACGTATAATTTGGCAACGTCAACTAACTTAAAGCACCGAGGGAAGCGACTATTCAAGCAGGCAAAGTATCGAGTACGCAAAACAATAGCTTCTCATCCCCCAGAACGGCGGTGAGTCGCATTGAGTGTGTTTGAGCGGTAAACTTTCCTTTGTTTTTTAAACGAGGCCTTTGTCTCCAGTTTGTGCAACAGACAAGTATAATAACACTGCCTAGCTTCTCACGCTAACCACAAGTGCGCGGAAAAATATGCACCCTGGAAAATCGGTAGTTTTTTATACATATGTTTATTTTTTGCAGCACTTAAAGCCGTTTAAGACCTCGAAAGTCCCGTATCTTTTTTTTAAGTGGTAGTTTTTTTGCATATTTTTATTTTTTGCAGAACTTAAAGCTAAAGACCGTGAATGTCCCATTTTTTTTTTATTAATCGGTAGTTAGTTATTTATGCATATTTTTACTTTTGCAATACTAAAAGCCGTTTGAGAATGGTTTGAGACCGTGAATGTCTCATGTTTTTTATTTTATTTTTTTTTTTTTTTCATATTATCATTATTTTTGGTCGAAATTTGAGCTCTCGCCATTCTAAGCTTCCATTAGACCATAAGCACTGTTTTTTTAAATGCTCATTTCTTCTCAGACGGTGTACATGGTTTTTTAGTAGACAGCTGACGATAATTTTTGAATGAGCTCGCTGTTTCAAATGTTCGAATGATGTCCCACACTGAAAAAAATAATATGCTGTTTTAGCATCTAGGATGTCAAAAATGTGTCTGGTGATCCCAAGATGCTGCCTTTACTGCTCCCGCAGTTGAATTTGCATTCACAGGATGTAAAATTAACTGCGGGGGCAGTAACGGCAGCATCTTGGGATCACCAGACACATTTTTGACATCCTAGATGCTAAAACAGCATATTATTTTTTTCGATGCAGGTTTTCAACTCCCACAAAGTGGACCCTCACAGCACCCGAGTGCCCGTCAGGGGGTTAGGTACCTCGTAGTGGTTGAGAGTGTACCCCTTTCTCACTCTCCTTTACATGCATGGTTAAAAATTAAATAAGTAATAGACCATAATATACTCATGATCTTTGGTTCCAGGCGAGTATCTCTTTTCATTGGGTCTATTTTAAAGTTGAAGACAAGCGAGTAGAAAGGCTCATGTACAGTTTCTTTCTGTTTTGATCGTGTAAACTTGTGCCAAAATAACCAACCTCACCGCAAGTATACGGTAATATGCTGTTTTTTGCACAAAAAGACTCCTTTAGTTAAATTTGGCAAATTAACCTTATAAAATTTGTGGCGGCCTGAGTGTGAAGCATAATATTCTCAAACGTAAGTCTCACTTCTCTGACCGACTCCCCGTAGTTTCTGACCACGTTTCAGGCGATCAAAGAGGAGGGATGCGGCACTCAGAATTTTTCCACTCAACTTTTCGCCCTAGCGCGAGTTCAATGGTCCCCTCCCGACGCAAATTAGCGCAACTCTCCCGCCACTCGCACAGAAACAGATGTTGCAGACGGTATCATTCGTGGCCCGTGTTCCCGTAATTACCCCTGAAATCTACAGCATAGGCAACCAGCCGTCTCCGTCATTGGTCTCCGATTTTGTCCGGCGCTGGATTTTTCTCTCCCGTCCCCACTTTGTTTATTTTCCTCCCGGTTCAAACGGTGAGAGATTAACCGAAATTTAATTAAAACAAACCGAAGCGGCCGAGCTCTCAAAATTAATTTCGTCGTCTTTTCGGGGGCGTATCAACTTCCTCCTCGAGTTCTCCGCGCTCGGAAACGATGCTATCTCTCGCGTTTTTTCTTTGATTTCAACATAACGTTTGCCCCATTTCCCTGGTGGTTTCTCTTTTTAGAAATATTCCTGTGGCTCGCTATGCTGCCGTGCTAAGGAAAAACGCCGAATGAACCTTCAGGCGTTGACAAATTGCGATTGATAAAACATGAATTTCCTGGTAAACTCATGAATATTTTCCTTCCAATTTTTGAGATAATATTGTTCGCAATTTCACCTAAAGTTCCTGAAAATGTCAAGGAAAAATATTCATAACTTTTCTTATAAATAAACGTTTTACCGAGGGAAATTTGGCAAGTCTCGAATGTTCATACGGCGTTCTTCTTTAGCACGGCAGTGTGGGAGAAATTGGGCCACGGATCAAAGACTCGCCATGTTTGCCCGCCCTCACAAGGAAATCAAAGACTTTCGGCTCCCAAAGAAAAAGCTCCATTGTGAGCATGAATCATGATTCCAAGTTGAGATTAGATTAAATTAGATATTTGATATTTCCTCCGTAAGAATTTCAAAATTCAAGAGGTAAACACATATTCATTACGTCGGCGTTTTATAATCCTAGCGAACAGTGAATAATTTAAAATGTAAGATGAGAATAAGAACAAGGACAAGGAGGGAACGAAGTATGAAGTATTTGGACATTGAAAATCAATGAACAGTTTCACCCAAGTTTTGACCAGAATTAATATGACCGTTCCATAATGACACTACGATAATCAACTTTCAAATATGAACTGTCTGCAAATAGCTACGTATGCCTCCCGCACATTCAGAACTTTGAAAGACTTGTATCAGAAAAGCATTAGTACTTGTGTTGCGTACTTCTGGACATCGCTCTCCGATATTCAACCTTGTAGGTTACCGTGCATAAAGGAACTGTGAAGTTCGTGTGGTTTTGTGTACACTTCAACTGAACCATATATTCTCCGATCTAGTGAAATATGAAAGCAGAAGAAAATTACCTGGAACACTCTTAATGTTGATGATTTTACAATCATACCACGCGTGGTACCTTGTGCAGTATTTTTTCCTAGCGATTCTACAATTTTCGTTCATAGGCGAAGGATTGAAATGCTTTAAGGCCCGCAAGATCAATCATTTTCTGACCGTGTGAAATTTCCCAATGGTTGATTAGACCTGTATGCGTTGATTGTGCATTCTTGCGTCCTATTATTTTTCCAGACGGCTTCATGTTGAAATTGAATATTTCGTTGGCGTTTGATTTAAAGCCCGCAATTGCAGCCACAATCCCACAAGGTTGGACTGTAACGGGTATTTACTTGCTAGACAGCTAAATAAGAGTGGCTAAAGCGTTGAAGCTGGCGACAGTGGTCCAGTGGAAAAAAGTAGGATTAAGAAGAAAAAACGGATAAACAAGACGAACTAATACAAAAAAAAAGCAAGCGCGTGAAGAGGAAATTAGCATTCAACTCGCCCTTTCTCAGTTTCCAGCTACTACAGGGTCGCTTAAAAGGCGGCGGACACCCTTGTAACTTTTCAACAAATTAAAACATTCACTTCGTTTGAAAATTTTCCCTGGTCATGGGAAATTTGCTTTTTTTGGGCCCTTTTAAAGAGCTTTTTCAAAAATTGGCCAAAATCCGTTCCTTGTTTTTCCTCTTTTTTGAGCATGCCAGTAGGGCTCACTTTTTGAAATCGCTCGAATTTACCATAGTACAACACACCGATCAACCAATGCTATTCAACGGGCCGTCCAAATATTTTTTTCCTCGGACCCGTTTTTTTATCTTTGAACCATTATAATGCCAAGCCCTGATGGTCTCTTACCAAAAAACCGAATGAACTGCCAATTGGAAACCCTTGAGAACATTTTCCTGTCAAAACCGTATTATTTCATTTGACAGAAACCTCATACAAGCTTTTCTACACTCGGAGGACTCAACTTCAGAAGCTTCTTTCCCGCCAAAACTTTTTAGCCAATGAGCGTCTTGCGCTGTAAGTGCAATCTGTGAAAAGCCTCGTGACTCATTAGACCATGTACTAACCGTGGACCATACAGAAATCTACTTAAACCACTGCAGTTATACTGGGGGAAATGTGCATTTTACCGGTACAATTTAGGGAATTTCGAACTGAAAATTTCACTCCACTTCATCATATTCGACGTCATGACCAGACAGCTTGTCTACTATGGTCATGTCAATAAAATGACGGACAAGAGGCTGCCGAAGAAGATGCTTGATCGGGTTCGTCCTGGGAGGAGACAAAATGTGCGACGCATTGAATGTCGAGTTACATTCTTCAGTCCTAGAGTGATATTTCATCGTACCTCTCTTCCTTGATGGTGTAAACATTTTACGTTGGAACTCAATTTTTCATGGAGAATCCCAATGGTGACGCCAAGGCTAAATTAGCGGATCCCAAGGATGGAGACACGAGCATGGGGACGATCCGGAAAGATACGGACGACCCGGGCGCAGCGGAGTTGCGGAGTTAATGAAAAGGCCTCGCAGGAGCATTGTTAGGAGCCGAGTCGCGGAAGATTTTATGTAAAACAGCTCAGCTCCGAGCCAAGGGGGAGGCGATAATGATAACAATTAGTAAATAAATTAGGAGCGAATAAATTCCGAAGACACGGAGCAGGGCAGCCGGTGTAATTCGCCCGAACGCCGCCGCGCGCGCTCAGCCAATATTGCTCCTACGTTGCCGAATCTCCACGCTACATACTGAGAGTCCATCTTTGTAGCCAATCAAACTTAGTGGATGTACATACAGATGAGAGGCTGATACATTGTCAGGGTGGCACTCTCTTTGTTTGGAGACTACAAAAGTTGAAGTTCTGGCAACCCTGCTATTTTATTTGCTCCTTATCTGTATGTGGAGGGATCGTATAGATATACAGGTCGAATCCTCTCGTAGGAATGGGGAGTAAAGGATCATCTTCATTACAGTCCTAATTTCGAGAGGTTTTTTTTAGGTTGAAGTTTGTTTGAGAGAAAACCATTGGTTTTTCGTATGGACTTAGGTCACGCAACTAAACTAACTTAGGCGTAATGCTTAGAGTATCACGCCTCAACCGAAGGCGCGCCAAGTCTCTTACAATTTTTAAATTAAACTCTGTCGACAAGTTACGGGATCAAGATGCAGGTTTCTCGGTAGTATTCTTCGATTGATTCGTGTTCTAATGGTTAAAGTGTATGGACGTGTATTTCGTTATCGCTGTTTTGAAATTCCCGCTCTTATTTTATTGTTTTGAGGAGCGGCATGCCAATTTCATAGCTTGAAAATAAAGAGGATGTTCTACTAATAGAGAAGAAAAATCGATACAATTTTGAAGAAATTACGGTCACCAATTTCTCAAAGAAAAATAAAGTATTGCAGGAAGTCTGTAACGTTGCAAACGGAAAATTGCCTGATTGAAAATTATATTCTCATTGCGTCTAAGGTTCTGTCATATTTACATTATTCAATAAAACAATAGGGAAGAAAAGGCTCAATGATTGGGGAGGGGAGTATAACCACTAAACGGACGGCAGAGTGTTTTTGTACACCCAATGTAAACGCCTAAGATGCATGATGTAATAAATTCTCTCATCCGAACAAACCGCGGCAACAGGGCAACGTTCCATCACCCGCGAGAATTCGGATTCCAGATCGAGGGAAATTATGTCAAAATCAGAAGTGACGCCGAGAGACCGTGCCAGGATTTCAGTGGCGTGGCGTGCTTTGCGATATATCGATTGATCTACCATTTACACCTGCGGTAAAGAATCGATTATTAAGGTGTTCGCTGCGAATACCCTGCTCATCGATCCTTTTCCATAGGTTTAAATGGCATAACAATCGATATATCGCAATTCACGTCACGCCACTGCAGGATTTAACCCCTCAAAGCACCGCTCTTCGAAAAGCCTCTATCGTGAACGGATCCAGTCTGTTGTGCTGAGGTAAAACGTCGTATGAACATTTTCATGCTGCCAAATTCTGATAAAATACTAAGGTCTCCGTACACGATTGAATATTATCCGTATAGAAATTTTCGGAGAATTATTCCCGATGTTTAATGTAGAGTATCTGAAAATTTTTGGGAAAATATTCATGCATTTTCTCAAAATTAGATATTTTATCTGGAGAAATTTGGCGAAATTTGAATACCCATGAGGCGTTCTTCTTCAGGTCTAGACGGCATCATTGATACCCACACTCGGGGTCCTTGATCTTATCTCAGTGGCGTGGCGTGAATTGGGATACATCAATTATTGCCATTTGAACCTATGGTAAAGAATCGATTATTAAGGTGTTCGCCACGAACATCCTGTTTATCGATCCTTTTCCATAGGTTGGAATGACATAGCAATCTATATATCGTAATCCACGCCACGCGACTGACTCTATTCTGCTTTAGGGGGAAGGGGTTTAAGGAGCCTGCGTGACGGCTATACGGTACAAGGGAGGAGATAAGACTAGGGCCTTATTAGGTAACGCTAAACAAGGCATGTAGCGACTTTTTCTCGATAATTTGCGATGAAAAAGCAACGCGAGGTAGTGATTTTTTATGCAAAAATCGTCAAAAAACGACGATCGGGTTGAACCGGGTATTGACTAATTATTTCCGGCCGGCACGGACATGTATTACGGGTGCGAGAGATGGGGAGGGAGAGAAGGGATGAGAAAAGAACCGATTTTTAGCGTCACGTATCTTACGAACGGTCCCTCGCGACTCAGTGTGTGACCAAAGGCTCCTAATAATAATCTCGATTCGACGCGTTTCTACGAGGGTCATCCCAAGAATCTTGCGCATTTTGCTCTTGTATCAAAACTAGTAAAAATAGAGAAATTAGATGTGCGTACAATGCATACTCTCAGCTTTGTATTGCCAGATACACAGGTACGCTAAATGCAATGCGCTTTCTGACTTTTCGAACCTCTCCCCCACACGCGAGGGAAATGACCTCCTAAGCGTACCGTTTATCCGTTTTTAAAAAAAACTTTAGGCTAAAATTAAAGCTGAAAGTATGTCTCATATGTACATCTAATTTCTCTATTTTCAATAGCTTTGAAATAAGAGCAAAACGCGCAAGATTTTTGGGATGACTCTCGTAGACATGCGTAGAAATTTGAGTGTATTTAGCATTTCCGGTTGCCATTCAAAGACCGATTTTTCGACTCATAATTATAACAATCCCTTGCATCAGAAACTTGGTCTACTTTTTTGCAGATCGTCACGTATTGAAATATTATAAAAAATCCCACCTCCGCCCGAGGGCAAACTCGCGAGCTCTCGTCAAAATTTAATCCTCCCCATTTTTCCGTATCATTTTTTGTTCTATTTTTTAATTGAATGGGTGATAAACTCTCACACGCAACACGCTTGTCGGAGGGGTCAACAAGCGTTTCCGCAACTTTGTCATGCACGTTATAAAGTTACATTTTTTATCACTTCCGGTTGATTTGTTACTCGGCCTTCAATGCATGAAAAAAGTTTCGCTCCAATGAGGGGGATATTTTATGCAAATCTGCAGATATCAGCAACAATTTTGCCCGCCCTTGTTTCAGGTCGTCATGGTCATAAAATTTCCACAGCTCATGCTGACGACAATAACATTAAAAATTAGTAATAAATATCTAAAATACATAAAACTTCAATTGTTACGAAAGCCGATATTAATATGATATTCTTTTCCGAGGAAACTTTTTTCATACTTATGTTCGATCAATTATGACAGTGTTGCGGCACTAAAGCTAAAATGGAATCAGAGGTTAAACATTAATTTTCTCAAGTTTAATCTTACAGGAGTTTTTACAATAAATGATTTAGCGTAAAAATTTTCATCGTAATTCACGAGATGAATGGTTAAGTTCCATATCTGGACACAGATTTCCAAACAGTTGGTTCTAAATTTGATACAAGTCCGTATTCAGCACCAGTCCCATAAGAAAGCCATAGAAACAGAAATCGACTATCTTCGTCCCAATTGTTGGTCCTGGTGTGTTATGAATTTCACTGTCGGCGTAGCATAGGATTCTTTTGTCTATAGTTTCCAGATCGGGACTCTAGATTAAGCTACATTTTGCGCAAAGTTCCGGCAACGATGTCGGGCTGCTAGCTGGCGTGCATTCGCCGTGGCTTTTTGGCTCAGGTTGCTTTATGGTTTTCGCGGGAGCGGAGCCTGTAAATTTGGCCGCATTTACAGCTCGCATCCACTCCTGCAGCGGAGCATTCGTCTGCGGATTATTCAGTGGCTCCTGATGGATAGCCCGTGTCGCTGAAAAGAGCTCTCTCCGCTCCTCGCCGCGCCGCGTTGCAGAACCATCTCTCGTCCGAGAAATTACGACGCACGTGTCTGCATTGACACTCGGGCGCATACAGGTGGTGTCGAACGTTACCATCGAGAAATAAGTACCGCTATGATAATGCAGTCTGTCGCAGAATCGTGATTCGCACTTGAATTTCACAGATTGGCAAAAATATCATCTTGCGCCTTGTCTCCACGGGACGTTTCGCGGGATTTTTCCCAAGTTCGGATCGCAGGAATGAAACTTCTGGGTTTTTTCCCAGAACGGGAAAAATCCTGTTGAAAACTGAAAGTCTCCACGGGGCGGGGCTCATTAGGGTGCGTCAAAAAAAATGAAAGTCTGAAATGTTCCGCTCCCCAGGCGGCAATCGATGACGTTTGGTAAAAAAACATGTTTGCCAAAATTTGGGCCAATTTCAATCATTTTAAATGGTGCCAAAGGTCAATTTTGTGATGAAATTATGATATTTTGGTTTAGACCTCGATTTCGTACAAAAAACTCGATTTTACGCTGAAATCGTGCGTTTACGAGAAATATGTCAAAGAACTCGACTTGTAGAGGATGAAATTTTACACTAGGGGGACGTCTTTGTAACCGATAAAAATCAAATTGAACTAGAAAAACTCAACTCGGTATTTATTTTTTTGGTCCTCAGAATTTCCGAGGTCTTACTAAGTAGAGGTTTCAAAGACTCATTTTTCACGAAAATAAGTCGAAAGAGGGTATAAATGAACTGTAGGCAAGTGTTGAGGATGCAAATGTCATCAGAACTTCCTCAGTTTTAAAAAAAGTTCCAACTATTTTGCACAATCCTCCAAAAAGTGTACGACTCGAGAAGCAGGATCGTGCTATAATAGTAGGGGGAAAGTGCGGTTTGACCGGGAAAAATTGCGTAACAAACTTTCCCTATGTAATCGTCATCAGTAGGTCCCCCTGAACAACTTCCTAAAAGTTAAAAATGGCCCGACCCCGGAATATCCCTCAAAAAAGTTAAAATTGAAAATGGCGGCCGTAATAAGAGGGTCCGGGAAATCGGTATTTTAAAATGCTCATCCTGTCTCATCATGTGAGGTATCATTTCCTATGTAATTTTGGTCGTAGATTTCATAAATAAATTCCGCAAGGCCCTCCGGCCAAAGGGGGCGCTCCAAATCAAAGATGGCGGCCAAATGTGAAAGGCAGGAGGTTGCATTTTTTTAAATATTCACCGAAGGAACAAGGAAAGTGAAGTGTTTTATTTTCATGTATTTATGGCCAAGAAACTTAAATTTGATGTTATAAATGTATTTAATAAAGGAAATTAAAGGAAACATACGACCACCGAGAGAAACGTAAGCTCAGAAGAGGCCTTGCGGAATTCATTTATGAAATCTACGACCAAAATTACATAGGAAATGCTACCTCACATGATGAGACAGAATGAGCATTTTAAAATACCGATTTCCCGGACCCTCTTATTACGGCCGCCATTTTCAATTTTAACTTTTTTGAGGGATATTCCGGGGTCGGGCCATTTTTAACTTTTAGGAAGTTGTTCAGGGGGACCTACTGATGACGATTACATAGGGAAAGTTTGTTACGCAATTTTTCCCGGTCAAACCGCACTTTCCCCCTACTATTATAGCACGATCCTGCTTCTCGAGTCGTACACTTTTTGGAGGATTGTGCAAAATAGTTGGAACTTTTTTTGAAACTGAGGAAGTTCTGATGACATTTGCATCCTCAACACTTGCCTACAGTTCATTTATACCCTCTTTCGACTTATTTTCGTGAAAAATGAGTCTTTTAAACCTCTACTTAGTAAGACCTCGGAAATTCTGAGGACCAAAAAAATAAATACCGAGTTGAGTTTTTCTAGTTCAATTTGATTTTTATCGGTTACAAAGACGTCCTCCTAGTGTAAAATTTCATCCTCTACAAGTCGAGTTCTTTGACATATTTCTCGTAAACGCACGATTTCAGCGTAAAATCGAGTTTTTTGTACGAAATCGAGGTCTAAACCAAAATATCATAATTTCATCACAAAATTGACCTTTGGCACCATTTAAAATGATTGAAATTGGCCCAAATTTTGGCAAACATGTTTTTTTACCAAACGTCATCGATTGCCGCCTGGGGAGCGGAACATTTCAGACTTTCATTTTTTTTGACGCACCCTAGGCTCATACAGTCCTGCGACTAGTTTGTGAGGGAAGATAAATTAGTTTAAGTATTTAACCGGGCTTAAAATAATACTTGCACTAAATTGACAATCAGACACATTATTTTAAGTAAACAAACATTAACAATGAAGTAATCAATGAAATATCGCACAATTCGTTTTCATTTCTTCTTCCTTGCCTCCCTGGGCCGTTTCATGGGATTTGTCCCTGGGAAAAATCCCTCTTACGAAGTCGGGAAAAATATGGAGTTAAATCAAATTTATGTTCCCATTTATTATGATGCGTAACTTGTAGACAGCGCTGTGAGAAATTTGGCGCGCCTTGGGTTGAAGCGTGATACTCCACGCGTTACGCCGAAGTTAGTTTAGTTGTGTGACCTAAGTGAACCGAACTCAGCTACTATGCACCTTTCATTGATGGGATATCTGTTCATACCTCGCATGACGTGCGCTACACATTCTATGGCCTTGTCTTCACGGGATGTTTCACGGGATTTGTCCCTGCCATCCTCGCCGATCATCGGAATATTCCTGGAATATTCTTGGAATATTCCTTCCCGCGCCACACCGGCAACTGATAACCTCGGTTGCCTGCATTAATAACTTCGGTACTCCGCACGAGCCGAAGTCTCTTCTTCTTCGTCGATCATTGGAATATTCCTGGATATTCCAAGAATATTCCAGGAATATTCCGACTCCTCCCAGCGTCACACCGGCAACGGATAACCTCAATTGCCCGAATTAATAAATTCGGTATTCCGCACGAGTCGAAGTCTCTTCTTCTTCGTAGATCATTGGAATATTCCGACTCCTTCCCGCGCCACACCGGCAACCGATAACCTCCGTTGCCTGAATTAATAACTGCGGTGTTCCGCACGAGCCAAAATCGCTTTTTATTCGTGGATCATCGGAATATTTTTGGAAAATTTTTGGAATATTCTTGGAGTATTTTCGGAATATTCCGACTCCTTCCCGCGTCACACCGGCAACCCGGGGATAATCCCCGCAACGTCTAAGAATCGCGCTGCGACGATTTCCGAAAACCGAAAACTCAGCGCGAGGAGTCGGCGACCGCATTTTCGGCGGAAACCGGGATGCGAAGCCGGAACCGGAAGCGAAAGGTTTCGAGGCATTTCGTCGCCTTTTCGTCGGCGGTCCTGCCCCCTGCCCTCCCCCCCCCCCTCGCACGCACTCGCCGGTCTCACTCGCGCGTCTCAAGTTTAACTAACTTAACCAATTTGCGACGTTACACTCGCATTATTAATTTGCACGCGCGAATGACGCGTGGCGTGGCCCACCCCGACTCTCCCAGGGTTAATAATTTAATTACCTCTTCCCGGGTCCCCTCCCGCCCCCTCGACCTTGCCCCCTCCCTCGCCCCTCTCCCGACACCGCAGGTTTAGTAGCTTGCTTTCCTGTTGCTCACGTGTGACGGTGGGGTAATAATCGCATTCGAAAAATTACCGACTGGTGGAACCGAGATGGCATTGAACCTGGAACCTGCTGCCGCTCTGTCTCACCTTCCTAGGGTTAAGTAGAGTTTCTACTGGTGTAACTCGGATATATAACTGCTGACTGATTGTTGAAATGAGTAGACAAGCTATAGACAAAGAAGACAAAAGGGATATGGAGATAGGGTGTCTAGCATCAGGAAAAACTGGAAACCCGGAAAATATCAGGAATTTTGGCCAATCAGGAAAATATCAGGAAAATCTGAAAAATCGGACGTTTCATCAGGAATTTTTCTTACGCGAATCTCCTCAGCGGAGAAGGTCTTACTGCTTTTTGCCTACCGTGCCAGGAGTCAAGAAAAATCAGGAAAATTTCAGGAATTTTCAAAATGAAAAAATCAGGAATTTTCAAAATGAAAAAATCAGGAATTTTCAAAATGAAAAAATCAGGAATTTTCAAAATGAAAAAATCAGGAATTTTCAAAATAGGTAAAAAATCAGGATTTTTCAAAATTATAACAAACTAGACACCCTGGGAGAGATCCTATCGGTGGAAGCGGTTGGTTGCAATGGTGCAAGCAAGGTAGACAAGATATGAACGAACAGCAATTCCACGAGCCGGCCCGGCGGTTCCTTCGAATAGAGGATCACAAAGTAGCGAACCTTACAGTTTTATTATTTATGTAGATTTTCTCAACATTACAACTCGACGAATGCCGTCTAAAACTGCGTATTATATTTTTTTAAAGTAAAAAAATCACCCAAACCATCGCCTTGAAATATTGTCTGTGAATGTTATGATCGTATACGAATTTGGCTGATTCGTTGCAATCGAAGATTTGCTTTAGCCGTCGCTTTACTGAAAACTTAGGATAATCTAATTTGCTTGATCGAATGTCCGATTTTTCTACCCTGTTTAATTCGATCCAAACGTCCATATCATCAATAGTGGCGGTAGCCACCCTCGGTCGAGAAAAATGACGTCCCACTAACGTCCCGATAGCAAATTGGTGGCCGATGCCGACACTCTTAGTTACACCTAACTCCCTTAATCTGAAAATTTATTCGATTTAGAATGGAATTCAGAGGAAACGGCGGCACGGATTTTCATGTTTACAAAAATATTCCTATCGAAGGGTAGTCTGGCGAAACTTTGATAATCTGGAAATAAGAGGGGAGATAATTGGACTTATTTCTGCCAAACGGAACTATATGTTTTAGCACATGAACCCTGAGACCCATAAGGATATATACATAATAAGGCTCACGTCATAATGCACATGGTTCGTTCGGCAGAAATACGTCCAATTCTCAAAAGAGACTTGTATGCCAAGCTAATGCGCCGACTTAGTCAGCGGATTTTGATTTCGAGGAAACTATTGACGTTGCGTGCTTTGCGATACATCGACTGATCTGTCATTTAAAGCTATGGACAAGGATCGATAAACAGGGTGCTTGCAACGAACACCTTAATAATCGATTCTTTACCATAGCTTCAAATGGGGAATTATCGATACTCAATCATTCACGCCCCACCACTGTCCCTCACTCTCATGGTGTCGAAGACCCACGAGGAAAAGTAATTTGATTCTCATGGTATGATTGGATATTGGGAGTGCCATGAGGAATTGGATTTAAATAGTGTCAAATTCAGGACCTCAGTGACGATATATTGGCTGTGAATTTGATGAATAGGCTTACTGACTGCTTTGAGTCCGATGTCTTCTAGGAAACGATGCGATCGCAGACACATACTCAGTGCAGTGAGCTTAGATTCCTTGTTCGTGGAACATGGGAAATCTCTTCTTCATGTGCAGAAAATGGAATAAAGCTCGGTGTAACGTATCCACATATATCAAGTTCGCGTATTTTTGCTAATCGGATTTTTGTGCATTGCACTTTAACATCGCTGTCACGCACGAATGCTATGATAATACATACACAGAGAGAAACATCAACACTAAAGTTTGGTTATAACCAAACTTCATTATAATACGGGAAGTAAAACACAAAATAACCCTAGCCTTCGGTTGAAAATTTCAAGAGAAAATGTCAGCTATTTTTCTTGAAGAAACTTAACAAAAAATAAGTGGTGACTACCTACGTCGCAATCGGAGGAATGAATTTCCCAGTCTTTCCATTGTTTTCAGCGCTAAATTCACCGCGAACTATGCCAAAATCAACACAAAATTTGTGTTGGTTTGTGTTTCACTCCCTATATTAACCAAAAGTAACATAAGAACACGGATCGGTGCGTTTCGCGGAGGTTGCACCACAAAGCGGTCAGTTAGTATGAAATATGAACAACTTTTAAAAATGTGTAAATGTCTGTTTTTAAATTATTCGTGTAATGATACTTACATGCCCATTAACTGATACCTAACGTAAGAATTTCACTTGAGAATAGAATCTAAAGCTGCATCAACTAGAAATGCAGTCAGTATGGATTTCGTAAAAGTCAAGAAAAAATGGGGTTCAAAATCATCCGGGACTCTCGGACATCCTCTGGACGTTTAAAGAGCAAAAACTTCCGTGCTTCTCGGGATAAAAAATCGCCAACTTGGAAGGAGCCCGCAGCGCGGAGGAAGGTTAAGAGGGTCAACACTTTCTTTCGCGAACGTCTTGCTCAAATTTGCTGGTCCTTTCGCGATAAAGAGTCACGCAACATGATATAAATTATGTTAAGCAGTTTGCCTGGCTTTCGCGGCGCTTCCTTCCGCTATGAGGATAAAATGGCGGGAGGGAATAAGAAACTCTTCCTTCCAAATCTCTCAAAGTCAAGGTTGCCAAATGAGCTTCAACTAATTTTAATAGATCGTATTCGATGCATCAAACGGGAGGGATTGTATCGATATCGATCGGTTTAATATGTAAACATAGCTTCACAAGTCAATTTAGAAACCTAACGTAACGGGTCATTTGTGATCGAATTTTTATTCTTTCGAGTATCGAATAGCAATGTAAAGTGACATTGTTAGGAATTTTCTCATTTTCAGCTTTTCCATATTAAATGCTAACATTTTTATTTAAGGTTATGTTCTATTGTTTGAACCAAACGATACATCGGATCACTATCGAAAAAGATCTATAATTTTACTGCTTCGTTTGATGTCTCACCAATTTTCGAGCGCGGATAAAATGAATATTTTAAATTATATTCCGCGTATAATTTTCATTTTTCTTCTCTTTATTTCCTTTCATATGCGAGAGTTGCATCAATGAGTCTAGTGACGTTTTTTATCCGTCTCGTGAAAAAGGTTAAGGTGAAATTTTTGAGAGAGCCCTCGTCTTATTTATTCATATGAACGGAAGACGCACTTTAAGCAAAGACTACAATTAGGGGATTAGCCTTTTGAAATAGGCAAAACAATAAAAATAAATAACATTCAGAAACTGAGCAAAATGTCCACAAGAGTTTGTTCGTCGGATTCGGCCTCTTACGTTTGATCTGTGTTTTCAAGAATCAGATTATTTTCTGCCTCTGAAGTTTTAAAATCATGCAAAACATGAAGTTTAAACACGGAAGAAAATAAGAATATGGTACAATGAAAATTGGGTTAAGAATGCAATTGGAGGCTGGTAGCACCTCTCTTTTTTGTGAGCAGCGCTGTTCTTAATTAGCATCCTCGATCAGAGCTCCCAATTTCGGTTCCATAATAATGTTGTGATAAAAGTAAATGTGATATTTATTAATTTAATAACATGTCAGCATTTACCATTTTGAAAACGACCAATGCTTGTTTGCCGCCTGGATTGGGGGGGGGGGGGAATTTTATTTCCGTTTTGACGGAGAAACCACCAGACCACGTATCTCGGTTTGCGACGTTGCAGACTGCCTGTCACACAACATTTTTTAAACGGAAAATAACTCAAGGTCAAATTCCTCTAGCCATAACAAAAATTAAATTTAGGATAATGTCTTTTGGAGACACCTCAATACTTTCTTAGTTTGAAATCAAAGCTTAATTGAGGGGCTTGGAGGACAAGGCGCATAAGCGCAGTTTTTGAAACAATGGAGATATTAATGATTTCAAGTAAAACTAGTCTTAATGCATAGTCTGTGAAAAATTCACTCCCAGATTCCAATTTTTAAGCATCAAAAAGTCGGTTTGAGCTTCATTTCCGACATAAGGATCCATGTAATTTCGAAACTTGAAACATATGTATTCCTTGATTTAACAAAAACTGCACTTTTCCGCCTTGTCCTCCAAGCCTTCATTTGTCTCGGGATCGGAGTGCGGCAGTTTCCCTCTTTAATCGTGACAATGAACCCCTGTTCTTGGTTTCAGAACATTCCGTCAACGATTTTTTGTCCGCGTGCCTGTTTTGTCCAGTAGTTTACGTGCACGCGTAAAATAAGAGTTGTGTTGAAAGAAACTATACAAAAAAGAATATGAAAGGGGAAAAAAACAAAAGATAAAATAAATAATTGAAGCGCTTTGGGGATCATTAAATTTGACACGGAACCACCTTAATATTTACAAAACACATTTTATATTTTCCTTTAATACATTTTTTTTTATCAATTTAAATGAGGAAAATCCATGCAGAATGTGCAAACATTTCAAAATCATGAGCTAAAAAACGCCGACTCCGCGATTTTAAATATTAGAGCCGAACACAGAGCGGAGCGGCGTGCTACCGGCACGAAACGCGCACTAACGCCTTCAAACCTAAGGGAACACTTCACGCATTGCGCAATGCTTGAAGTATCCCCTTAGGTTTGTAGGCGTCAATGCGCGTTGGGAGTTGACCAGCCGCCCGCCACGCCGCAGCGTGCCACGGCGCTTCAAGCAACTATTTCACAACAGAGGTGTTGCACAGTATCAAACGAAATTGAAGGCGCTCCAACATTTTAAGAATGATAGGCATCCTTCAAGAGTACGGAGCGGAGCTTTCCTCGCAAAATAAATAAAGGTACTATGGCACGAACTTCCCTGCCGAAAAAAACACGCGAACATAAACTACTAGAAGACGAACCAGGTGTGCGGACAAAAAATCGTTGTCGAAATGGCATTGAACCCCTGTTCTTACAGAGCATCAAAATTAGTATTGCCACCTGACGGTAGAAAGTAATCATTTTTCTGTATATACCAAAGCTTCGCACAGCCGCATTGACTACTTCTTATCTTTTTATATTTGTATTTTTCTCCTCAAAGGTTGAACTGATGAAGCCTTAATGAGATCAACGTAGTCGCCGGCATTAGGAGAATATCCTCTCTGCACAAAGTACATTTGTAGTAATTTTTCCGATTATCGTTGCCGCACAAAATCATTTTCGCACAGATAAGTTTCTGGAGTATATGGCAACCTCGAGAATAATATGAGTCATATTTAAGAAAAATGAGTGAACAAATATTGAAACAATTATTTCTTAACTTACTCAGCAGTCCAACAGGGATCGTCAGGGTCCAGATTTTCGTCCGTAAATTTTCAATTTTCAACTGCGCGCTTATACTTCAACTCATATATTATAAATAATTTTTTCAATATTTGTTCACTCATTTTTCTTAAATGAACGTATTTCTATCAAACGGAACTAAGCGCCAATTTGAGTTCCTTTTGAGGAATTTAGAATCCCGGATAACGCGTTCTGTCAAACGGACCTAAGCGCCATGGAAAAGCATTGCGAGTATAGGACGGAAAAAGCCGGACGCCCGATTCCGCCGCCAATCCAAGCCCCCTTCTACCTTCCTCACCCTATGGCGCTTAGGTCCATTTGATAGAAATACGTCCAAATATGCCTCATATGTTTCTCGACGTTGCCAAATACTACAGAAAATTATTTGTGCCAAAATTATTTGGTGCGGCAACGATAATCGAAAAAATTACCGATAATGTACTTTGTGAGGAAAAGATAGTCAGCCCCGGCATTGGACAAGGAGTCAGCTTGTCACTGTATCATAAACGTCTAGTTCCGCATCGAGTTTGGAAGGTAGAACAGACTCTCGGCAACCGGAGTTTTGAAGTGACGCAGGATGATAACTGGAATTCAGGAAAGGCCTCCTCGCACTGCCGAGGCCGACGGCGAAGTTTCGCGCCGCAAGAATGAAGGATTTAGACTCGCTAAGTTGGAGCCCTGTGACCCTCCACCCTCGCCACTTTCTCCTGCACTTTCCTCGGACGGAAGGTCAAAGCGAAAGTTTGCGCGTTCAATAGATGTATTTAGACGGTGCTCGTGAGGCTCCACTCTGAATTTATAGCGTAAACCGAGGACTATACTGCCGTGCTAAGGAAAGAACGTCGTATAAACATTCGAGAGTTGCCAAATTTCTTTCACTGGAAAAAAAACACATTGGATCTATAGTCCAGACTCTTGAAAACATTGACAAGAAAAAATACTCTTGATTCAATCGGATTTTTGCTTGAATCAAAACGAAATCTGCTTGAATTAAGAGGCTTGGTTCTTGATTTAAGCTTAAATCTGATTGAATCAAGAGTATTTTTTCTTGTCGATGTTTTTAAGAGTCTGGCCTCTAGATCCAATGTGGTTTTTTTCCAGTGTTCGGTAAAACGTTTATTTATAAGAAAAGTTACGAATATTTTCAGGAACTTTAGGTGAAATCGCGAACAATATAATCTGAAAAATTGGAAGAAAAATATTCATGAGTTTACTAGGAAATTCGTGTTTTATCAATCGAAAGTTGGCAGCGCCTGAAGGTTCATACGGCGCTTTTCCGTAGCACGGCAGTATGCCCGCTGACCGCACCACCACCAATCCCTCGGGATCACTGTCTACCACTTTACACCATTTTACGAGACACTCACAGCTCTGGAAAGCCTGAGAGCTGTGGATGCTTAAGGGAGTTAATTTAAATTTCCGTAATGAGCTACTAGACAAGGCCTAAACTAGAAAAATAACGTCACCCCTTTTTTCTTCTAAATCTAATGAGGTAGAAACAAATTCATACCACGAGATTCTTGGAAATCACAATCTTGAACTCGTTCAAGATTGATATAGATATAGAATGATTGATATAGATTGATCTCGTTGTAGCTAGATCGTAGCTAGATCAAGGAAGTATCGTATTTTGCAGTTTCACCGACGAAAGGTAATTTTCTTACCGTATTTGTCACCAAAGGCATCGTGAAAAACACTAGTGCACAGAATTGAGACCATCTCATATTGCTTCACGAAGGAAACCATAGAATTTACCAAACGCGCTCGGGTTGAATTTCACTGCCAAAGAAGTAGCGAACTATCGAAACACACCTTATTCCAGGTAAAGCCAAGGACAGCACTAGATTTTAAATTATAATTGGACCGAGGTTAACAGAAAGGAACCAAGCCACATCAGTTATTGCCAAATTTGACGCAGGGGAACTTAATTTTTAACGAGAGAGTGTTTGTGCGGATTCTTCTGAAAATTTTAATGAATTTGCTTCGTATTATGGAGAAAATTCACCGAAATTTGCACGAAAATGTGCAAAACCGTTTTCATATAAAAAATTAAATTGCCAAATTGGAGTTGACAACAGCTGATGTGGCTTGGTTTCTTTCTGTTAAACGTAGTCCGCAATTATTGACGTGCATAGATAGTGTAAGTTGCGCCTTTTTTACACGATTCCTGTCTAACACTTGTTTCTCAGCAAAAAATTGTCGCTCCTCTGACACGAGGGCGTACTCTCGTTTCCACATGAGCCCTGTTGCCCATATAACTACATGCTCTCCGCGGTTCACGTGAAAATTGAAGTGCGGCTTTACGTCTGAAAGGCGACGAAATGCGTCCTCTCACATATGCTCTCTGCTCAGGGAAAAAACGTTCAAACATTCACGAAATAAAGGTGGGGAGAAAAAAATTCCCCGGGTACTAAATATTTGTCTAGTTCATGCGTGATCCAATCATGCACGTCATTGTGCGTCAATGCCCTCTGATGACATCGTATGAATGATAATTTAAAAAAACCCTATATAGTTAAAAAAAATGATTCTGATGCACGCAGGGGATATAGCCGCGTTAATAGAATTTTTAGGAGTAAAATGTCACGAAAACCTGTATTGTCGAATTGACTGTTTCAAACTATTACTGTTAAACCATTTTTGTCTCGGGTAATGTTATCCGAACTTAAGTTAAAACCTAAGTCGCCGTTTTTTTTATTTTTTAATAAATTACCATTTGTACAAAATATACTTTTAGATGTTCATTACACCTTCGAAAAACTTAATTTTAACTTACGAGACAAAACTTAATGAATAATATTAAAATTTTAGTTGATAAGATACTGCCTCTGGACATTGAGGAGAAAAAAATCACTTGACGTGCGTAGATATGATCCTCCATGCAAAGTTTAAATGAAATTGAACAGATAGATTTTGAGATATGGTTGTACTTACATTTAGGGGACTTCGGGCGGAGGGACACACATTTTTTTCAAATTTGTTTTTTTCTACTCCAGGCATCTTCAAACGCCTAGAAATGATGAAATTTCGCCTTTTTAATGACAATATTTCCTATGTATCCGCAAGGAGAGCAAGAAAGTAATAAAACGGTTCCATTCCAAAATAAAATTGTTTCTTTGTTTTTACTGCACGGAGAAAAAAACTTCGTGCGTGGGACCCGAAGTTTAGGTCATATGGAATCTCTGAAGTTTTCGGATTGAGCATCTGAACACTTAAGGTCTAACTGCCGAAGTTCAGGTCAGACTTACATCTAAAGTACTTCAGTTCTTACATCAGAAGTACTTCAGATGTGAGAACCGAAGTTTTTCGGAGGTGAAAACCGAAGGACTTCAGATGTAAGAACTGAAGTTTCAGATGTGTGATCCGAACCTCGACAGTTAGACCTTAAGTGTTCAGATACTCAATCTGAAAATTTCAGAGATCCATATGACCTAAACTTCGGGTCCCAAGCACGAAGTTTTTTTCTCAAAAAGGAGACTGCGAACAGCCATACCCGGCCAAAGCCCTTGGCACCCCTAATTGCGTCCGTAGAGCGCAGAGAGGCACTTATTTGAAGCAAAAGTAAGCCACCGGGGTCGTAAGGTACAAGGGGATCGAAATTCAAACCCCCTCCCCGTGAATAATTACATCGTAAGAAATGTTTTTTTTTCTTTCTTTCTTTCTTTCTTTTTTCATCTCCTCCCTACATCGTTGGGATTGGAGGCAAGTCCGGTGCGGGTTGTTTTAAGGCACTCGGGAGCTCTCGGTCGGTCCCCTGCGAAGTTGCCCTTCCACCACGAAAACATCCCCAAATCCCTTTGATTAAAGGGGCACGATGTGATTTCCCCTATCGCGTGGCGACTTCGGATTCCAGTGGGACAGTTATTAAATTCCATGGGGAGCATCGGTTGAATTCCCCCCCCCCTTTCGCCCCCGCCCAGCTCCTGTGACGCGGTCGTCGGGTGGTTTTCCAGGAATTTCTCCGGTGGAACTGGGAGAGGGCGAAAAAATTATAACAGAACAATTGGCTTTTGAAAGGTTACGGTTCATTTTTGTCGCGCGCGCCGTTTCAGATTCTCTTGAGAGATGAGGATCGTTTAATCGGCTCCAGCCGACGAAAGCTAACTCCCCCTTCCACCTCGCATAAAGAGTTTCGAAGTTTTAGCATATTGACTGGGAAATCACAAAAATACGTCTCTCTTTTGCTGCTTTTCAAAATTATTCGCACCTATTTATCATTACAAAATGATAATAATCCAACGTATGAGGACGTTTCCGACCGAACAGCCTCTACCCATGTCAACGTTGCTAAGATTGTGCATACATTCAACTGTATAGTAATCGAGAGGTCTGAGCTTTGTTCTGAAATTTGCCTGAAATTTTCTTTGTATTTGTCTGAATATTTTGGCAAAGAAATTTATAATGTTTCGGATTTTTGTGTAATTTTTTGCTTTTGAATCTGATTATACACATAAAACTTATACATTATTTAATTGTCAACAAAAATTAAAACGTGTTTGCTGGATCTGTGGCATCAGGTCAAATTTAGTACAAATAAGTATATTTTATCAATGGTTTTAAACTTGAAAAATGGCCTTGCGCCTTGTGGCTTCCACACAAAATTAACTCTTTAATGTTGCAAAAAATCGTACAAAGTATAGAAGCGTAACTGGCCAAAGATGTGAAGTTTCCCCCGCACCTCTACAGACATAAAACCTGAGAAGTCAAAACTCAAGAGTTGGTTAAAATGATTAATTACTGTTTCAACCAGCGCAGACTCATCAAATGACAAGTATTTGATCGAGTTCCTGGCGCGACTCATGATTGAATCAACCGAAACTTATTAACAACTCTGGCGACTGTTTGATTCAATTTGGGGTGGTTTGATTCAATTACTCGCCGTGCTTTTGTATCAATAAACCAAGCTTTCTCTCCCGCGAATTTGCAGCCGTGGTAAATCAAACTAGAGTTAATCAACAAGTTTTTTGCACGGTTATGACCTCTTTCAGACGAGTGCCCTCGTTTCGGAGCAATGTTTCAAAATCAAGGGTAAAGGGTATAGTACACGAAAATATCCAGTGATGACAATGGACACCACAAGAATGATTTTGTGGTATCAAATAAACAGGTTTAAAATTTCAAAATCATAGGGTAGCCTTTGGCATGGAAAAATTTTCAACCAGTATTAGAAAATGAACATTTGCGTTTCGATTCTCAATCTGATGGCGCAATTGGAAACCACAATGTTAATGCAACGTTTTGCAAGACTTTTAATTGAAAATAAGGGGCATTCGCCCCCTGACAACTTTGCATTCGGAGCCTACCGAAGCGCTTCGCGCCTCATGCGTTATGCGACACGCATTAATTTTATGATTTTATCATGTAGAGCATTAGGGAGGCGTGAACGATCTGTTATCGATACCTTTCCATTTGAAACTGTGATAAAGAATCGAAAATCAAGGTAATTGTTGCGGAAACCCCGTTTATTGATCCTTTTCCATAGGTTTAAAAGGCAGATGTATCGATATATCGCGAGAAAGCACGACACGCCATTGATATAGAGTAAGATTTGCTCGGCTTGACATATTGTCTGGTTAATCTTTACAATTCCACGATTATCATACGGACGAATTTCTATGAAACGGAACTATGTGCATTACGACATGAGCCCTGAGACCTATAAGAATATATGCATAACAGGGCTCACGTCATAATGCACATAGTTCCGTTTGACAGAAATACGTCCATATGAGGGACCGCTTAAATATTACCCGAACCATTTTGGCCAACTGCTTGACCCTACCCCGTTTTGGGAACCACCCATAAGTCACCGTGCCACCATTCTTTTGTAAATCGTAACTCTGACTTGATCAATCTCCCCTCCCCCTAGATTTTCCTAAAAGCTACGCTGGAAACATGAACAATAGCTGATAAGAATTATTTCCTCTCAATGTTTTACTCTTATTTAAAGTGTAAAGCTTACGTAAGCCTGGGTGCGATGTCCCTTCTCCTTGTAAAACCCCATAAGCAAAGCTCAGACCTCCCTCTCCCAAGTTTCTTACGTGATACTTGAACGACCTCTAAGAATTTCAAACCATTCGGTTATTCAATTGATTTTCGATCCAAAAAAAAACAACAACAAAAAACTTTGCACAGACATTGTGCCTTTGACTCGAATTTAATTCTTAAAGGGGGATTGCCTGGTTTTTCTACACGAAGAAATGAAACCTCTAGAATTCGTTCTTGTATTCACCAAATTGTTTGCCTTTCATTTGTTTCAGCGGCTAAACCGAAAATGAAGAGTCACTACCGCGGTCACAAAATGGCGGTGTGGTTGAACCTGATCCCGCAGCTCCACCAACCAGGAGACGATGACGTTAGCATGCGTCACCATCACTTCCACGAGAGAGCCAACTACTTCTACGCAGGTAAGCCAACATTACGTCATCTCGAACGATATATCGTAATTTTTTTTCGTAACATTCGAACAACACGTTACCATCGCCAATTCAAACCATCATTACCATCGGCCATCGCAAATTTCACACTAAACAAGGGAACCTTGCGCATTTCGAACTGAAAATTTCACCGACTTTTCCTCAGAAAACATGGGAAATCAGAAAAATTCTAGATAAAAATTCCACAAGCACATTTTTGTAAAATAAATGATTTGTTTAAGTCAAATTGGCAACCTTGGAATGGAGTTACGTCCTTTCGTTCAGGAAACGACGAGCTGCGGCACCATCCCGCTTCTTGCCAAATACACAGGAACAAATGAGAAAGTTGAAAGTTCCCGCCGTGTGCAAGAACTTAATCCTTTATCGCTCTTCGGACGATATAGGTGCACTCACCGGGACAATCTGAAGTGGATACCAGCGGGACACAACAATTAGACAGAGGAATATTAAATGAAATTAAGTAATTTCACAATTAGTTAGCTCAATGAACGAGGGACTTAATTAGTTAATGCCTCCGTTTGTTGACTCATATTTTCATTAATCAACTCGGATCGGAGGAGGGTAGACGGGCAGAGCGGAGACGGGGTGTCGGGAGAGGGGGGCGCCGAATGTTAATTCGATAAAAATACGGGCCAGCCGAGTGTAAAAGTTATAAATTCTTCAAGGAAACGGCAAGTTGTTGATCTTTCTACGATTTCTTTCCCTTGTCGGTGATTAATCATTTTTCCCCCTCCCTGTCTACCCTGCAACCTCCCCCCCCCCACCTCGCGATTTCTTACTCCTTCCGGGGCGCCTTTTGCGCCACTTCCTTCTAATTGCGGATACTTCGGCTCCGGAAATCAAACCCGCATCACGGATATCCGGTCTAATTGCTCGTTTCGAAAACAACTCGAGTCTGGAGTGGTCGGCGAGCAAAGGATCCGACACCAATTACGTTCGGCTTCCGGGAGAACTCATTTCTTCGAGCAAATTCAAATAGCCGCGCAAAAACGTGGCTAGCTCGAACGGTTTCTCGGAGTGCGATCTTTCATTTACTTAGAATTTCTGACGGAAGTTATCAAGCATCGAGATATGGATCAATTTACACGGAGAAAAAAACGTCGTGCGTGGGACCCGAAGTTTAGGTCATATGGATCTCTGAAGTTTTCAGATTGAGCATCTGAACACTTTAGGTCCAGCTGTCGAGGTTCGGATCACACATCTGAAACTTCAGTTCTTACATCTGAATAACTCTTCACCCAGGTTTTCACCCGAAAACTGAAGTAATTCAGATGTAAGAACTGAAGTTTCAGATGTGTGATCCGAACCTCGACAGCTAGACGTAAAGTGTTCAGATGCTCAATCTGAAAACTTCAGAGATCCATATGACCTAAACTTCGGGTCCCACGCACGACGTTTTTTCTCCGTGTATGTTAGAATACACGTTTCTAGTGAAATTTTTAGAAAGAGACTGAACCGAATCATCTGGTAGTAAAGTTGTGTTGTTTACTTCTAAAAAATCGAAACATTAAGTGTCACAACACTCAAAAACTTCATACTGCCGGTGATTCCACCAGACCACGTATCTCGGTTTGCGACGTTGTAAACTTCCCACCAGACTTTATTTTTTAGACGGAAAACCACTTAACGTCAATTCTTGAAAACTTCCATGTTTTTTCTGCTATGTGCGAAGAAAATTCTTTGAAAATTTTAGGAAATGCTACTGATTTGCTCTCCTTCAAACAAATGAAATGAGAGTGGAGATTTTTAAACACCGCAAACGGGATACGTGGTCTGGTAGTTTCACCATCGATACGTAAGAAAAAAAACAAGAGGTCAAATGAAAGCTAAGTTTTTTTAACATAAAAATGCAAAACGTTCTGGTGTCTAACAACATTATAACTAACTGTAAAAATCGAAGATAAATAAAATAAAACTCGAACTATTCCACAAACGCAACGGCGGCGACTGTACTAGATGTTCTACTGACACCAGTAGGTTTTCCTTACGAGTGCTTTCTTCATGATTTATTTCAAGTTCTTATTACTATATCCTCCAATTTCATTAAATAATTACAAGATTCTTGAGCTTGAAAATAATTTTCGCATCATCACCATCATTGACAACGCATCGAACTTTTATTATTACAAATCTAATTGGAAATTGTAATTTTGTCCTCGGACCTCTTCAACAACAGCAACCACACCAAAAAAAACTAATCCACCCTAAAAATAGCGAAGTTGACTCAGGGACGCTACGTTGACCGAATCCGAGGGGAATAAAAGTTGTCAAAAGAAAGCGAAATTTGTTGGAAGAGGGAGGGAGATGCTCAACAAATTTCGGAAACTGGCCCAAATTGTGATTTAAAAATGTTTATTTGACGGCCAGAAGTATCAAATACCGAATAAGGGAGTGCGACCATTGTCTTCTGTCTTCATTTTGTCTCCCATGACACACGAAAGCTAATCAGAATCATAAATATATGAATATTCCAAATATTCTATGGAATGACTTCGAATCGAGAGTGTAAAATGAAGGTTTCGATCCGGCGCGCCTGCTCTAGCCAATCGGTCAAGTCATCTCTTTGTCCACGAATAATAAAAAGCAAACCTATTTTCGATAAATCGAGGAGATTTAGAGCAGCGAACTCCGGCAGATACAAGTGCGCAGTGTATTGGAAGCAAAAAGGGAGGGGCTTCATATGCATTGCATCGGACAAGACTGAGGTTGGGGTGGCTGGGGGTTCCGGGGGGAGGGGGGTTATCAAGTTGCATCTGGCCGGACAAACCCGATATGTTTTGTTTCCAGCCCAATCGGATTAACTGAATAATGACAGAGGAATTGATATGGGTGATGACTGAATACGCGCAGTTTTTATTGCAGTCCCCCGGTCCTCCGATCGCCCTTTTACATGTCCTGCGGTAGGCGAGAGCGTTTCGGCTCGCAGCGGGGCGATTTTCCGCCCGTTTTGGCCGGTTTGAACATTTGTAACGAGTTTTCCAACTTTTAACCACCGGAAATTTTGCAGGAATGGAGGGAAAGGATTAACGTGCGCATCCTGTATGATGCCTCTTTCAGTGGAGTCAGCTAGATCATATTGGGTGCGCAATCTTACCAAAAAGCCCCAAAAACTGTGCTCAGTTGTAGTATCATAGGATCGATCACAGTCCTTTATACTGCCGTGCTAAGGAAGAATGTCATATGAACATTCGAGAGTTGCCTAATTTCCCTCGATGAAACATGTATTTTTGACGAAATTATGCACATTTTTCTTTGAAATTTCTAGATATTTTAGAGTAAATTGCGTACAAAATTGTCTGAAAATGTTGGAAATAAATATTCAAAATTTTCCCAGTAAATTTGGTTTTTATCGAATGAAACTTGGCAACGCCTGAAGGCTCGTACGGCGTTCTTCCTTAGCACAGCAGTATAGAGCAGTGGCGTGACGTGAATTGCGATGTGTCGATTGCTCTGCCATTTAAACCTATGGTAAAGAATCGATTAAGGTGTTCGCGACGAACACCCTGTTTATCGATTCTTTCCCATAGGTTTAAATGGCATAACAATCAATGTATAGTAAAGCAAGCCACGCCACTGTTATACGAGGGCTGTCCCAAAAGAAACCGGACTTTTGTCATAGAAGGCGAACCGAGCGTCGTAATGAAGTTTTCTTGGGTTTGTTTGAAAAGCTGATAAGCCACTGGAGATGCTTGTTTTTACAGAATGCAAAAATTCGTCTTGTAAGGAAACTACACGCTTTGGAGTAAAGGAAAGTCAAACTCGAGTTGCGATTTTTGTCTTTATTTCAAGAAAAATTTGGATACAACTTAAAAATAAACCCAGTTTTAAGTTAAAAACTTCGTTGCTCTCTTATTCAAATGCTTAAAAATAAGGAAATTAACATTTTTAAGCAGCTTACCAAGTCATCACCTATCCCCTTCAAAATACTCGCCAGCTTTGTCGATGCATTTTTGCCACCGTTTCTTCAATTGGAAGAAAAACTGTTGGAAAATCCTCAGTTTGAATGATCGCAATTCCTTCAAGGTGTTCTCTTGAATTTCCGGAATGGTTTGAAAACGTCGACCTTTCAAGGTAGATTTAAGTCGTGGAAATAAGAAAAAATCACACGGAGCCAATTCCTGGTTTCTGCATCACGATAATGCACCTGCCCATGCATCCCTCCAAATTCGCGAATTTTGTGCAAAGAATGCCACGAGTGTCCTCCCTCATCCCCCTTATTCACCTGACCTGGCTTCGTGTAATTTTTTCTTATTTCCGCGACTTAAATCTACCTGGAAAGGTCGACGTTTTCAAACCGTTCCGGAAATTCAAGAGAACACCTTGAAGGAATTGCGATCATTCAAACCTGAGGATTTCCAACAGTTTTTCTTCCAATTGAAGAAACGGTGGCAAAAATGCATCGATAAAGCTGGCGAGTATTTTGAAGGGATAGGTGATGATTGGTAAGCTGCTTAAAATGTTAATTTCCTTATTTTTAAGCATTTGAATAAGAGAGCAACGAAGTTTTTAACTTAAAACCTGGTTTTATTTTTAAGTTATATCCAAATTTTTCTTGAAAATAAAGACAAAAATCGCAACTCGAGTTTGACTTTCCTTTACTCCAAAGCGTGTAGTTTTCCTAACCAAGACGAATTTTTGCATTCTGTAAAAACAAGCATCTCCAGTAGCTTATCAGCTTTCAAACAAGCCCAAGAAAACTTCATTACGACGCTCAGTTCGCCTTCTGTGACAAAAGTCCGGTTTCTTTTGGACAGCCCTCGTAGAGAGAGTTGAGACAACGCGGCTCATAGTTGTCTCAAACAGGAATAAAGATTACACAAATCGGACGTTTTTTGTAATCTTTGATCAATCCACTTCCGAATTCCTGTCTCCGTTTCCTCTCTCAGTCCATTTGTTCCTTGCCGTACCCCCAATCACCCGGTCCATTCCAGTTTATAATCCTTGCAATTGGTGAAAATGTAATCTGTATTCCAGTATGTGAGACTGTAAAGGCCTAAAATACGGGAACCAATCAAAAATGGATTCGCATTGTCTTTACTCTTAGTATAAAAGGACTGTAGGATCTTTTCAAGATAACAGACGTGTTGAAATGTTATGGGTAACTTCCAGGTCTCGGGCAGTGACAGTTGGACGTACTTCTGCTAAACGGAACCAGAGGCAGGTGGTAAAGAAGGGGTGCGCTCGTCAGTTGAGGGCCGTGGCAAATGAATGGGAATTATGAAGCGCCAGTGACGTCAGCGGCGTCACCACGACGGGACCAGTGGAGGTACCAACCTCGCAGATTTAGAGGAAAAATCCTTGAAAAAAAAAACCTCAAAGAGCCTCTACGTCCACTTTTTTTTACTGTGCATGAGCACGGGATCTTCAACTCATGAGCCATGTCCACAACGCTCTTGACACATGCCCCCGGCTCATGAGTACCGCACACAGTTGACGCTTAGTTCTGTTTGGTAGAATGTATAATTCTGCTTTTCCATTTCCCCAATAGGAATCACGCCCACTTTTACATTGTTTCCTATGCAGCTCATCGCGAGGACATCCCATCTTTCCCACTCGTAAGTAGTTCCGTTTGGCAGTAGTACGTCCAATTTATACCAACCTTGCAAAACTATTAGCAATTAAATTACAAAACCGTAATTAGCTTATATCGCCTTCAAAAACTGTTGATACTATACGCTTGCAGTAGTGTTTAAATAGTTGCAATTTAAGGCAGTGCTTTACATTCTCCAACGATTTTTTGTCTCTCAAAGATTTGTCATGTTTATCATAAAATTTAATACGTATGACTACGTACGTGGATGACTTTGTCTTTTGTTTTGAGAAATTTTAACCTTTTAACTTCAAGAGTAGAAATTAGTAACGGGCTGTTGAAGTTTGGTAGAAGTTTTTCCGATTTTCATGAGACTTAAGTTTTTACATGCCTATTGTTTTCAGTGAAAGCTTTTGATACTCCCAAAAAACCGGGTTAAACAGCATATTCGACAGCACTGCGCCACGATGTTATTGTCGCTCTTTGGGCGTGAAAGCGTAACTGCAAATTGAGAAGAGCCTTGGAAAGTATAGAGTTGTATAGACAATAGAGCTCAACTAAAAAAACAGTCACACCCTTATGTCAGAAGAGTGACAGAGTGACTCGTCCTGATCCGCAGCTTTCGCCGGGGTGAATTCGATTTTAGACCCCTTCCCTTTCCCCTTCCACAACCCTGGCCCTATCGCTATTAAACCGTGGCCACCCTTTCAAGCATAATCTGTCACTCCCATCGAAAATCTGACTTCATTAATTTCTCACACCCATTTACATTACGTGCTCAATACTCTTGTCTGTTTCACCTTGGAAATTTATTTAGTGTCACTTTCTGTCAGATATGGTTTCGCTTAGAGTTAGAGTACCCATATTAGCTCTCTATACAGGATAGGCGGATGAAGCCAAAGATACTTTTAGAGATTCGATAACTCCCATTACCCTCGCATTTGCTCCAAAATTAAGTCCAATATGTCTTTCCCTCACTAATTGGTGTATAGGCACAAGGAATGTATTAGGTGACCAGCCAATCGTATGCCACCAAGAGATTACGAGTTTGAACATGATTGTCCACGGGGGTAAGGACCTTGACCTTAGTCCATAGGGAAAATTTCAATGAAGCAATTTTTGTTGAGTTGTGTCGAAAAACTGCGTTTTAACGTGATTCTAAAGTGAAGTTAATTGTTGATTTGAGTTCCTACTTTTTAGTTATATTTCTTACCGCTTGTTTATTTTTAATTCTCCTTTAAAAATTATTCATTTGCTAAATACAATCCTAGCTTAAGCACACTTAAACTATGCGGTCGAAACTGCAATAGCGGCAAAGGAAAACCAACAAGGCCGGCGGCGTGGTGGCCACTTCAATATTAATCCTCCTTTGCATTGCTAAGGCGCAATGATACAACTATTCGCACTCTCCGGAATGCGTGAGGTATCACGCCGCAATTGAAGGCGTTTTTGAAACTACCAACTTTCCGTATGTCGGGATTCCTGTGTCGCATAAACGGGGTGTCTACTGAAACTGGTCGACAATTATTAAGAACTTTCTCAGTACCTTTCAAAAAAATCCTTCCAGAGAAAAATTCCTATCTCAAACTTTGATAAAAATGACGAGTAGCTGAAAAAATGGAACCAATCGATGCGATACATCGCATGTTGTTTTGACACAAAATATGGCGTCCATCGAATCACCTTAAGTATGTCTTCGGCGAAAAACTCTCACAAAAGTCTCGAGAGTAAGCTACGTGAGGTAAATTTTATTATCCGCACCATGCGTAAATTGCATCATCAGGGTTCCTACTGGTCCGGAAAATCCGGAAATAGTACTGATTTTTTTAAGACGGTCCGGAATATATGAAAAAGTACGGAAACTCCCTACATGAAGGTGCGAAATTTTTCTCTTCCGGCCTCGGTTTTTAAAATAGCCTGAAAAATATGCAATACGTTGCGCAATAGTTCTTATAATGCAGTATACTCACGCTAGATTGTGATTGTGAAGTCAGTTCTGCCTTGCTAAGGAAGAACGCCGTATGAACAGAGTTGCCAAATTTCCTTCCGTAAAATGTTTATTTTCGAGAAAAGATATGAATATTTTTCTTTGAAAATTTCGAAGACTTTAGGTGAAATTGCGAATAAAATTATCTAAAAAATTGGAAGCAAAATATTCATAAGTTTACCAGGAAATTCGTGTTTTACCAAAGGAACTTTGGCAACGCCTGAAGGTTCATACGGCGTTCTTCCTTAGCACGGTAGAGTTGATCCTTAGGCCACTAATGAGCTTCAAATTTCGTGGCTGTGTCATTTTACTCGCGATGCGCGCGTGAATTGCGACAAATTTTGATTTTCTCAACTAAAGGTACCAAAACCTACGGAATTTTTCTGCTCATGAGGTACTGAATGTTTTGGAAAGGTACTGAATGTTTTGGAAAGGTACTGAGAAAGTACTTAATATTTGTCGACCAGTTTCAGTAGACACCCCGTTTATGCGACACAGGAATCCCGACATGGAAAGTTGGTAGTTTCGAAAACGCCTTCAATTGCGGCGTGATACCTCACGCATCCCGGAGAGTACGAATAGTTGTATCATGGCGCCTTAACAATGCAAAGGAAGATTAATATTGAAGTAGCCTCCACGCTGGCCTTGTTTTGGTTTTCTTTTGCTGCTATTGCAGTTTTGACAACATCGTTTAAGTGTGCTTAAGCTAACGATTGTACTTAGCAAATGAATAATTTTTAAAGGAGAATTAAAAATAAACAAGCGGTAAGCAATATAAGTAAATAATAGGAACTCAAATCAACAATCAACTCAAAGGCACTGAAAAAGCACTGATTTTTTCTACTCGTGGGGTACTGAATTTTTCGGAAAAGGCGCTAAAAAATGCTAAGGCGGTACTTAATTTTTACCAGCCAGTTTTAATAGACACCCTGATTATAATTTTGCAACCCTGAAAGATTTAAGTACGAATTCGGACTTTACAATTTTTTTCAGCAATCAATAGCGCCTTCTTAAATACGACAACAAATAATTGGAATTCTCTCTAAATCGCTCAGATTGACACCGGTTTCCCCGCCTAATTTGACGGAAATTCTCTTTTTGGTGAAATCCTCTCGCAATTGAGTCCCTCCATCAGACCGAGAGAATTTTTGGAAATCTAAGAATCTATCTAGGCTGTCCAGGAGCAGTGAAAGCTGTTCAAACAAAGTCGCTTTAGAATCACAATAAATTAATTACTGCGACGAAAAAGATTGGGGCGGAGTGAGAGGAGAGGCATTCAACGCACCTTGGAATAATTCAAGCCCGCAGAAGGTTTCTTCAATCCGTGTTAATGATTTAACCCCGAGTAAACGTTTTAATCCAAGCCGAGAGGGAGGTTGCCACATTCCCATTAAATCTCTGAAAGTCCTATCAAATGATTGTCGAGTGTGAAATTTTAGGGTTTAATCCGCCAATCCTGCATTTGTAGTATTGGCATGGATGCAAAATTTCCTGAAATACCTCCGAGTTACCCCGTATGAATCAACATGAGATGCGAAAATTAAACCGCACGCAACGTGGATTCCTGTCTGGAACAAGCTGCGATTTAGCGGCGCAGATCCAACACCTCTTGTGAACGGTCGGAATTTTAAACGATCCACTCTCCTTTATTCTGTCCGTCGTGTTTTCTGTAATGTTGCCAAGTTGAATGAAACTTTAAAACTTATACACAAGCATGCGTATAAAAGGACTTCTTTACTTCGTCGGATCGGCAGCCTCGCTTTGCAGTCCCGCTGTGCTCGGCGCCCAATTAGCATAACATAGGCAACCGGTCGAACAATGCGGGCGGTTTCTAGTGCACAATGACGTAAGTGTATTAATTGAAGTGTTCTTTTTAAGAAAGTTTTCATGTTGTTAAAATCGGAAACCATTCGCAACCACACGCAAGACAGTTTTATACTCGTAGCTGCTGCATAAGAATTCAGTCTGGTGCCCTCAAACAGAAAAGAATAAAATAAATTATATTATTTCGATCATATACGTTTAATTAATGATTAAAATCCTCGCAAAAAAATCTCTCGCGCTTCTGAATTTCGCGTATAATACTTTTCATCTCACTCGAATGCTCGAAAAATTAAGGAGAAGAATCTCCCCATTGAGGATTCAATTGGCCGTTTCTTTTCTTTTTTTCTTTTTAAAAAAAATCATGGATTGCGTTCTTTTCACAAGTTTTATATATCTCTAGTAGTAAGTTCAACAATCAGCCGGCAAGTTTCACTATTGTTATGTTTTTTCTTACAGTGAAAAACACCATGGCCAATCGATGGCGAACACCTGATAATGCCCACCAAGTTTTGAATTTCCGCTCTTTAATTGAAGGGCTTAAAGGACAAGAGGCATAAGTGCAGTTTCGAGAAATACGTGTTTGAGGTTTTGAAATTTTAAACCTTCACATGGATTCTAACGGTGGAAAGAAAGTTCAAACTTTTTGATGCTTAAAAATTGGAATTTGGTAGCGAATTTTTCAGAGAATATGCATTAAGATTAGTTTTACTTGAAATCAACAATACCTCAATTTTTCAAAAACCGCTTTTATGCACCGTGTCCTCCAAGCCCAGTGTTCTGCCTTCCCCCTAAAATTTTAGGAGCCACCTCGGCCGGAAAGCCTAATTTTTAGGAGCCATCTACTATTTTTTAGGAGCCATCTACCACTTGTTAGGAGCCAAATTATTGCTCTCGGGTTGCGCTGCAAACGGTGCGTGTAGAGAGCGCTCCATCGGTACCGCTACTTCCCGATTGCAAGTTCAATCTGTCAAATTTTTTAGGCACCACGCTGCCCCCCCCCCCCCCATTTTCAGGCGCCAAGGCTCGATTTTAGGCGCAGTTGGCGCATGGCGCCCGGGGAAGGTAGAACACTGTCCAAGCCCCTCAAATGGCGTTTGCAATATTCCGCGTGGATGGGAACGACATTGAATTCCGAGCCGGCAGCCGTGAGGAAACTGCGAAGAAAAAGGGGCGGGAAAGGCAGGAAAAGCTGTCGCTGCTCGCACAAACTAAGCGTCAGCGAACTGATAGCCAAGTTGGGGCTGATATCAGAGATGCCGGCTCCTCGACAGGGCGCGAAAGTTTGGAAAATGCTCGATTTTGAGCCGGGTCTTTTGTTCGGGCCCCCGCCCCACCCCGGAGCCGGACTCTTATCTCCTCCGCAGAGTCGACTGTGACACTTCGCGCAACTATCCAGGCCCACAGTGGGGATGGGGTGCGGCCGCGGCTGAGGGTAGCAGCCCCTCTGGCCAACTTGTCAGCCTACACAATACGTATGAACTTCTGCAAACCGCAAATCACCGGGTCGCGCTTTTGCAGTGTTGCCAACTTCAACGTCCGATGAGCTTGGACGGTGCTGTCGTACAAAGGACAAACGCCGTATGAACTTTCAAGCGTCGCCAAATTTCCTTCGATAAAACACGAATTTCCTGGTAAATTTATGCATTTTTTTCTTCCGATTTTTCAAATAATTTTGTTCACAATTTCATCTAAAGTCCCTGAAATTGTTAAGGAAACATCTCCACTACTTTCCTCGAAAATTAACACTTTATAGATGGAAATTAGGCAATTCTCGAATGTTCATACTGTAAGGAGGGTGGTTTTTGGGTTGGATAAAGGACGAACTATGAGGGCTACATGACACATATTTATTTATACTATTTCAATTATTGGTTTCACATACACATATATATGAACAGGCCTAAGGTCTGAGAGTGGCTATGAGATGGGGAGGGGGGGGGGGTCGGGTCTGAGCCGAGTTTGGTGTACGCGTCCGGGCGTGATGGTAGTGCGGGTCTGAGCCGCGGAGGTTCGGGCCTTAGCCCTGGTGCTTACGGGACGGGCCGATGACTGGGACTGGTTGGTCTTCTACAAATCTTGATCAAATACTGGTGCCCGGCCTATGCTCCGGCCACTATTTATAGTCGATCGCCGACTCCCCACCAGGCTGGTTTGCAGCTTTGCGATAGGAAACCGAGCGATCGAACTGCAACTAGCGGCCGAAGTCGGAATTGCGTCGAGCGGGCGCGTCAGCACGCCACGCGCACTGCTGAGTGCGAGTGCCGCGCCGCCACAATACGGCGTTCTTCCTCAGCAATGCAGAGTAATTCCTTATCCTTCCCCCTTTGAAAAGCAGAGTACCCATATTCTAACACTAAAAATGTCACTGCCAATCTTCAGATTCCAGTATCAAACGAGGGTGGCCAAAAATGGTCATGGATTAGCGTGCTTTCGCAAAAATTATGAAAAAAGTAATGAATATTTTTTCGTCGCAATTTTTCGAATCGGTAGAATAATTTGCGCAGAAAATTCCCTGTTAAATTCAAAAAAAATTTCACAAGTCTTCTAGAGAATTGGTATTTACGAAATTTGACAACGTTCGAATGTTTACACGGCGTTTTTCCTCAACGTGGCAGAATGGATCTAAGAGGATGAAAATTTATTAGTTCCACTTCGATTCTGCATTTACAGCAGATAGATAAAAACTTACAGCCCCTATAATAACTGGATCAATTTATTTATTCGTGTGATTTTTGAATCATTTACGATAATGTCAATACGGTCAAACTAATCGGGCGCGGGACGGTTCTGAGCGTCAGTTCCCTTGGCAGGTATCAGCAATTTTCCAGTCGACTTTTTTCACCCCTTTTTTCGGTAAATGCATGATCGGTGACGAGTGGGAAAATGCATTAATCTTCCAACTGTGACGGATTCAATTGCCTTCATCAATAAAAAACAGGTTTTTGGAAAAAAAAGCCGGACGAATTAACCGCAAAGCTCGTCATGATATTCTTCACACCTCAATTACTCTCCCTGACAACTTTCCGTGTCCAACTCTCAACCATTTTCATTCCCTTTCGTTCCCTGTAGCGAGTATTTTTAATCGTTCAGCGATTGTGATGCAACTATGTGCGTCATAGATTATGGTGTCATTTGTAAACCACGAATTTTACGTAAGTTTTACGAGAAAATTTCTAGGTCACGTTGGTTTTTTCACCGCTACCGAAAATAGCCAAAGCACTGATCGCTCTCTTGATAATGCTAGCGCTAACATGTGATTTTATTTTACGCAGAAACTTCAATTAAAATATCATTGAGTTCGCACGTGAATGTAATTTTTACGTAATGTGTTTGATGTGACGGCCATTATCTCTTGGATTTAATGGTTGAAAGTAAAAAAATCAGGAAAGTTATGCGTGGGAGATCGTTCATAAAATACGTGACGCTTTAGGAGAAGCCATTTAGCGCTGATTTTCGAAAATTCAAAAGGAAAAATCTCCGCGATGTGGCAAATTTCCATCTGATGTTCATCACGAAACACCATTTCAAGAGTAGAAAAGGTCTAACAGAGCGTTCATCAACGGAGATGCAGACCTGCGTTTTCATTATTGGGGGGGGGGGGGGGTGGGGGGGGGGTCGTAAAATCGTATCATTTTAGGAAAGACCCCTTTCCAAACACATAGCCCCTCGGCAAATACGGCTGTTAACGCCATATGCATATGCATTGTTGTTCCTATACGTACATTATTCATAAATCTAAGTTGGAGCAGAAAACGAAACACGGTTACACCGTCTAATACACGGTTCATGATACCATCTTATATGTTTTTCGATGGGTGATATCTCAGTTAGTATTAAGATTAGAAACGGTCAGGCCCCCCTGCCCCGCCCTTTCCACGCCACTGGGTAAGGCATACTTACATCTCTTGCCAATCTGTAGGTTTTAAGCACCAAACCCTACGACCAGCGCAACTGATCCGGTAGACGCCGCACTGTGCTGCATCCTTACGGACGATATGGACAAAAATCGGTAAAAGACACTTAACTTTAAATAATGAGGATTGTGGCACCGACCTAGGAAAGCCCTTTGGCATTATCAAAGTAAAACAATCGCGGAATAAGGAAATGTTTTATCTCAGGACTTTTTGCGTATTTTTCGTGGCAATTTCATTTGAAGTTGGCAGCCTCGAATTAGCCCTATGTTAACAATGTAAAAGCAACGTGAAACACCCAAACTTTAACTTCAAATATCTCTGATAGTCACAAAAAGTCGCAAGATCTTTTTGATCGAATTGAAGTTGGATATCTGAGGATTAAGAAAATGTGAACCACCCAGAGCATTTTGCGTTTCAAGCGTGAAATCTGCATTTAAAGTTGACGTCTTTTTCCCGTGTATTTCTTATGGGCCAGTGATTCTTAACCCATTTCCCGACCACTTTCTACCCAAATTTGAAGTAGTTTTGAACGACAAAATTTAAAAATGAACCATCATTGTGGATCAAAAATATCTTTAAGGTGACAAACTCCTAAAAAAATATTCAAATGTCGAGTTAAGAATTTCTTCTTTTTGCCCACAAAGGACTGCACTGTGCGCCGCATTAATCCAATGCTATCTTTTCATGATTTTTAAAAATACTTGATGTAGAAAAATTAAACTTTAATTCTGACTAACCTTAAAAGGACAACGCAACGCTGGGAATGTTCACCCAAACGTAAAATGCAAACTAGCAGAAAATTAGCTCGTTCGCGACTGCAGTCGCGGGATTTTAAATAAATTCAGGGGCCTGGAGCGAAGTTGAAGGATGTTTGCCGGCAGGTTGGAGCTGCAACACACGGCGTAAGTTGTGATTAAACTCGATTTCCAGGATTAAAAATAAATACGGTGATGCGATTTTGAAAATAGATTTAGCTCGGTCTCGGCCTACCCGGGAGGCAAATTACTGGCTCGGGTGTCTCGGCTCTTTCATCTCAAGCATGAAGATGCTCCTCAGAGCTTTAAATCGCTGTTGACAAATTATCTATTTTTTACTGAGAACCGTCGCTCAGTGGATCAAAGATGTTGCTGATGTTGTTAATGCCAAAATATTTATTGTCACTGAAAGTAGAATCTAAGGATTCAATTTGATGTAGCCGTTCTAGGTCATTTTTCCTACACTGAAAAAAAAAAAACACATTGGATCTAGAGTCCAGACTCTTGAAAACATTGACAAGAAAAAATACTCTTGATTCAATCGGATTTTTGCTTGAATCAAAACAAAATCCGCTTAAATTAAGAGGCTTGGTTCTTGATTTAAGCTAGATTATGATCGAATCAAGAGTACTTTTTCTTGTCGATGTTTTTAAGAGTCTGGACTTTAGATCAAATGTGTTTTTTTTTTCCAGTGTATTTTTTTCCCCCACATCAGGTTCTCCTAATACGTGTTTCCTTCTCGTTTTTTTTCCCCTTTACAGTTAGTCCTACTAGTCATATGTCTCACTGGCTATGTTCCTAAGGGTGTTCATCCCAATAATAATTATTATCGCAATGTAAACATGAGTAGAGCAGAGAGAAATATTTCGGCCTAACCTCGCAACTTACATTGGTCTCTAAGAGATTCTGTCGTACCAAGGGGTAACGCTGTATGAAAATTCGAGAGTTGCTCAAGAATGAAAAATATTTACATTTTCGCCAGGAAATTCATGTCTTATCAAAGAGAATTTGGCAACGCCGGGCAAGTCGGATTTTGGGAGAAAATAGAATTTGAGAAGAAAAACATAGAAGCACGTCCTCCACATTAGACGAGTAATATAACCGTTATTCGTGGTATCAAAAGGCAAGAAGGAGCAATGGCCCTTAACCCCTTTGCAGTGTTAAATTAACCGTTCTTTGGGTCCATTCTAGTGTATTTTGGCCAATTCCAAAAGATTTGATAATTTTGTTGAGGTTTTGTTCCCCTTTAAATTTTGCTGAATCGATCCACTTGCATGGCTTTAACAAATTACCCAGCCTCGTGCGCCTCTTACAGCGTGATTCCTCATCTTCTCAGAAAGCATTCGCGCGAACATTGCCAAACTTTTCGGCAAGATCAGACGGAACGAATTTGAAATGCAGATCCCGACTGCTCATTTGCCAACCCTAGGCCCTCATCCCACACTCAGCTCTGATTGAAATACGAACTTCTTCAGTTACAGGCGACAAGACCCAGACCCGCCTTTCGCCGCATTGCCAACGTGCATGCTAAAAGTTAACGCATAAAGTCTGGATAGGGAGCGAGGGGATTTTCGCGAAATCCGGCAGCGTTGGCCACAGCTTCCACGAAACTGCAGAACAATACTTCTGCAACACTCATAAACCCTGACCTCCAGAGCTGCACGCGCTTATTGTGGTCCCCGAGCAAGCATTCGCAGTCCCCGTCGCTACCCTCGCAGACACCCGGTCTGGGGAGCGTGCTAATTTGCCCCTTCATTCTTGTCGGTTAGACCAAACGCGACGCAAGGTGAAACTTCAGCGCACTAATTTGCGTCTTTATCCACGTCGACCCGGCTCAACGTCAACGCAGCGAGAAACCGTCTCGAGTTCGCTCCTGCTTTAGTTGTAAACATATTTTACAGTCTGAGGGTCTGAAGTGTGTAGCATTTAAATCTTCGGCGAATTTTCTAATTGATCAGGAAGTTACAGTTTCTTTGTTACACAAAGTTCTTGTTTAAATAAATAATCGGTTTAAACTTCTTGAAAATGTTTGTACGTTTTTGACGTATTGATTATTTACAGTTCCTAAGGTCATCACGGAAAAAAAGAGGCAGGGGTTGTTGGATAATAAGTCCAATTAATTGCGGTACTATCCCAATTTAAAACCGTCTTGAATTCGCTCCTGCTTTAGTTGTAAACATATTTTACAGTCTAAGGGTCTGAAGTGTGTAGCATTCAAATTTTCGGCGAATTTTATACTTGATCAGGAAGTTACAGTTTCTTTCTCACACAAAGTTCTTGTTTAAATAAATGATCGGTTTAAACTTCTTGCATATGCTTGAACGTTCTTGACATTCATGACGACAATTCATGACGTCATGCTGTACAATCATGACGTCATGCTATATAATCATGATCAAGTCCATAGCCGGTATCAGACGATCAAAGTGGAGCTCTCAAAGTAGAGTCACGTGGAGTCACGTGACCCCAATAAGGCAATGAGAGGGCTAATGGAAGGTCACGTGACCCAACGTGACGCCGTTTTGAGAGCTCTACTCTGATCATCTGATACGGGCTCATTGCAACATTGAGTTGAATTCTAGAAAGGAGCCCATGACGAAGACTACCTTTCATGACGTCACGATTAATAGTCGCTACACCTTTTTGTTGTGTTGCAGGTGCAGTGAAACCGGAAACGATGACGCGCTCACCGGTCATGGAGGTGCCCACGGCGCCGGGCTCCATCCTGGTCGAGTGTCCCCCCAATGTGACGTCACTGCTCGAGGAAGGCGGCCCGGATGACGTCATCGACAATCAACTGGATCTGAAGGACAGTAGCACCGGGGGTGGCATCGGTCAGCAGGAGGACGAGGAAAACTTGCTCAGGAAACTCACCTCGCGCCATTATAGCTATACAACTGCCTTAGGTAACCACCGCTCTTTTTTAAAGATACAGGGTGATTCGGGATTGAATTAGAACATTTTCGATTCTTAAGGTCTAAATGTGGCTTTACTGGAATGTGATGTTTTCCTCAAAAACTCTTTTCTTTCAAAGATCAAAAATCTGCGCAAATCATGTCCCTTCCCCTTACTATTGTGCCATTCTGCCGTGCCAAGGAAAAACGCCGTATGAACATTCAAGAGTTGCCAAATTTCTCAGGATAAAACATGTATTTTTGAGAAAAGTTACGTATATTTTTCCATGAAATTTTCGGATATGTTAATTCAATATGTGAACAAAATCATCTGAAAATTTCAACAAAAAATATTCAAAAAATTTTCAGTAAATTCGGTTTTCAGTAAATGAAATCTGGCAACGGCTGAAGGCTAATACGGCGTTCTTCCTTAGCATGGCCAGGAAAGGCGTTTTGCATGGTATCGTTGCTTATGGACCGCATTACATGAAACTGAGTGAGCAGGGGTTATTATAATCGCATAGTAACACGAGGAAAAACTCAGTATTTGTGGGTTCGAGGAAAAATCGATGGTGAAACTGCTGGAATGCGTAACTTCGTTTTCGGTGTTTTTCTGTGGTACTTCATTTTCTACCCGAGAATCTAAAAAAATAATTTCTTGGAAACTCCGCGATGATTCTTCTCCTCTACGTGAAGAATATTCTGTGAAAATGTCAAATCATTATGTTGGTCCGGTGTCCTTTTGAAACATACAAAATTTAAGTGGAGATTTTGACACTCTGTAACCAAGATACGCATTTTTTTCAGTTTTGCTGTCAATATTAACTTTTCGAAAAAAAAATCGATTTCAACAAAAGTATCACCCCCCCCCCCCCCCCGCCCATTCCTAAAAAAAACTTCTTCAACCATTGGTTTTCTTCGAGCTATGATTAGTGCGTAAGTAGTGTGAGGAGTAGCAATTAGAATTATCCTTTGTCATAAATTATGGTATTAAAGTTTTACTGTCCAGTAAACGCACACTCTCTCGTAAAAGTTATATTTTGGATGGACATTTAAAAATTCCCAGATGTAAATAGGACAACCAAACCAGAATATTTGACTAAAGAAAGTGGTCAGAGCATTATTTGAGAAGCACGTTGAAGCCATTTGCGTGAGAAGTTCAAAGACAGAGGAAGTTGTGGTTGCGGTGTTTGGTTCGCAGCTTGCAGCGTGTTCCTTTTCTTTCACCTCACGGCGTCGGAAAATTCCCAAACGTATCGCGGCAAACAGACATAAAAAGTTTTTTCTTCAGTTTGAGTTCAAACTATTACCATTTAGGTAATAATGTCTTCTCGTTGCCGAATGTATTGGGAAAAAAATCGGGGCATTTCTCAGAGAAGAATTGCTTCTATCTCCATAGCGTATACTAAGTCATTAAAAGTTTTAAACAAGAATTGCATCATTAACCGGAATAAATTAAAAATTCTGAGTCACGTTTGCAAGCAACATTAAAATATCCTGATACAGTACGGACGATTGCATGTAGTCATTATTGAACTTACAGAGAACCTAAAATCCGATGAAGTCAAATGTCTAAAATCACTAAAATCGTCTAAAATAACTTTGATAAATCTTAACGCCCCATTCCAATGAATCGTCGGCTTCAATTTTGTTTAGGCGTTTAGGTATTTATTTGGAAAGTAGAGCCTGTTCATAATTCGAACATAAAATTACTGAAGACATATTGAGTGATGATATTTTAGAAAAATTAAAATTTGGATAAATTAAGTTAATAGTATATCTGTACTAAAATGGCAGCAATCCATTTCAACAGTCTCAGAAAATCGTGAAATTAATCATGCGCTAATATGGTGGGTGAGTTTTAAGAATGATACAAAGTTTTCAGCAAGGTGATACACTTAACTTAACTGTGTTTTAAAACGATAGATTCATGTCAAAAAGGAGCCATAACACAAGTTGCAATAATTCTTACAGCTGCTTCTTGTCAAACGAAATCTTCACCATCGCAAACACCCCACTTTGGAAAAAAAAACACATTGGATCTAGAGTCCAGACTCTTAAAAACATCGACAAGAAAAAGTGCTCTTGATTCAATCAGAATCTAGCTTAAATCAAGAAGCGAGCCTCTTACTTTAAGCGAATTTCGTTTTGATTCAAGCAAAAATCCGATTGAATCAAGAGTATTTTTTCTTGTCAATGTTTTCAAGAGTCTGGACTCTAGACCCAATGTGTTTTTTTCCAGTGCAACGCAATCTCTAAAAATGTCTAAAAAATCATTTTAATAAATATAGGCATGGAAAAAGTGTCCCTAAAAGTATATCTACATGAACAATCATTTTAAAGAGTTTCCGATTGAAAAGTATGAATTGACATCCATACTTTTTCATCCCCTTTTTTCCAAGATCTGGCTACTTTGCCACCGCTCGTGAACCAACGAATGTCGAACTACTTATCTCCCGCGGTTGGTGCGATTCTAATTCAAAATTTAATTCAATAATTTTTTATGACTCAATTTCCAGCGGCGGCGGACGCGGAATAATTTTCATAATTTTATTTCGCTTTAAATTTCGCTTCGCTCAGATAGCGACGATCGGGTCGGAGGAGTGACGCTCTTAAGATAGCGCGGGGCGACGTTAGCAACGTTAGCGAGCGTTAGAGGCGCAGCGAGAGATAGAGCGTTAGAGTCTGCCAAGCCGTGCGGTTCGGGTTCATTCTTCGGACGCATTTAAAAATAAATAAAGCGGGAAACGGGAGGATGAAAGGGAAATTATTTGACATGCTTATTGCTTTCTCGCTTTGCATATCGCGCAGGGGTCATCGCGGCTCAGAGCAACAGTGGGGAGAGACAGCCGAATACTGGATGTCTTTCTCGTGGGGGAAAATGGACTCCAAGACAGGGTAGGAATTGGGGCTGTATAGTCATTCCTGAAACAGCTCCTTTCCTTACACTGGAAAAAAAACACATTGGATCTAGAGTCCAGACTCTTGAAAACATTGACAAGAAAAAGGACTTTTAATTCGATTAGATCTAAGCTTAAATCAAAAGGAAATCCGCTCAAATTAAGAGGCTTGGTTCTTGATTTAAGCTTAAATCTGATTGAATCAAGAGTATTTTTTTCTTGTCGATGTTTTTAAGAGTCTGGACTCTAGATCCAACGTGGTTTTTTTCCAGTGTAGGGGCCCCATATTCGTATTATAACGAAGGGAGGTGGCAGGAGTCCCTTAACATAGCATCATAAAAAGGACAATCGTAACAAACCTCAAGTAAAATTCACCATCCTAACTTTGAAAATATAGTGTTGCAAGCGGTAACAATGATCCGTCGGCGCAAAAAATTTAAAATACGCATGAAAAATTGATGCAGCTTTTGAAAACTCAAAAGTAAGTCTGTACCTTGAAATTATAGGAATTTTCCTCCCCTTGGTCTTTATTTTTTATGGAAGCACATCATTTGTCGTTTCTTAACACTGAGAAAAAACTATGGTTTATAAACCTATTAGAGGTAAATATGGAACACCTATAATAGTCGTAAATAAACTAATGATTCTCGGTCTGTGAACCATACTATGGTCTCTGTACCTAATTAAGGTACAGAGACCATAACTAAGGTATATGTGCTATTATTATATGTAGAGGTACTACTATTAGTGGTGTTCCATATTTACCTCTAATAGGTTTATAAACCATAGTTTTTTCTCAGTGAAGAGCTAGGGTCGAAGATTTTTAAAGTTACGCTGTTGAATTTTACTTACAATTCGTAACAGTTATCTTGTTTATGTTGCGATGTTAAAGATCTCTTGCAACCTACCCGAATCATAATAGGACGTATTTCTGTCAAACGGAACTATTGGCATAATGACGTGAGCCCTGTTACGCATGTATTCTTATGGGTCTCAGGGCTCATGTCTTTATGCACATAGTTCCGTTTGATAGAAATACGTCCAATATACCATATGCGGTTCATAGCTGTTCAATTAATGACTGAGAATACGGTCCTTTACAGTTTTATTACCGCAACAATAATCATACGTGTATTTACCATGCGCGTATATGGTATACCATACACGCTTAAGATTCAGAGGGAATCCCCCAGTCCTTGAATCGGAGACTCGCGACTTCATAGACTTTCTAGGAATTTCTAAGAAATTTCAAACTTTTCCGATGCGCTCATCGTAATTCACGAGTTATGATCCGTGAGAAACATCTCCTCTTTCCGCTCCAGCTGAAGTATGCAACATGCTCATTCTAGATCGGACAGAATACCTATGCAGCTCGTGATTACGACTTCCACCACAGGGTGTCCACAAGTCCGAAATTTCTGGAAAGTCCGGAAATAGTACCGATTTTTTAAAGGCGGTCCGGAAGCGCGGAAAGAGTGCGGAAATTCCGCAAAAAGGTCCGGAATTTTTTTAAATTTTTTGTCATTTTGTTCGCAATTGCAAATTTTTTAAATTTTTCCAATTTAGTCAATTGGAGTTACTGAAAAAGTACGATATTTTTCTGTTGGAGGAGGTACTGAATTTCTCGAAAATGTGCTGAAAAAGTACTGTATAAGTACTTATTTTTGACCAGCCTGTTTTAGTAGACACCCTGCACCAAGAACTAACCACATTTCTTATTCTCAGGCATGTTCAGACGTACTGATAGACATTGAAACTTAAGTTTCTAGATTCTCCATGAACCAAGTGAAATCCCTAGCCTGTCCCTCTGTGCGGTGTGCATGAGGTGCGAGGATACATCGAGGCTTCGATGCAGAAATTTTCATCCGCTCTTTCCGTTCATACGAAAAGGAATGAATTTTTGAGCAGGCTCCAAGCCGGCTTCCAGCCCCGTGCCTTGGAGCAGATGAATATTTCATGCGGAAACTCTCCAGGCGCAAACAAAATTCCACCGGCATTGTTCTGCCATCGACTACCACGTCCATGACCAAGGCGTTTGATAGGTTGAATTTCTTCGCGAATTTCGATATTTTTCCCGCGTTTTACGACGAAAATCGTAATATCTCGACCTGGAGTCCAATGAGGACCCAATTCGAGTGTGTATCACTGGTTTCATGGGCATTTTACGATGTCATTGCGGCCGGCATAGCGCTTATTCTTGACTGCCTCTATGGAGTGCACTACCGTGCGAAGAAAAAACGCCGTATGAACCCTCCGGCGTTACCAAATTTCCTTTGATAAAACACGAATTTACTGGTAAATCATTGCCAAGGCGCAATGATACAACTATTCGTACTCTCCGGGATGCGTGAGGTATCACGCCGCAATTGAAGGCGTTTTCGAAACAAGCAACTTTCCATATCGGGATTCCTGGGTCGCATAAACACGGTGTCTACTACAACTGGCCGGCAAATATTAAGTACTTTCTCAGTACCTTTCCAAAAAATTCAGTACCTCATGAGCAGAAAAATTCAGTATGTTTTGGTACCTTTAGGTGAAGAAATCAAAATTTGTCGCAATTCACGCGCGCATCGCGAGTAAAATGACGTAGTCACGAAATTTGAAGCTCATTAGTAGTGGCCTAAGGATCAACTCTGCCATGCTAAGAAAGAACGCCGTATGAACCTTCAGGCGTTGCCAAATTTCCATTTATAAAACACGTATTTCCTGGTAAACTTATGCATTCTATGTTTCTTCAAATTTTTTAGATAATGTTGTTTGCAATTTCACTTAAAGTTCCTGAAAATTTCAATGGAAAATATTCATAAACTTCCTCAAAAATAATCATTTTATTGAATGAAATTTGGCAACTCTCGAATGTTCATACGGCGTTCTTCCTTGGCACGGCAGTGCAGTTATGAACATGGTTATTCGTGAAAGAGTAAAAACGATTCTGGGCCGGCTTTCTCTCCCAGTGGTGAGGCGTGAATGGTCGATTATCGATATTTTCCCATTTGAAGCTTTGGTGAAGAATCGATTATTAAGATGTTCGTTGCAAACACCATGTCTATCGATCATTTTCCACACACTGGAATGGCAGATCAATCGATGCCGTTGAATAAATTACTTCTATCGATAAATAGATGTGATAATTTTTAATGGTCTCGAATAAACCACTTGACAACGTGAGAATTAAAGCAACGTGATATATGTCTCTGCATTGGCATTTTACGAAAAACATATTGAACACAACCTTCAAGTCCAAAATTAAGTTATTATCGAGAAATTGAGAAAAAAGCTAAAACTTATCTGACAAAAATAATTGTAGTGTCCGAGATTAACTTTTGCTCTGCGAGTTCAAATTATCCAGATGGCTACTGCGAGATCGCCGGATAATTACTTTCTGGTGCCATGAGTGAACCTTGGAAAATGCTCCAAATCGTAACGAAAAAGAGAAATTCTCAGATTTTCCAAGTAGATTGGGCAAGCACGCTCTGTAATCTGATGTTTCGAGTCTTTGACGCTCGATGCACAGAAACAAAGTGTGAATCGTGACAATGAACGAAGCCTGCAATCTAGATGTTGTCAATGGATCATCGCTTTCCACCTTGCAATACTAGAACACGTGAATGTATCTCCCTTTCATCTGACAACATGGTGACAGGATGTTGTCGAATCGCATCAGATAGCATGATAATTTTTGTACGCAGTAATTCAAAATCCAAGAATTTCTGTCAAAAATTGGCAACTTTTTGCGAACCAGCTACCTCGCTCATACGACTTTTAATCGGATTCAAAAGCGCTGACCCAATTTTTGAATGCGTTTCCGCGTTTCCCCTTTCAGAAGCTCAAAAACGGGTGTGACGAGAGAAACCTCGCTCGAACTAATGTGTGACTTTACACCAACCCAAGTCGATCAGTCACGTACCTTCAGTTGAACACAAAGATAGAAGGAAATTTTATCATCATAAAAATTAATAATACTGCTTTATTGTCGGTAGCGGTTCTTAAAAGTTGGCAAAACTGTTTCTCCTACATTTAAATGAATGTAAAATAATCGATTCTTGGTTAGGCAGCTTGCTTCACCTAAAATCGATATTTTTAACGGTTTAAAAATAGAAACAACTGTTACCGACTTTCAAAATTGCCACTGATTATTGCGGGTCAAAATTTCATGGCGGCAGGAGGGGAGGAAATTTGCCTCTCTCTCTTAAAGACGCTACAGAAGCTCCTCTTGCCATGAACGGTATAACATCTCAAGAATCTCTAGCCTCTATTTCACCATAAAATTCCTCGCGTTCCTTTTATTTATTTAATTTTAGATATTCGTGTGCTTTTATCCTCTTTTTCTAGCTATGTTACGTCGTTTCTGAATTTGAAAAGTGTTAACAAAATAGTTGGTAATTAAGGAGCTTGGAGGACAAGGCGTACTAGTGCAGTTTTTGCAATTTGGAGAAATACGCGTTTGAAGTTTCAAATGGATCCTTATGGCGGAAAGTTCAAACTAACTTTTTGATGCTTAAAAATTGGAATTTGGGAGTGAATTTTTCACATAAATATGCACTAATACTAGTTTTACTTAAAATCACTAATATCCCAATTGTTTTCAAAAGCCGTTGTTATGCGCCTTGTCCTTCAAGCCCCTCAAATCTACTCATTTTGTCTTTACCGTGGAAAATGTGTCCACTTTTCTATTTTCCCGTTCATTATTTGATACGGAGGCAGGGGGATGCATGTAGTAAGGAGACACCACTGCTTCTAACTTATCCATAAAAGTGCCTATCTGTGGAGAAATCGAGTGACACGTGCGTTGTTTCCAAAAAGCCGGAAATCTGATCATAGTACTTCTATTTTGCAGATATAGTCCTATTTTCCCTCAAACGGGTGTGGGCCCTACTCGCTTCTTATGATATCGTAGAACCAGCAGCAAATCACGTAACCTCGAATAAAATGGTTCCAACGACTCTGAACCAACGCCTGTCGCAGTCATAACCACAACGCACACACTCGCGTGGAAGGCGCGAAGCTTCAGGCATATGTGTATGTGTAAGTGTGCGGGTGATGCATGGCGGCGAATGAAAGATTCCGTGTTATCAGCCGCGGCTTTAAAGCTCTCGTTCCATTGAAAGCTCGCATCGTGATGAATTAGGCAGAATTTGTGTTAAACATCGCTTTCGCTTACCCCTTCCTACCCGCCGCGCAGCCAGATTTACGACCACCAGACAAAGTAAAAATTTTAGCCCCTGCAAGATTTGCTTCGTCTTCAAAAATTTGCGTAGAACACTCCGGTCGTGTTCCAAATAAGTCGAAAACTAATTGAAAATGAGAAATAGGTAAAAAATCACGTCACACATTGCGGCCGGCGCGGAGCTGGTGCGCACGGCACAAAACGCTTAGTCCCGCCTTACAAGACCGCAGGATACTTCATGCATTGCGCGTACAGCACGGTGTGCGCAACGCATGGTATAGCGCCTTACAAGTCTGCAGGATACTTCATGCATTGCGCGTTCAGCACGGTGCGCGCAACGCATGGTATAGCGCCTTACAAGTCTGCAGGATACTTCATGCATTGCGCGCTTGAGTCGTTGAAAAGTAGTATTCTCTTGGTGTCGAACCTGCCCCGGTGTACACCATTTCCGAACAGTGCACACCGCGAGCTTGCAATCCTAAGTTCGCAGGAGTGTAGAGATTTTGCAATCCTGTATGTTTCCTGGTGAAAATATAATTTACGATAGGAAATTCTTCATGGTGGAATGCTGTTACGTTCTATCGTCCGGAAAACGTTGAACTTAGCTAATTTCTACGGAGAGAAAGTGAACATTTTTTTTATCACAAATGTCTTAAACTTTCCAAGGAGATAAATTCTTAGTATCACATTTACACAAAATGAACTCTGGCAATCTAACCTAACTCCGGCAGTTTTCGAAAATCGTCTTAGGGACGCCTATGGCTAATATCGAAAAATTAGAGGGGGGGGGGGGGGAGCTCACTGCAATACCGCGATGGGCCGATCTGTTGGCGATTTCCCGGTCCGCCTCTAATGATTTCCTACTGTGTCTAGTTGGCATTGACCTATTCCACAGTGTTTCGAATTGATAAAAGGCTACTTTGTAGATACTCTGGAAGTATTTATCTTGGATCTAGAGTCGAGACACTTAAAAAAATTGAAAAGAAAAAATACCCTCTATTCAATCGGATTTTTGCTTAAATCAAAAAGGAAACCGCTTCAATTAAGACAATTGGCTTTCAATGTAAGCGAAAATGAGATTGAATCAAGAGGATTTATCCTTGCCAATTTTTTCAAGAGTCTGAACTCCGGATTCAAGAGGCTTTTTATTCTAGTGTAGATTTTTTGGATCGGAATTTTCCCTATGTTTAATGTCTTTCCTGTGAGTTATTTTAAGAATAGTTAGAGCTCTTTAAATATCCGTAGGAAAAAATCGAATTTTTCGAATGGCGTGAACAGATATCAACCAGATATCAAATTCAGCTGTCAGCATTGTCACCTACACGTTTCATCCATTTTTCGCCAATAGAGAAATAAGAGAAGAAGCCAAGAGGTGAATTTGGAAGATTTCGGATTTTGATGGAGTCAAATTTAATTATTTCATTTTTACAAACAGTATTCACAGAACACCGCTAGGAGAAGCCAGGAATCACAGAATCAAAGGACGAACAGGAAATTTCAGAACGAATGAAATCGGCATTTTCTGAAGCCTTAACGAACATTTTGAAAGGCTCGAATATGAGAGTAAACACATTTTGCTCGTGTAACGGAGCTTTAGCGATTGCCTCTTTCCCATATCCTTCCCTTTCTAAGCCTCAAAGTGGTGGTTTTACGTTCGACTCGAGAGTGGCTCAAAGGATACGATGCTTAAAGACCCTTAACATGTTGAGGGGTCGTGCCTATCACACTCACGGGGGTGTCAAAAGAAACACAAAGATTCAATTATACAACACACACGACGTTTTAAGCCTCTCTCTCCCCTCCCTCCCTATTTTCATGGAGGGAGTAACTTTCAAGAGTGTCATGTCACATGGTAAAAGCGGTGGCCTGACAAGAAGTTGTCGTAAGAAGAGAGCGACTTGCGTACTCCTCCCTCTCCTCTCTCCCCTTCCCTCCTTCTCCCTCCCTAATCCTAGTCCCTAGATAAACGTGCAGAATCTGTATTAGTTAATAAAAAAAGTAATATTACGGTGTATGACGGTTGGCGGTGTACGGAGATTAAGAAAGTATCAACGGCACCAGTGGCGTGGCGTGCTTTGCGATCTATCGATATTTCCCCATTTGAATCTGTGGTAAATAATCGATTATCAAGATGTTCGCTGCGAACACCAAACACCCTGTTTATCGATCCTTTTCCATAAGTTTAAATGGCATAACAATCTATATATCGCAAAGCACGCCACGCCACTCAACGGTACTACTATGAAACCACACATCCGTGACCAATTGTGACCGTTTACGCGGAGAGGGACTTTATTGTCGAACAACTCAAAATTGAGGGGGAAAAACACCAAGTGAAACTCAGCGCGCGATAAAATATTTCCGTTAAGTTGGCAACTTGCACTGTCGTGTACAATGCGAACCGGCAACTTTGCATGTTGTACAATTGTGCATACGCAAAGGCGTCAGGGGTGAGTAAATGAGGACCCACTACGAGCGAGGGTTGTGTTTCTGCGAATCGCATGGTGGAAGTGTGGAGGGGAAGGGGTCGGATTTGAATGATGACAAACGGAATCTTAGAAACTTAAATTACAAGGTAATTCGAGTCAACTCGTCGCTGCGAAAGTTGAGAGGTCGGAGAATAGATTGTTTCCCGCGTGGAACTTCGGAGTTAATGAAAATTAAAAATTTGCCCGCCTCCGGGTTTGCCACTTTGCTCGGCGTTCATCGAGGAATCGCTATTTAAACAAAATTCCAGGGGACTCTTCACCAAGAAGCAACTATGGAACGACATTTATACGGAAAAATATAATATTTCCTTTCTGTTTCCCCGTTGTGCATACAGGATTATTCAAAAGTCACGCACCACTGGCCATGAGTGGAGTGGCCAAGTGAAATTTTTGAGTTACCTCCAGCCCCGCTCCCCCCGAGGGGATCAAAAACTGGAATGTACCTAAAAAAGTCAACCCCCCCCCCCCCCGATATGAGGAAAAGCGTCTTAAACCGCAAATCAATATCATAATTAGAACTAAAGTTAAGGCCAGTGGTGAGTGACTTTTGAATAACCCTGTATACATGAAAGTCACTCTTGCAACGTACTCCGGCTTCCTGCGACATCCAGACGCCACATCGTCACTTTCGGCCAATATATCTCAAGCGCCAAGCGACGTTTCAAAATTTCCGCCGCCATTTTATGTTTTTACAGAGAAATCGTTGGTTGAATCTGTTTGATAACTTCACTGAATTTTATCGGCAGCCCAAAGAAAATTCAGTGAAATTTTCGGACAGCTTCGTTGAGCATTTATGAGCAATTTCTCGGTAAAAAAATAAAATGGCCGTGGAAATTTTTAACTGTCGCATGGCACTTGTGATACTTTGGCCGGAAGGTGACGACATGTGCCTATCTTTCCAAATATTACCAGACAAAATGTCAACGCATCATCTCTTCGTCAACGCCCTGCCGCCATCCCTTCATGGGACGTCCCCGTCGCATTTTTCCAGGTGACACCCAATTCAAAAGTTGTTCGGGCAGCCTCTTCTCCGACACTATTCACACATGCCCATACCACACCAACGGCCTAGACATGTCTTCGTTCGCGAGGTCACTTTTAACCTTCATTACCCGGCGAATTCTTTAATTACGGACACGGTCCCGTCTCGACATGCTGAAAAGTCCATTTGCGAACGCAAGATATGTCGAAGGCAACTGAAGTGGATTTTTGAATTAATTCCCCATTGTAATTTTGGAAAAATAGTAAATATTGGCGATTTCAGTGAGGAATTTCCGACTGTGTCAAGCATTATGAGCTGCGGTGAAAATTATCTGAATTTGATGGATCTTCGGTAAACTTATCATGTAGTAAAATGCAGTAAGTTCCTTAAATTTTCCTAACGATCTTGCTTCATCTTAAAGTCAGGTCGATTAGAAGCAAATTCCTTCCGTAACAATTACGGAGGGGATTATGATTCACGGACTTATTATAGCATAGGTTCGTTTGGGCTAGCCCTTGATGACCCTTCTGAGGCAAACTTTATCTGTGCTTCTCTCAAATTCGCGATTTATCGTTCTCTTGCTTTGAAATGTTTCCGAAGTTTTAATTAATAGAACTTTTGGGTTTTCTGTACGCAAAATGATGGATAGAGACTCGACTGAATAAGTCAGTTTGAGCAATTTTTTTAGCATAGATGGATCCAGTCACCTCGAACGGGGGTGCGTAAGGGGGGTTCGGGGTGCTCCCCAGAAAATTTTCAAAATTGTAAAGTATCTAACATGAAGTTCGGGTTAATTTCGTCATAAATAAGTACCGAACATAAGCGTCCTGTCTTCTTCTTTATTCCTTTCATGCCTTCTCTTTTTCTTCATTTTTTCTTCTTCGCTATATTTTAGGGCGAACGGAAGGGGGGCCTACGCCCCCTACGCCGCCCTCGCACGGAGCAGAAAACTTCCTGCATGGGACCCGAAGTTAAGGTAATATAGATCTTTGAAGTTTTCGGATCACGCATTCGAAAACTTGAGGTCCAGCTGCCGAAGTTCAGGTCAGACTCTAACCCGGACCTAACTCGAGGTCTTACATGAAGCATTCCAGTACATACCGAAGTACTGTAGATGTCTGACCCAAACTTCGGCAGCTGGACCTCAAGTTTTCGGATGCATGATCCAAAAACTTCAGAGATCCATATGACCTCAACTTCGGGTCCCATGCACAAAGTTTTTTTTTTCTCCGTGTGGATCGACCTATGTACACGAAGGAAAAATATAAACTTCGTGCGTGGGACCCGAAGTTGTGGTTATATGGATCTCTGAAGTTTTCTGATCACGCATGCGAAAACTTGAGGTCGAGCTGCCGAAGTTCGGGTCAGACATCGAGGCACTTCGGTATGTACCGGAGAACTTCAGATGTGTGACCCGAACCATTTATCGAAGTACTTCAGATGTCTGACCTGAACTTCGGCAACTGGACCTCAAGTTTTTAGGTACGTGATCCGGCAACTTCAGAGATCCATATGGCCTCAACTTCGGGTCCCACGAACGAAGTTTTTTTCTCCTTGTAGGTAATTTTCGATTTAGTTTTCTGATTGCGCGGCAACCCGGTGAAGAAAACAAAGGTGCTCCGGCACAAGGGACCCGTGTTTCGACGAAGGGTCCCGAAGGGGTTCGGGTGTTAGCAGCACAAGGGGGAGGCTCAGAGGGAGCGAATTTACCGAAGAGGAGCAAGCTCGAGCAAAAATCAAAGTTTCCCAGTCAATTTCGGGCGGGACGCGCAAGTTCATGAAGACACAGGAAACCCACAGTGCCAGATTCCTTGTTTAAATTGCCCTCCCCGGGTTGATTTATCCGGTGGAGGTGGGCGCGGAGTCTCGCGGAGGTCGCTATATCTGGGAACCGCGAAAGGGAGAAGTCTCCGGTTTGGATTGTTAACCAGTACAGTTGAAAAGCGCCCGAACAAAAGAAACTCCACCGCTCGACTCTTCCTTTCAAGAGGGCCGAGCTGTTGCCATTTTCTCAGGCTCCTGAAATCAAGTTACATGCTCTCATGCTCAGACATTTCGTCACTGAAAGTCGAGAACCCAAGTAGCAGTGATCGCGATATATAGCGATTTTTTCGGTTCACTGGGAAAAAAAAAAAACACATTGGATCTAGAGTCCAGACTCTTGAAAACATTGACAAGAAAAAATACTCTTGATTCAATCGGATTTTTGCTTGAATCAAAACGTAATCCGCTTAAATAAAGAGGTTTGGTTCTTGATTTAAGCTAGATTCTGATTGAATCAAGAGTACTTTTTCTTGTCGATGTTTTTAAGAGTCTGGACTCTAGATCCAATGTGTTTTTTCCCAGTGTTGGTTGTTGCAATTATATCGGTGACAATATGTCCAGATATTATCGCATTAAAAATTGCGGTATATGGCGATTAAATCTCTACACATCGCAATTTTTGGTTCGATAAAATCGTGATCAAAATTTTTGTCGATAAAATTGAGAATAAATCGCCATTTATCGCGATTTGTATTTCGAAAATATCGCGATAGATTTTCGGGCGATAAAAGTGCGCTTCTATCATGATAAGATTGAGGATAATCGCTCATCTGTTGATAATCCTTCCGCAGGCCCGCCACAAGGGGGGGGGGGGATACTGGGTCCCTGGTACCGGGGCCCGTGTTACCCGTGAAAAACCGCTACGAATTCACATGCAACCCTTGTTTCGTAAGAAAAAGTGAAAAATTTACCCTAAAAATTTCGCAAAAGGTGAATAGATTTTCAGAAATACGCTGGGGCACTGTAGAATTCTTCTTAAATTTTCAATTCAATAAAATTCTAGCTGGAGCGCACTTCAGCTATGCATTCACCACTGCAAAAATTTCAGAGGAAATCGACAAGCCCAGCGTGCATGGAGGCTATTTCAATTGTAATCTTCTGTCACATTCTTACGGCGCAATGATACAACTATATGAACTCTTCGGAATGCGTGAGGTATCACGCCGCATTTGAAGGCGTTTTCAAAACAGCCAAGTTCCGATACCCGGGTTATCGTTTTGCAAAGTTCTTATTATTATGTTTTATTTCCTACCATTTATTTGTTTTCAATCCTCCTATAAAAACTACTCATTCGCTGAATACACTTCCGGCTCGAGCGCATTTTAGCTATGCATTCACGACTACTAAATTGTCAACGGAAATCGTCAAGACTAGCGTGTATGAAGGCTATTTCGATTGTAATCTGCCGTCGCATTCTTACGGCGCAATGATACAACTATATGAACTCTTCGGAATGCGTGAGGTATCACGCCGCATTTGAAGGCGTTTTCAAGACAGCCAAGTTCCGATACCCGGATTATCGTTTTGCATAGTTCAAATTATTTTGTTATATTCCGTGCCACTCGTTTATTTTTATTCCTCGTAGAAAAACCACCCATTTGTAAATAAAATTCTAGCTGGAAGGCATTTCAGCTATGCATTCACCACTGCAAAAATGTCAAAGGAAATTGACATGCCCAGCGTGTATGGAGGCTATTTCAATTGTAATCTTCTCGATTTACGACCTGGCAGATTTTTTGGCGCATTGTATTTTTTCGGAGAAAAAATAATTTATGTTATTTATTAGGATTTTAATGGATTTTTCCTCATGCCAAAATATACCATGAAACTTTTAAACGATAAAATTCATTTTTCATATTCCCCTTTAAAGAAAATATTAACAAGATCAAAGTTTTGAAAACGTCACAAGTGAGGGGTGTGTATTTTTGAATTTCAAAATGGTTGTTTCATAGAGCGAAACTGTATTGTACATTGTAAAAGTGGTTCAGAATGAGAAAGTAACACTGTGACACAATGGTTTGAATGAGGAATAACACTGTGGTACAATGGTTTTCCATAATCCATAATACTCTCTCAGGGATATGATTTCTGAACTTCCTGTCGTGTGAATCATTGTCGGCGTATAATTTTTAAGATGGAACATGCAAAAGAATTGTTTTCGTATAGTGTTCAGCGCCTCATTCCCCTGAAGAGTGTTCGATTTTACTTTATTTAAGAGTGGTAAAAAAATCATAGAACAACTATGTCCAAGTTTTGCTAGAGATTAATGGATTCCAAATCCGATGGGAGCACCCGAAAGAAATAGTATATTTATCTCTGATTGTCACGTTATGAACAAATTTATGCTTTATTTTCAATACATGCTTTCATAATGCTACACAAAATTTTTCTGAAAAGTTTCCGCGAAGTTACCTAAATTTCAAATAAAAGGGTCGAAAATTTCGACGCAATATTTTTGTTCGTTATATTTTTTTTAATGTAATCAAAAATAACTAGGGGAACGTGAAAGTAAAAATTAAATACCATCGAAGTGTCTCAATCATTATAACGAGGATACATATTTTCCCTTTAATTATGCTAAAAACTGGAGCAGAGAGTCAAAAATGATGATACGCAATCCTACAGTCTTGTAGACGCTAATATGCGTTTCACGCCAACTGACCGACTGCCCTGCGTTTGGAGCAATGCGAGAAGTATCCATGCAGTCACGTAAGCGCCAATATGGGCTGTGCGCTGACCGCACTGTTTTGTGCGATGTGTGAAGTATTCCTGAAGTTTTGCAGGCGCTAATATACGTTTAACGACGGCCGCACTGTGTTCGGCGTGATTATTCGAACTCGCGTGAGAACAATCGTGGCATCGAATAACAGAAAGGCCTATGTTTTGTTTTGACACCGTACGAGCATTCCAACGTTGCCTTGTTTCTCCAGATTAAATGTTTTCTCCGAGAAATGTTAGGAAAGTTCTTTAAACCCACGACCATTGTTCAATCTTTTCACTTCCATTTTTCATCAGAAGGTAAAACATCGATGACTTGTCAACAAATTAATCTAAATTAGCGTTAACATAAAGATGCGTCTATTTTCCAACTATTTCCTGTTTTGCCAAACTTCTACTTTAAATTAACTTCATTTTAAATTCGAGCATTCCTGTAGCAGATGTTGCCGTATAGTTCTGTTGAAAGGAACTTTACAAAAATGAATAGAAGGAGGAAAGAAACCAAGAAGCGCACTATCTTTGGTTTTAACCCATTTGAACATCAATCCGTCAGAGTCAAATACGTTCAATTTTGCATGTCTGGTTGCGCGCACACGATGCTGCAACACAGTAAAACACAATATATAAAAGAAGAAATTAAACTGCTTTGGAATTCATTAAATTTGACACGGATCCACCTTAATATCTATTAAACACACAGTATATTTTCCTGTAAAACATTTTTTTTTCATCAATATAAATGAGAATAATCCATGCGGAGTGTGCAAACATGAGTGTGCAATCACGAGTTGAAAAACGCTGACTCCGCGAGTTTAAATATTGAGCCAAACAGAGCGGAGCGGCGTGATGCCAGCGCGACACACGGATTGGCGCCTACAAACCTAACAGGGATACTTCACGCATTGCGCAATGCGTGAAGTATCCCTGTTAGGTTTGTAGGCGCCAATGCGCGTTAGGGTTTCTATTCGCGCAATCCGATATATTTTCTTCAACCTTCCGCGCAATCCTGGATTACCGGATCAACTTATTTGACGACACCCCGTGTATGAGGAAAACATGTAAAACCTTGTAAGTGTTTGAAAACTAAGGATGATTAAGAGTTTTTTCTTCTTTTCACAATTTTCACGTTGTCTTTTACACTGAAAGAAAATTCTCGGCGTTTTTACCACGGTTGGTACCTTTACCATCTCACTTTTTTTTACCAATTATTGGTAACTTTACCAAGACAGACTGGTAAGCTTACCTAAAAACCGGTATTTTTACTGTTTTTTCAGGTAAGAATACCACTTTTATTGGTAATAAATTCCCGGTAACTTTGCCATTTCATCTCGGTAATTCTACCACAGTCGATAAAAAATATTGGCGTTTTTACCAAGATCCAGTAAAATTACCGAGAAAGTTCAATAATTTTACCGAGATTTCTCGGTGAACTTACCGATTCCATAAATGGTAATTTTACCAAGAAAAAACTGGGATCAAATAGAACCCTGAATTCTTGGCAATTTTACCCTTTTCTTAGTAAATACACCGAAATTTTTTTTCAGTGGAGAGTTTTTTCTTCTTTTTACAATTTTCACGTTGTCTTTTACCGGCTATCTTTTAGTGAAAAATTCGGTATGTTATGTTGCAGGCATCACGGTGGGCGTCGGGTGTCTGCTGCTGTTGCTGAACCTGGTGATCTTCGCCGGGATCTACTACCAACGGAAGCGGCGGAAAAGGCGGCGGGACTGCTCCTCGGAGAGCTTTAACAGCATCGCCCTCACCGTCTCCTCGAAGATGACGTCATACATGAGCGAGCCCAAGAGCCCGACCATCCCGGAACCACCGCCGCCGCCCAAACAGCTGCCCCCCACCAAAAGTGCCCTAGCCCCAATCTCCATCCCGGTCCCCACCCCGTGTCCCCCGGTGCGGACCTGCAGCAGCCTCTCTGTAGCCCCCGGCCCAGGACCCGCTCAGGGACCCGGGCCCCCGCCCACCGTCGTCAAAAAACGAGTCCAGATTCAGGAGATATCCGTTTGATAATTCGCTCCTAATGCAGATAGAAAGTCGGAGCTTGGTTGAAAAGATTATCTCGGCAGTCAAGGGTTAATAAGACAAAATGTCATAAAATTAAGAAAAAAAAATACAAAAAATTAAAATTACGAAAACAAAATTTTGCCAAGTTGGAAAATTTTAAGGTAGGTTCGTGCCTACCTTAAAGTTTGTCGAAATCGTATTTCTCCCTGCATTTTGTGCTTTTTGAGTGGCAAATCATTGCAATCCTTTGAGAAAGTCTAAAATTATTCTGTTGGATCTACTCGAGATTCGGTAAAATTGTCCCTTTTTTATGCTATAACGAGGATCCACTGACTCCAATGGCGTGGCGTGAATGGTCGATTATCGATATTCCGCCATTTGAAGCTATAGTAAAGAATCGAATATCAAGGTGTTCGTTGCGAACACCTTGATCGATCCTTTTCAATAGATTTAAATGGCAGATCAATCGACATATCAAAAAGCACGCCACGTCACTGGAACGACTATGAATACGCCCCAAAAAATAAAGTGGTTTTCTTTCAATTTGCGACCCCGCCTGTTGATGGTGCGCTTATCGGACGGACCTCGCTGAAAGCTCATATTTGTTCAAACCGCCAGGCAATCTTTATCGGTTGTAGTATATCAGAAAGTTACCTGGTTTTAAATTATTGACTAACTGTGTCGATAGTATTTTCTTTGTAGATAGAATACTTTTGGTACATTTTTACAAGCTATAATTGCATATATTGTAAATTGTAGAGAATTCTATAAAGGTAGGTATATGAATTTATTTACAGTGCTGACGAATTTACGGAGGGCACCTCGAGAAAAAATCAATTGAAATTTGTTGATAGTGACTTAAAATGTCCGAGGCACTGAATTGACTTTGAGCTGAAGTTGTACAAACTGTATTTCTTTAATTTTGAAAAAAATATTTATTTCCTATGTACTCTTCTCATTTGACAACCATCAGGACTGATTCCGTGATGATATGAATTTCCTGTTTTCCCACGTTTAAAAGGCTGTAAAAGAGGAGATATTGTAGGTACTGCTAGCATTTTTCATGCGAGAGAGATCAGCTTTTCTATCCGACGAATGACGGACAGCGACGAAGATCGACTGCACTATACAGCACGGTGGTCTTGAAGCAAACCAAATGCGAAAAAAATGTACCCAAAAACGGTTTGCAGGGTTCGAGTCTCCGGTGCGTGTGGACTCAAAATCGCAAAAAATCAAAATCTTGGCTGATCCTAATTTTGAGGTATCGTAATTTCACATTTTCATAGTAAATGCAAGTTTTCTACTGATTTTGGTTCGTTTTTTTATTTACTTGACCATTGGATCGGTCCACGTTTTTATGTTTCGTTCGATTCATGTCGATCAAATACATACCCTCTTGTCACATGCAGACTGCCCATCATATTCTTTTTCTTTTTTAACTGCACAATTCGCCTTCATCTGCGTCTGCAGCAATTGTTAAAGAATATGTTGTGCTTGCTGATTTTAGCTCATTACATACTCGACTCTCTGAAGGCGTTTTGTGTGCGCAATTTGTCGGAGCACGAACTAAGTAGGGATTCAGCGATTCGTTCGATTCGACAGGGTGCTCTACTTTCGCAGGTAATCGGAGAGGACTGGAATTCTTCAAATTACGTCTTAAAAAAAGTCTACGTTTGTGACAGACCTAAACATTATGAAATTCGGGCTTACTTCTGTTGAGTTCGCTTTCATGACAATTCGGGAATACATATGGGAAAATTGTGAATTTTAATAATTGATGATAAACAATTTTGCAGCCCTAAAATGTTAAGTAAGTATCTCCTCTTTTGCTATGGCAAACTTTGTCTATCAAACGATTATGAGGAAACATAGGTACAGCTTAGGCAATTCGCCCTGTTAGATAATTTGTTACTGCTTCACATGCAGCTGAGTTTGAAAAATGATTGGTTGTAATGTACCTTTGAAATTGTTTTTATGTATAAAAATCTGTTATGATTTCATTAAACCGTGTCAAAATTATCAAAATGTGTTCTAAATTCCAGTAGAGTCCGTGAAAGATACTGGGGTAATAACTGCCATAATACAAATCGTATCACGATCACTAACGTTCTGAGCACTTGGATAAGCGAGAAATAGGTACCTACGGCTGTTTCACAGAATTCTTTGATTCCTCAACGCATTAGAAACGCCTTCATTATGAAAAGATACTTCCTAGCGCGACCGCGAAGGCCGAATAGTTGTATCATTTAAAAACCTAATCGACAGTGCAGTTGCAATGTAGCAGTACGTAGATTGGTGGGTAATGTGGTTGCTTCACTTAATTTTTTTATGAAGAAGTCGACACACAAGTAACGTTTTCATTGAGAAAAGATATTTCCTAGCATGGCCTCAAAGGCCGATTAATTGAATCATTCAGCCCAAATCCCAATACATCATTAACCCAATCAGCAGCAGAGTGACAGCATGTGGATTAGCGAGAAATTCAAGTTGCTTGCTAACAGTCTAAAGACTTGATTGAGAGATTGCTACACCTCCTGCAATGAGGGAATATTTTTTTAAAAAATCCACCATTCATTTTTAAAAGAAATTCATGTTGGAATTGGGAAGTCAGCATGAATTTAATATTTTTTTTATTTTTGATAAGTTGTAATCAAATACTTCTTAAAACCGTGATACCCCCCCCCCCCCCTTGAATTTGTTTGATAAATTGCTAATAAAGTACTTCTTAGATCCGTGATAATCCCCCTTTAATGATGCCGTTTTTGAGTTGCCTTGGCAGAGATCAAGGTGGGAGCAGTTAGAGCCCATCGAGTATTGGTTAGTTGACAAGACAGCAGCAGTAATCCCAGTCAGCGGCAACAAGCGAGTTTAAGAGGTACAAGCACGCTTTTATTCTTCCTTCTCAGTTTTCAACACTACATTACTGTCTCCCGTCTTTGTTGCAATTGCTTTGCCAACTAACAAACCTGCACATTCCATGCTCAATAACTCAAAAAAAGCATCAGACAGGGATAAAAAAATTACTGGAATCTCGAAAGTTCTTGAATCATACCCAATTAAACATTTTGAAGACAAGGATGTTTCAATTCTTTGGGTGCAACATCCTTTGACCCAAGCACTTTCACCTTCCTAAGCAGCTTTTTTTCATAATTAAAGGCAGAAAATAATTAAAGTAAGTCCAGGCGTAGATACTTTAAAAAATTTAATAAATAGAAAAATACTGATAGTAACTAATATTAAGTATACACAAACATGTATTGGAGCATAGCATCTTTTCTTCCTTTTCATGGCACGAGAGGAAAATGCAAAGAAAAAACAGAGATGCTTACTATCGAATAAAAGTGGTTTACACAATCTGAATTCTAAAGACATTAATTAATTAAGAATAAGTACATTCAAGAAAAAAATTTGAACTCTGGTGTTCTGGAAGGCATGAAAAATCAGCACCATTTAACTACTGATTGCCACTCTAAGAAATGAAGGAATAATTTGATTGCAAAGGATCCTCCCTTAGAAATTAAATTATATCCTAATTATTGATGAATTTGTATTATTAATTACAAAACTTCACACTATAGAAGTTATTATGATAAAAATGCAGAGAGATACCTACAATAAATTCACTGAGGACATTTTTGAAAGAGAAGAACTCTGAAAATATGAAAAATTTTAAGAAAAAGTACGGTGAGAACCCGCCTAGTCAATTCATGATTTGGGGAGAAATTCAGCCATTCAAAATTTCTTTGGGCCTGGGTATAATCCCATTAAAATCTGCTTGGGCTATGACAAATTTTGTGAAAAATCAGGAAAAGTTCCCAGTTTATCCACAAGAAAAGAGAAACGATATTGGCATTTGCGAGATGAATCTTACGAAGTGAAGGTAATAATGAAAAGTTGTTCACTCTGACTCACAGCAAAAATTACAAAATCGAATTTTAAGCTCCATCACTTTCGACTTTACAACTAAATATTTCTCATTCCTCAAAAATGAACAGTGAGGAGGACAAAAATGAAGACAGTACATTCGTTTTAAATCCTTGGTTACAAAACACAATTTTACACTTCCTAGTGTACACGACAGAGATTTTCCTTGCACATCCTTAAAATTAATATTATTTTGATGATTATTCAAAATGCCTTAGCGCTTCTATTTAGAGTATTAAGTATAATTAGTATTCCAACCAGAGAACTTTTGAAACTTTGATTAAACACATTTACAGCAAATTAGCCTGAGAATTCTTACTCTCGAAATATGCAATGTAAGACGCTCAAATTCTGCTTGAAAAGAAGTAAATTAAATGATCAGTTTTTTTTTTTTTTCTTCTTCTTTTTTTTGGTGATCATGAGAAAAAGTGGCGAATCTGTGCGTGGATATGACAGTTTAACCATCTTATTCCTTCGGACCCGGCACAATCCAGAATCCGAAGGGATGATCAGTCTTCAATGTTGTCAAATTTTATCGGTTGGCTGTTCAATGAAAGGTACAGGAGCCGTTCATGATATGCAAAACAATAAATTTCAGATTTTTCAATCCCCCTTTCCCCTCGTAATGCTTTGGAGAATGTAGGTCTTGGTCCCGTCTTTATCCTAAAGGAACATGTGAAAACAAAAGGGCACAAAGCTCTCCTCAAACCTCCACCCCACCCTACGAGTGTTACGTATTTTGTGAACGGCTCCTGACAGTAAATTGCAGAAATAGTTCTAGAAAATATTCTCTTGGTGGGTACAATGATATGTGAGAGTACGTAGTACAAATGATTTTGTAAACATGTATCTTTGGTTACTAAAAGTTAGAGTTTCAACAGTTGAGACCTGAGAAAAAAAAAAACAGATTCAGCAAAATTAGATTATTTAGTTGCAGAGAATTTATGTCATTACTTTGATGGCATTCACTTACGCAAGGTAAGTTCATGATTTTGACAACGATACTAAGCATTCAGAATTGATTGGAGCAGTGATCAAACCACCTACTAGAGGTTCAGAGATTTCAAAGTTGTGATTATGATACAACAAATTTGTTTAAGAAATTTAGAAAACCAGCTTAAAAGCTGTTTCACATATTAATAATATAAAATCATAGTGATAACCAGAACTATTACAAAGAACAACAGCTTATGAGCAAAATTAATAACAAGTACATAGGGGATAAACAATTTAGAAAACATGAAAAACTTAAGCAGAATAAATAGCAACAAGTTCAATCTACATATAAGGTTTTACAGCATTGAAAATTGACTGTTTGAATGAGATGAAAAGCAATTACGAAATTCTCAAATAAATTGAGTCTATGATTAAGGAGTTTCAAAACGTTTTTCTACCTTCCAAGTTCAAAAAGTGAGTGAACAAATACGAATTTATACGTTCCGCACAATTGAAACGAATTGGCATACTTCGGTCATAATTCAAAAGGTTACTTGGGTATAACAGACGAGGATCGTTTTTACCAGTGGAAAAAAATACTATGTGATGCTACATAGGATTAGCAGTCTTTGATTTTCCTGAGCGGATCAAAGGTTGAGAGTCGAAAAGGTAGGAAGTCCCCATCGTGAAAAACATCACCAAAGATTTCCGAAAAATTGCAGAAGAATTATCTCTGAAGAAAATTGACAATACAAGCACATACAAATTTTTTTGAATACGTTCGAATATACAAAAACAATACTTACACCTATAAAAATAGAATAGTTGTTCGTACCTATAGGAAGTACAAATATTCACTTACAATTATGGAGAAAAAACAAAAACATTCAATGAATAGGAGAAAAATTAACACAATTGGGTACTTAAATACAAAGCCTACAAATTCCTGGGGCAGAAAAAACCGCGACACTGAGCTTTCAGTGCGTCAAGTCATTATGCGATTCATGAACTGATGTACTCATGTACTTGATCGGATTGCTTTTGGAACAGGTTGTTTGTTGAATTGAAAATGGAAATAACAGATAGGCACATTTTGGCAAATATATATTAGCAGTGGATGTGTTAAGTACAATGAACACTTCAAATCAGAGTAAAAAATGCAGTTACTTCTTTGAGATATTTGCCTACTCGAAGACATGCTCTGAGTGAGTAAAATGAACTATGTTAAAAGAGTTTTTGAATCACAGAAAATGTCCAAGAGAATCAATTGAAGGAAATGATAAAATATAAATTTCTTTTTCTTCTGTCTGAAATTTATGGACTCCTATAAAGCACTTAAACATGATAAGAATACCTACAAAGATACAAAATAACAATTTAAGTTAGAACACTTGGGGATGTGAAAAAGTAACAGGTGAAAAAGGCTATCTATTCTATTACTACATATAAAATTCAACAAAATAGTGCTGGGCCCAGAGAAAATGTAATTCCTGGAAAGGAAAATTCGAAATTTTTGTAGCACCGGTTTTCATCAGTAATGCACAAATAAGCCTTGAAATTCAACTAAAATTAAAGACAAGGAAAATTACAATATCGATTGCATAACCAGTGTCATAAGTTCAGAAATTTTTGATCATATCAATAACAAATAAGATTTCTCGAGGAAGTGAGAGAATTACAGATATTTACAGAGTTTTCCTTTCTGGAGGAGTCATGGAGCGTAGAGCTTTGAAAATCTTTCACTAAACACTAATCTAACCATAATGGGTCTGCTGCTTGCGAAAGGTACAGCAGATTGAATCGAATTTATGCAAGTGAAATTGCACAAAAAAAAGTTGGAAATCCACTCCTTAGTGTGCAATCTGCGTGTTTTGTAGATACTTTTTCAAGTTTTTGCTGGCTGTTTTTTTTTAGTTACTGGCAACCAAAATTGCAAAGACGGTGAGGTCACAAAACCTAATACGAAGAAACAAACAAAACAGCAAACTTTTTTATAGGTATGTTTTTTAGTCGTTCCCAAGTGTTTATTTCCTTTTAACTTCTGTTTTTGCAGAGTAAAAAGCTTTGAATCAATTATTGAAACCTGAAAGAAAATTTGTAACTGTTCCGAAGATTGTGAGTGTACTTGGATTGCGTTTTCACAAGTCTCTCTCTGGGCAACCCTGATTGCTGGCCCCTAAGGAAATCTGCCCCCAGTCACAGGAAATTTGAAAACGTGTGCTACAAACTACGCAGATGGCATGGTAAGGTGTGGATTTCAGACTTTTTTCAAGTGTCCAACATGACTTTCGTGCGATTTTACCTGTAGAAAGTCTCTTTACTTGGCTGTATCTTTAGCATGTAACAGACCCATTTATCCATCAAATGATGCTGGAAAACTGTGAAATGACCCAAATTCCGATTAAAAATGCAAGGAAAGCTGTGAAAAGACCAAAATGCCAATTAAAAATGCACAGGAAACTGTGAATTGATCAAAATGCTCATTGATAAAGCACTTGTCTACGCCTCTTTTAAAAGAGGTGTCTACAAAAAGCACACTGGTATGATTGAATTGAGTTCGTTAGGAAAATTTGGAGTGAGGAATAATTGTTTTCTTGTCTACTGCTAACATTCTAGGATTCAAATCACTGGTTTCAATAATATCAAAAGTTTAAAAAAATAAAAGAAAAGGCTTTTCTCTTAATTTTACTAAGTCTTACTGAATCAGTTCCTGAGTGGGGGTGCCATAGAAGGCTATCTTAAATATAAAAGGACGAATTTTATCAGGCGGTAAAAGTGTTAACAAATGTGTAGTTGACTATAACTACGATAAGTAATGAGACGAAAGAACATGGTAATAGTAACAATATTTCAATAGTAATAAAAATAAAAATAAAAAATTGAAAAAATATCTACAATTACGTCTGTTTGAAGTTCATTGTCAGTCGACTGAGAGATTTCAATCCCTCGTTTATTAACCTCTCTTCCTCCGGATCGTCAGTTTGAACACTTAATGATCGGTAGAGCCATCCCAAAAATTCTGCTTTGAGCGGTAAATTATTGTGCAAATGATGATACTGAAACAATTTTTTTGAAAAAATTAGAGAAAATCATTTATAATAGATTTGAACATAGAAAACATTGAACAACTGGATGACAGCTTTACAAGACCAAAAACAAGGACTTTCATAGTTTTACTGGAAACTTTTGAAGGCCTGAGCAAGTTGCTCATGGCATATGATAAGGGATCTCTTGGTCCTATTCTGTCACTAAAAAAGTAAATAGAAAATGAGATTAGAACTGAGAGGAAAAGGTGCTCCATTTATCAACTCAAAAATTAGCATATAACTAGCTGAAATTGTTGGTTCAAGAGTTCTTTTCCAAGTTTGGTTGTGCTCAATGTCAAGGATATTCCATTGTAGTATGCTAGAGTTAGATATCACAGAGGATTAGTTGTAAGTTTTTTAGTAACAGGGCAACTGAGGCAAAAATGTCGCCTGTGACTAACATCATTTAAGGTAACATGTAAGTATGATAAAAGGAGATATGCAGGTATGCGCGTCCCACTGGAATATGGTGACACTTAATATTTCCTGGTCAGCTGATGATCAGGTGGCTGTGGTGCAGGACAAAGAGGGTGCCGAGTACATGACTTGAAAATCAGTGGGAGAATATTGAAAATAGGGTCTGAACGGCAGAGTCTCACAAACGGAAAAAAGTGCTGAGGTTTAGCAGTTGAGAGAGAATTAAATTAATCTCAAGGACAACAGATATGGACTCTCGGCAGAGGTTGGTAGGAATTTGGCGAAAAGAACATGTTTGTTACGAAAAAATGCAAGAGATAATAAGAATTGAGAATGATACTGTGCACAATAACAAAACCAAGCAATTAGTCTGGTATGGACATGGCAGATGGTTAGTTTCCCAAACAAATGTTCGGTTAGGTCCCTCTCAAAGGAGGGCAGACATCCAGTTAAAGGTTGGCAGCGAGAAGTGAAAGGATCAGAGAGTGTCATTTACCTGAGGATCTATGAGAAAATAGATTTCATTCAAGATTGAAAGCAGTAGAGCGCTCTAGTGTGCGGATTCATCAACTAGAATAAATGGACATTTCCTTTCAAATCAAACTGAGACTGGATAATACCGCAATACGATGTACCGAAGCCTGACGGAGGTCTCACTTTTGAAAGTCAATCAAATAATGACCCTCAGCGATGATTTATGATTGATACCCCTGTCCTTTCAAGAGATTTTAAGACTAGCTAAAAAGTACAATGTTTGTAATTCTCACCGTTTCTTTTATTATTTCAACATTACTGTCCTTCGGCATGGACATTTTCCGTTTACGAGGATTCTGAGCCTTCCGAATTAAAATTTTTCCGCTCTCCTTTGCCGCTTCTTCTTTTTCCATGTCACGGCCTGGAGCTGAGCTGATACGCACTTCCAAACTGCACGTTCCTAGGGGTGTCATCCTGAGAAACAGAATATTTCAAGCATCAGAATTTAAGCGAATTTATTCGTTGGAAAAAAAAAATATTCCAAAGAAAAAATACTGTTGCCTGGTTGTGTGAATCATATCAAAATTGAGCATTAATGGGCTAGTTGCATGCAGCTGGGATTTCAGATTTGATGACTGTTTCTGGCAGAACTTTTCGCGAAAAAACCGTTTTTCGCATGTGCAGGTTCCGAAATTGAGTCGAAAGCTTCGTAAAGGCTCGATAAAAAGTTGCAAAATCGCAGTAAGAAATAAACGATTTCAATTGGCTGTGATGTCAGTTGGTATACAAGGCCCCGCCCACCGCCATCATCCCTTTCTCGACCGTGTGTTTACCGAGCCGAAGTATGATATGATGAGCTATTTAAAGTGTCTAAATTATCTTTTTTCCTCGGGAAATACTGTCGGAAATCATGCCGGAAGGTGTTCAGAACCGTATCTTGGTCATAAACTCAAACACAGCGCTAGTTGAGATTAGAAAAGTGATAAGAATAAGTCTATGTTATGGTGTTGTTGCGATTTTTGGTCACCAGCGCCACCAGCGCCTGGTGAGCCCACCTCCAGCTGAACACTGCTGAAGCAGTCCGGGCAAACCCAAATCCGACGGACCGCACGGCTCCTAGCAGCGGCAGAAGATACGCGAAAAGCTCTATTTCAACTCCCTTTTCCACTAAGAAATCATGATGGAGAACTTTCAAAATTGTTTTGAAATTAATAATCAAATCCTAAAAATCTCATAGACGCAAAGAAATCAAGTCTTGACAAAAAAAATCGATTTTTCGCAAATTTTTGAAAAGACCATATTTACAGGTATTTGACATAGGGCGAACCTTGGTGTGCACCATGAGATGTCACTAAGACTCAGTTTCGAAGCGTGGGAAAAGACCCGTTTCAAATGGCTTTTGACTTGGAGGAGCTTTTTCTCCAAGTTCCGGTGACTGGAAATTTTTTAAAAAATACCTCAATACTCAGTAGACCTCAAACTTTTAGAAATTGAATTAAAAAAATTCTATGCAACTACCTCATTGGACTACATTTTGGAGTTAGGAATTAAAATTTCTGACTTGTCTGTAAAAACACTTATGTGCATGGGGAAACTAATGGCATAATGGCGCGTACTAAACTGAGCCAGAAGCTGTAGATCTTAATTGCAAAATGTCTAATTGGTCTTTTCCATAGATTGCTTTAGTGTTGCAGTAATATCACATGTTAGTGGTTTAGTTTATAGCCATCACATTTTGCAATATTATTAGTGCTATTTTCTGGCCAGAAGGGCGCACATGCGCAAAACCCTGGCAAGGACTGTATTATAAATGAGGACGTTTTTACACTGAACAGGATAGTATTTGGATGAAATTAAAAGGGAGACTTTAGCCTCAAGCGTAATATTAGATTTAGAAAAAATGGAACTGACCTCTCGTCTTCCAGCGTAAATAGGATATGAATTGGTCGTCTATTTATACCTCCTTCTTTACAAGAGGTTTTGCAAACAAACTTGTATTTAATGGACACTTTCATTGCTTTGTAGTGTTGCAAAGGCAACAAGACGCTGCACCTGTCGTCTATTTCTTGATACAGTGGGTTCCCACTTTCACAACGGAGGACATGAGGTGCCTTGGGATCTGGAAAAAAAAAATTCAAGTAAGTCAAGCATAAAAAGGACTCCGTACAAAATAAAACCAAAACTTAAAGATTTATAATTAGATCTCAAGAGCATTCCCTGAAATTTTATAGTAGGAAAAAGAATAGAAAAGACACTGAGCTGTTTTAAAGATCCATCCAAGTTTCATCATCTTTCCATGACTTTTCGATGTTTCCCATTCAAAGGGGTCTAGTGGACATGGCACATTTTGTTAGAAAGTAGAAAAATTTACATTGTTGTTTCCTAACTTAGACACAATTGAATCAATAGACTAGCAACTAGGAACTGTACTGGGTCGATCAGAAGTCACCAGTTTGCATCTCCTACAAAAATCATTTGAAATTTGGCTCATATCACATTGATAAGGTCATCGTAAAATTTGCTAGTATTGCGAATATCTCCGCAAACCATGACTAAAGGCAAAAAACTTTTGGTCAAGGAAAATTTTCGAACTTTTAGGATCGTGGCACACTTTCAAAGACGTGAGCAAATACTATCAAGCACTAACTAAGCCGCTTTTCTTTTTAAATTTTCAATATAGTACTTTCTTTCCAGTGTTTTAAAATAAAAAGGGCGGATCAACTCAGACTTTTTTTTTTCTTGGATTCTAATGGACAAAAAATAAACAACAAATGGGATAAAACTCATGTTTATGAAGATACAGCCCTAAACACCACGGTTCAATGAAACTTTCAGGCATGTAAGGGATAAAGAAGTATGCATAAGTTGAAAAATCTGAACATCAATCCTCGACGAGTTACAGCCCTCTGAGCAAAACTTTCAACTGTTTTGACAAGTGGAGAAAGGCGTAAGTTGAATATGATAATCTGCAGCGCTCCAAACGGCCCTTTTTGTTATTCTTGGAAACAAGTCTGAATACCTGATTTAAAATTTTGTTAGTTTTAGGATCCTCTTATATTCAACAAAATGTGACTCCTACACTGAAAATTTCATCAATTTTGAAGTATCTGGAAGCCATCAGCCACAAATGTAGTTACAATTGTGAGCAAATCAACCTCCTAGCCATGAAACTATCTACCAAAGTGTTTTCATTCAAGTCCTGTTGCTGTACCTTGGGCTGTGCAGCGTAATAGTGGGCTTGTAAAAGCAAAACTTTAAACATCGGTGATTTTGAACAATTTTAATTTGTGGTTAAATGCTTTGAGATATGTCAAAACAGATGAACTTTTGAACCACTAGACACTGCAATCAGTCCTCCATGAGAGTGCAAGAAGAGATATTCCTTTAACTTATCTTTCCTCTAGTGGAAAGTAAATTAGACCTAGGTTATGAAAATTGAAGATGGTTCAGTTACAGCATTACGGAAGAGCGTACACTGAGCCCCCCTGCGATTACCATTACTGATATGAGAAAATTGGCAAGATTGCTACTATCCACCAACCTTTGTCATCAAACTGATGACCTGCACACCGCCGCACAGGCTCTTTGATGTGTTCGCTTTCGGAGAATGTTGGTTGAGCCCTTATATAATAAGGGCTCCCAGGATGATTATCTATGAACGAGAAGTTGACTGTCAGTACCTTGTCTGGTACTACAAACATTTTGTTTAACATCTTGGAATACTGAAATCAGAGAAGGAACAAATTGTAAAAAAATCTAAGTAAACAAAAATTTCTACACTCAATCATTTTGACCAGTATTCATCAAATAGTGCTTTCAAGTTAGTTTCCATGAGCAACCCTTGGAAATGTTCCCTCGCAAAGAAAATCCAAATAATTCTACAAATGTATGTATTTGTGCCTGTTGCATCAGAAAGAGAAAAAATACTCTAAAGCCAGTAAAAATGTTCCCAGTTTCAATTTTGGTTCAGACTGGAACTTTAACTTTAAACCTCAGCCTCACGAGCCTAATGTAGTACTACAGGGGCATTTTAGTGTTGGACTCGGACCCAGTCAGACGAGAGAGATAAGGTCAAATACAATATTCCTCCAATAAATTAGCTTTGGAAAATGTTTAGGCTTCCCCCACATTTTACATGAAATTTTAATGCAGAAACATATTTTAAAGTCTTTATGATCTAGGAGATTGTTTTACCAGAAGTTAAAAAACAGAGGGGGCCCACTAAAAAAATTCTGATCCGGGTTCAATCTTTGAAAAAAAACTAAACTCATCCCAAAGAACTCTTGAGGTCACATTTCAAGGACCTGTTGGGCCTATTAAATAAATCCTATCACTGGGTAAAACTGGAGTGTAATGAGTGAGTAAAAAATATGTTTAAAGAAACATCTTAACATATCAAAATGACAATAATTCTACGGCTGATTAACAAAACCTCAACATGATATTCTCTTGTGAAACTTATGTTGGAAGAATATTGGAAGAAACTTTTAAATATTACTTGTGCTTCTACACACATTTTAGGTGGAAACTTTCTAATATTTCTGACATAAAGAACAAGTAAACAGAAATGTACTGAGTTGCATTTGACTTCAATTAATGGTGGATATTCTTCTGTCAAAACTTCTGAATCCAAAGAAAATATGTTCGACATGAAATTAGTCAAAAAACTTTGTCCTTACTATTGAGTCTTGTAGAGAAAGAAAACTTCAAGTACTTCCCTTCCTTGGTTCAAACTTAACCGTGTATCAGTCAAAACCTCGGTATGTTCCTGTTTCAAAAATAGCAGAAGGCCCCATATCTTCTTTTCTGAGTAGATGAGAGAATAAGAAGAAAGGGGTGCTCCCAACCTCCCCATAAGTATATTACTAAGCCTTCGGCAAGCCTTGCTCTCAGAGAGCTGCTTTACAACACTGAAAGACCTGGGTTGCAATATGAAAATATGAGGACAAGAATAGATCGTTTATAAATTACTACCCGCCGATAGCAGAAAATGATGAAAATCTCTCGGGGATCTCTGGAAATGACTAAGACACAAACTGAAATCAGTGTGGTCAAAGATTTTGAAGTATGGATGTTAATTTACAGACTGAACTTACTTTCTGGTTCACTGTCGTACATTCTTTAGGGTCAACCCAACACTGAAAATCCACCTCTGTCTTGATACGATTTATGTAAGATTTGCGTGAGTTGAATGTCATGCCATCAGAAGAATGAGAATTGTATTGGATCATCTGCATATTGCCATTTGACTGAGGGTGATAAGTCATGTTGTCGTTAGAGTTAGAATCAAACGCTGAATGGATGGATTGTGTCTGAAACAAAATTAGGGACAATGAAAATAAGAAAAACAGAATAGATCTTTGTTTCACAGATTATGTTTTCTTTGCAGAGGACCATTTTCATGAGGCAACCTTGTCATCTTCAAAAGATACAGAGGGCACAGAAAAAATATTCCCTCCAAACTCGCCTGGAATCCTCACGATGGCATTTCTGACGAAATCTCATGTTTAGAGACTTCTGGAGGGGTATTGACTGCCTGAACATTGATCAAGACAATTACATGCTTTCCATTTGCAAAAGATTAAAATACTTTCCCTCAGTAGTGGTCTAGTAATATCAGAGATCTTTAGGAGGAACAACTTGTTTTGGATCCTTTTGAATCTGCTGCAGTCCACGCCATGAAAACTGGTGGCTAAGAGGAAGAGAGTCAAATACCTGGTTTAAACTGCTGTCTAAAAGTTCTTTCAAATAACTCTAGCATGAAAAGCCAAGACTAACTGTAAACCTAATAGACAAAAGAACCGATCACTCCCCAGGGATCGAAAATATCCTAGATCACACAATGGACCACTAGACAAGGTACAAAATTAAACATTCTGATACATGTTTCTTAACCAAAATTTCACGAAAAACACAATTCGCTCAACGAAGATTACTGAAATTAACTCTTAACCAAGATATTAAATGTTTCTTGGCGCGTGGATTCAAACCTCCCGCTCATGGAAACCGAAGGTCTACATACGTCAGATCGCAAACCAAACGTTACCAAGGCAGTCTCTGTGATACGAAAATATGGCAACCTCAATCTAGACGCTTTGGCTCAGCTAAAGTAAATTGTTTACACTAGACGCTTTGGCTCAGCTAAAGTAAATTGTTTACACTTGGAACAATAAAGGGTGGGGAATGAACAATGTTTGATTGAGAAGCCTGCCAAAACCGTTGTAGTGCGACGAATGTAAAATTGAAAAAACATTAATATCTTAGTTAGGAATTCATTTCAGTAATTTTTGATGCAAAAATCGTGTTCTACTTGAAATTCTGGTAAAGAAATATGTATCAGAATGATCAAATTCGTATCTTGTCTAGTGGTCCATTCTGCGGTTGTCGTTTGGGTGAAAAGTCCTCGGATCCGTTCTTTTTTTTCCTTCCGAATAGTGCAAGAATCACACTTAATTCTTTAAACTTAAAAATTGTGGAAGCCTTTCACAGTTGAAACTTTTTTACTCAACTATCATCTTCTGGTCCGCAGACGCCCCAGCCTACTAAGGGCTATTAAAAGGGAAAAATTGGTTTTGAATGTAGGTACTTATTCAATTACAAAATGTGTAAAAAGTCAAACCTGTTCATGATCTTACTTTATAATCAAAATGAAGTACATCTCAAACCTGACTGTACAGAGAAAAAAAAGGAAAAATCAGATAGGTCCTTTGACTTACGCTATCATTCACCAGAAGACCATGCTGCATCTGCCACTCAAGTTCCATTGTTGATAGCCAGCTTTAAACAATCTTTAGCAATCTGAAACAAATATTCAAGATATGACAACTTAGAAAATAACTGACAAGAAAAAAAAAAAAAAAAAAAAAAAAAGGATTGAACCTTCAAGCATATTAATTGTTCAATAAACGTCTTTCAGCTATCAATGAACCATTTTACCTACAAAATACACTTCGACGGCGTAAATCCCTAAGTCACATATCTCGTTTGCTGTGTCTGGAAATCTCCACCTCTATGTTATTTTTTTAAAAGAGAACAAATTTACATCATTCCCTGAAGTTTATGCGGAATTTTCTTCGCACAGAGAAGAAAAATCACGGCAATTTTAAAGAATTTTCATTGAGTAGTTTTCCATTTAAAAATTAAAGTAAGTATGGCAAGAAGTCTGCAACGTTGCAAACCGAATTATGTGATTGCTGACTTACACCGTCGAATTAAAGAATAAAACACATTAGAGACTCATGTTGTGGATTTGAAGGGTTTGTCTGGGTAATACTATCGATCCTACTTATACTACTTATCCTTTCACACCCAATTAATTATATTGGAATCATTTAAGATAGATATAGACTTAAAAAACTGTCAATCCCATCCCCATGAAAGGACCTAATTCAAATGTTTTCTCTCAAACATGTCACACAGGAACAAGACATTATTTAGATTTCAGTGAAATGTTTGAACTGTCTAAGCTCTTGTGGAGTGGTCGTAGAATGATTTGATATGAACCCTAACCTCAAACATAATTAGAGAATAAAAATCGCTAAACTGGAGCAAAGCCTCTTGACCTGGTTCCGTACATTTCCTCTGTTGCGCAAATAAAAAAAATTCTTGGGGTTAGATTGAATCTTTCTTAGATTTGAAGTGAAGTTCTGATTTTCATCAAAACTTGTGAGATGGGTGACGCTGGTTACCTAGAGCCTTATGAGAGCTGGAGATGCCTGAACATTGATGTTAAAAAACTACGTACACAATATATTTACCCTATAAAAAAAGATACATGGAATAGAAACTTAAGTTGGATGCCTTTGCCAACTAACGGACAAAATAATTTCTGTTTTGACATCAAATTAGAAAACTACTAGTGCCTGAGTCAAGGGGATAGAATCTTCCCTCGTACTCGAAGAGTCAACCATGATAATGGCATATAAAAGTGACGTGGCATCTACTAGACATGCTGACTTTTAATCGGTTTTACAAAAAATCAATCCCTTATCAATGAGCAAAATGGAAAACTCAGTCCTTCTCTAGCAAAAATTTACGAGACATATTTAAATTATCTCCGCAGATGAACTGAAGTTTAGGACAAGCTCAAAAGTTACCATATACATAATACTAGGTAAGACCGAGAGTAGCATTTAAGGAAGGATTGAATTCATCTTCCATTATCCAAATCAAGAGAAGCGCACTGAAAACAATCCTGAGAAACATGGAAACAACCTGCGCGTTCAACCCAAAATTAGTTCAATTTTGCAGCGGCAGCATTTCAAATCTTTAGATCCATAGAGCAGATGGCATAAGAAATCTTAAACCTGATTTGAATGCAAATTGAAGTGGAAAGCGCTTTTCTAAGCAAATGGCCCATAAGATGTGCAAGAAGTCAGGGTTTCTGTGAATGAACACATTACAGTTCCTAAGTCGATCAAAATTTAAATAAGCCTCGGAAGAAATCAGAAGTTCTTAAGGCTATCTTCCCTAAATGCATGTTAAATCTGTAATCCCTAATTTGAGAGAGAGATACTTCCTCATTGAAAGTGCTCATGTACATGAGACTAATGGATTCAATGGCAAAGTTGAAGATGCTAGAGACTGAGTGGTCAAAGTTTCGGAGCATCTAAGTCTAGAGCAAGACTTGCATGCGGTAGAGATGATGGAAGGCTAGATTGGTTTTCTTCCAAAATAACGCTCTCACTGACAAGTAAGAAATGATTCAAATTGGAAACAGAAGGCTCTAAGCGTGTAATTACAGAGATGCAATTGAAGAGGTCGAGACAAAGGGGCCAAGAAGGTGCGAAAGAGAATGCTGCAAAGTACTAGCGACTCTTCATGACATTCTGAAAGAGATTGCACTTCAGAGACAAGGTTGTCCACCCCTACCTTTAAAAAAACGTGATCTTATCATGAACTGTGACTAGATATCAATCCATGAACTGGTCCTGGTGAGTAAAGAGTGGAAAGGCCTAAAATTCAGCAAGGCTGATGCAACTGCTGAAGAGAAATCTTCAGGAGGATACTTACTTACCGAGAGATAGATGATGGTAGAGTACGTTCAATCGATGAAAAATTTAGAGGAACGAGAGACTTAGCGCTTGCTTCGCGAAAGACACTTCTGACAGGTTTGGACGAAGACGAAAACGAAGTCACATGGATTTACGACCACAAATAAGCAAGCATGTGCATGTACCGGATTGAAAATGCTGAATATGGAGTTTACGTTGTTGTTGTTTGTTTACGAGCGGCAAACGACAATCGACGTTTTCGAGGAGGTTATCGAACTGGTGTACGGTAGCGCCAAGTGGCCAGGATTGGCACTATCTTGGACTGTAACAAAAATTGCAGCAAAATCAATTGAAGGCACTTTGGCAGAAGAGGCAGAAGGTCACCGTTTACCAAGTATAACTCCATTCCACGGGGATGAGGAATGGAACCTCAGCGAGACAGAAGTTCAAATTTTAGACTTTGCCATCACGACTTAAAATAGAAATGTTTCACGATATTTTAGATAAAACAGGTGCCAATTAGAGAGGGCGCTTTATTTTTTTGTGGGGGGGGGGGATTTTGTACAGTTTATTTTCCATTTTTTTTAATTTTACTCCATAGGAAATTGTCACCTCCCCCCCCCCTCAGGAGCCCCCCACTCCCCCCCCCCCCCGGTCTCAGGAGAGAAGGCGCTTCTCCTGCTTAAAAACGCCCAAAAATGTAAAGTTGTACCAGAGTAATAATAACGACTTGCAGTTTATGATTTGGGAACTGTAATTACCGGGGGGGAAAATTTTAAAATTTGATTTTTTTCAGTCTTGTTTTCCGAGTTCAGTTCCACGTGATACGCTTTGCTCCGCAGTTCCAAACCCGACTCAGGACCAACCGCTCAATGGACCCTCCCTCTCTTCTCCTTCAGTGTAAAGATTTAAGAATTTGGGGTTTTTTTCATTACTAGTTTTGTTGTATTTTTAATTTCGCTTTGCTATAATAATTGAAAAATTGATTATCTGCTGGTGTTACAGAAATACGATCCCCGTTTTTTGCGCAAAGGGTGGCCCTGGCCTCCTGTTATACTGTGACCAGGACATTCAGATGAAAAGAGAGGTGGAAAAAAGGTAAAATCATAGCGCTTATACGACGTGAAAATAATGAGGCAACTTCAATATCTTTCTGTGCGGAGATACGGCCGGACGGCGTGCAGACACGTAGCCAAGGGGGGTTGGGGGAGGAGGAGGCTTTATGGACACAAGCACTCGTCTCAGGAACAAGAAAAAAGTAAAGATAAGTATAGGGAATAGGATTTCGAAAGAGAATAGTTATTGAACGAGGCAGAAGTTAAATAGTTGATGATTAAAATTGTAAAATAGGGACCTCGGCCCTCAGCCATTCTGCCGACCAAATTACCCCCCCCCCCCCTCAAAAAAATCCTGCCTGCGTGTCTGACAAAAGGGTCAGATGCGGGCGTGATGTTGATATGAATACAACTATTCCTACTCAACGGATGTCCGTCTTGCATATGCAAAAATATGAAGGCGCACTGTAACTCAGCTCATTGTCCTTCGCGCGCGTTCGCCCTTATTTGCATGGGCGCGGGAGTTAAGTTTCAAGTTGCTTGCAAGACATTTTTCCATATGAGAGAGGATTGAAACTCAATTTTAAGACGCACCGTGCCCCTTTAATTGAATTTACTGCCTACTGACTGATGTTTACCGTTACGATCCTGAAGTCGGCTGACTGCAACTGCGTTTACAAATAATAATCAATGCGTGAGAGTTAGTACAATTTTGTTCTCTTTATACTGGAATACCTGACCTCAGGGAGATTCGAACATTATGTACACAATTTTTTCGTATCCCTTGTAATGTTACCGTAATCCGAATCCACGAACACTTCCGCATAAAATACGTAAGGCTAGGTAGTGCTGCCTTGAATACCTATACACGGGAGAGTGTTGCCATCTCTGTGCCGCTCTCTGATTGGTTCAGCAGTTTCAGGCTATCTGGCTATCGTGGAACTCCAAAGTTGGACCAATGTAGACAAACCCGACCCAGAGGAATACGTATGATCGGCTGAAAAATGAATGATAATCACACTCAGAGGTCAATTTTCGGCAAAAATATCCATTGAAGGTCGATCCAAACTCAATTCAGAAGTTGATCATAAAAAAAATTTCAATCACACCCAAAATCACGTCTAGAACTTAGTAGGACTTTGCCGCCATCATGTTTCTTCACATTGGGCCAAAACTAGGAGCGGAGGGGCTGTTTACATTGGTCCGACTTTGGGGCTCCAGGATAGCCGACCAATCAGAGAGCGACACATTTTTTCTTAGTAAAAGGATTGAGATGGCAATTCTCTCCCGTATTCAGGTACTCTGGTAACGCTCCTTTTACAAACGAGCAAGTAAAAACTATTTTCAAAAAAATAAATGAAGATATGAGGATAAAAAGACAGCAGCAAAAAGTTAAAAACGGACAAATAAAGGGGCCGCGTTTAACAGAAAGGAACCAAGCCACATCAGCCATTGCCAAATTTAACGGGGACATTTCATTTTTTACGAGAGAACGTTAGTGCGGATTTCTTTAAGAAATTTTAGGAATTTGCTTCGCACTGTGGAGAAAATTCACCGAAATTTGCACACAAATCCGCAAAACCATTTTCATGCAAAAAGTTAAATTGCCTAATTAAATTTGGCAATAGCTGATGTGGCTTGGTTCCTTTCTGTTTAACGCGGTCCAAATAGCACAGTCTTCAGGAAAATAAAATCATTTTATGATCGATTTGACAATCCCAGAGACTTTATTCGGTAAGACAACAGTCATCGGCGTTGCAACGTTGTTAAAGCGAGGAAATCTGGAAAATTTCCTGGGCAACTGAAACGAGCCAGCCGGAGGGCGTCGAAAATGATGTCCTTCAGAAAAAGAAAATATCTATGGAAGATAATAATAGTCTCCATCGTATAATACAATTTTTTACAACTAAGCCCGCCTCTCTCCTTTTTCATTTCGCGCAGAGTCAAAATTTTAGTGTATTTAATACTCGTCTCAGCCTCTAAATTCAGAAACCATTTTTGGACTCGCCGTTTTCCTCCATTTATTTCACCGTTATTCTCTCCGTTTTTCACTGTAAACAAATACACGTTGCTTCGCCTGTTAGAAGTCCTTTACCCACGTTTTGAAAATGCAGTGCAGTAAGTCCAAACAATTTTAAGATGTATTGTTAAGTGACTCATATATGCTCCCTGTTTTTATGTCTTGCTTTTTTTTCGCCACGTTTCGCCAACACCGGGAAAATTTATCGGTTCGTTTGATGTCCTAACCTCAATGCAATGGCCTGGCCCAGATAGGAGGGGAAGATGAACATGGATTGTTTTGGCCTTTCTCTGGGATTTTTCAAATCTTTGATGAGCTCAACCAGTACAGTTTCAATTCTGAGACGACCCATTTTTAAAAAAAAAAAAAAATCGCCCGGGGAGACCCCTCGGTACTCCTTTGAAGCTACGGAAATCCCCCGAACTATCCCCTGCAATAAAATTAGGGGAGTCCTACGATTTCCCTCCGGTAGGGTGTCTCTTAGTGCCTCCTTAAATCCTACGTACTATTTTGCCCCCCCCCCCCTTCCAAAAGAAGTTCCTAGTTCCCTTGATCGCAGAAAAACCTATTACTTCTGCTAGGTTGGACGTTATTCGAAAGTACAAACACCAAACGTGAGAAATGCATATCCCAATATTGCAAAGAGAGAGTATCCAGGCCCACCCTAAAAGTGCAAAACCCTAAATAAGGGAAAACTTAAGAAGAAACTTAACGAAGTTGTAAGTCCGCGACTACGTGTCTTGGTTTGTGACGTTGTAGACTTCCTGTCACACTTTATTTTTTAAATTGAAAACTATTCGACGGACATTCTTAAGAACTGTCCGGGTCATTCTTATCTGTGCGAAAAAAGTTCTGCGAAAACTTCAAGCAAAGCGAAAACTTCACGTTGTAATACAATTAAACAACCAATGCATTTTGCGGAAAATTGACTATACCGCGATGAAAAATCAATGATTGTTTTCTCCATCGCCAAAATGAGCGACTCTGAAATTAAATTGAGAACACAGATATCTCTTAGGCACGAATAGTTCGTCTACCAATCATGCTCAGTACATCGTTAGTTAAATCTGAAGCACCCGAGAAACTTACACCCTACGCTTGTGTGCAACTATTCGTTTATGGTGGATATATTTGTGGTATAAACGAAAACTTGAAGGCGCTTTGTCACTTTGGATCCTCTCAGCACGACCCGCTGTCGCGCCGAGGGTGAACTGGTGAGTACCCTGGACAGTTAAAACGCCCTCATTTCCGAGCGTATGCAACACAGACATCCGTAGAGCGCGAATAGTTGCATCTGGACGTGTTTGGTTTGTGTTCGTTGAATGCGACAATAACTGAGGGTCCATTGCATGTTACTCGTACAACATCGCAACTTAATGTCAGCGTCGCGCATTGCGCCGACAAAGTATACGATGACTAATTTTTATCGTAACATTGTCAATTTTCCGGAAAATGTTTGAAGATTACATAAAAATTTGTTCTTGCGCAAGAATTAAAAAGCAGTCCTGTCAGAAATACACATCCATATGCGGGCAGTTTAGAACCCAAAGAGGCAGAACTATTTCAGATCACGTAATCAATGAATATTGTTACATTGCAATGAGATTTCTAATATTTAAAGTCTTTCTTGTTTTTTTTTTCCAAATTTCTAAAGCAATCATTTGCGTGAACGACTTTTTGCCATCACTACCTTAAAAACACAAATTCTCATTCACGCTTCCGAGGTTTGCGCCTCTGAGCATTTGCCCTTTAGAAATTTTATCTTGAAGTCACGTGGGTTTACGTACATGATTTCGTATTTGATATATCTCTCTTATTTTTTTCTCGACGCGAACATTTTTTAAAGTAATAAAGTGAATTCAATGTGCTCCCCTGCATAATGGAACAAGTCAATGGGAGAAGTCGGATAAAATTTGAAAACTTTAAAAGCTCATAGCTCCATTATTACAAAACGCCAAGGTCTTAAAAGTGGTCCCATTAGTTACCCCGTATAGTTTACTTTAAATAGCACCCTTAAACTTTATAATTTGACAAAATAAACATCTAAATCTCAGTTTTAGAAAAGAAAAGAAAAGAAAAAAAAATTATGTCCGACTTCTCTCATTGATTTGATCCGCCGTGCACCGCCTTCTTTTCCTTTTATCGTTCTATCCTCAGGTGAGCAGCCGATGGACTTGAGTGAATTTTTCACGACAGACGTCCCGGCCCTCTGTGAGACGGAGGGTCGAAGCATGAGTCAACAGGCCATGCAGTCGCTTTACGAGCTCCGCCAACAGAATCAACTGTGCGACGCAACACTTCGCCTCGAAAATGGACAGATTTTCCCCGTGCATCGCAACATCATGTCCGCTTGCAGCGGTTACTTCCGGTACGTTGTCAAAAATTGAGCTCTTGCAGAATGGGTCACTAAACTTTGCCTTTTTTACTTAATATTCTGAAAGCACCAGGTGAGTAGATTACGTGGTGATTTATTGCGTATTTGATGCCAAAGTCCCGGCCTAGTCTGCTTTTAACAGGTCAACAGAATCGCTGGCATTTCAAAAGCGCCGGAATGACGGGCAAATGATGGAAGTGATACGAAACATACGAGATTTTCAGACATCGCAAACGAGGTAGGTATGCGCGGAGAAAAAAACTTCGTGCGTGGGACCCGAAGTTTAGGTCATATGGATCTCTGAAGTTTTCGGATTGAGCATGGGAACACTTTAGGTCCAGCTGCTGAGGTTTGGATCACACATCTGAAACTTCAGTTCCAACATCTGAAGTACTTTGTTTTTCACATCCGAACAACTTCGGTTCTCACATCCGAGAAACTTCGGTTCTCACATCTGAAGTACTTCAGATGTAAGAACTGGGGTTTCAGATGTGTGATCCGAACCTCGACAGCTAGACCTAAAGTGTTCGGCTGCATAACGTTTGCGCACACTTATCTTACCGATAACGTTTGCGCACACTTTTCACGAATATCATTTGCGCACACTTTTTACCGATAACGTTTGCGCACACTGCACTTTTTGGCAACGCTGCAATGATGCTCCAGTAGTATCGCTTCGTGATAAGACAATTCAACGGACGGATAAAATATAAACGGACGAGGGGAAATTTTCATTTAAATAAATTCCAATAAGCAATCAATAAGTAAATGAATAAATAAGTTAATAAGAAGAAAATAGAAATTAAATGAAGAAAGTTAAGAAAATAAGGTATATGGTTACTCACAGATTTTTCGCTGTTACTTCAGCTAAAAATGCTGTGACTGTCTTCACCGGAACCATCTTTAGTGCAAGGACGGGTTTTAGGGCTGTTTTTAGGGCAGGTTGCATTTGAAGAGCAAGTTTCATCAGCACCATTTTCAGAAATTAATTCATCAGGCTCGTTTGCATTGAAAGAGTCATTTACAGCCTCCGGGTTATTTTTTTCGTCTGAATCATTTTTGTCGGGGTATTTAACTTCACGAACCATTTCCAGAAACTCCGTAATTTTCAGGTCCTTATCGAGATACGAATTGGTTAAAACAATAATTTCATCATCTTTTTTTTTTGTTGATCATTCCGTTTAGTGAACACCTCATCATTTCGCACAGCTTTAATTTTCAAAGACACTATATTCTGAGCGTTAAAAAATTGTTGAGAGGTTTCGTAGACATTCGGATGATGATAGTAACAGCGAAAAATCTGTGAGTAACCATATATCTTATTTTCTTAACTTTCTTCATTTTCTATTTTCTTCTTATTAACTTATTTATTCATTTACTTATTGATTGCTTATTGGAATTTATTTAAATGAAAATTTCCCCTCGTCCGTTTATAAATTATTCGTCCGTTGAATTGTCTTATCACGAAGCGATACTACTGGAGCATCATTGCAGCGTTGCCAAATAGTGCAGTGTGCGCAAACGTTATCGGTAAAAAGCGTGCGCAAATGATATTCGTGAAAAGTGTGCGCAAACGTTATCGGTAAAAAAAGTGTGCGCAAACGTTATGCACCGAAGTGTTCAGATGCTCAATACGAAAACTTCAGAGATCCATATGACCTAAACTTCGGGTCCCACGCACGAGGTTTTTTTCTACGTGTGATTGCGGACTTACGCCGTCGATGTGCTAATCATGGTTCACCGCAGAAATGAACATACGGTTTTCTTCCGTAACACGGCAGTCATGCCCTCCCCCTACAAACGTCTACGTACAAATGTATAACTACCCCTATGTTCATTTGCAGGGCTCTGTTCACAACATCGCTACACACGACAGAAACGCGGGACGTGATCCTGCACGGTGTCTCGGCGGAAGTACTCAAGATCCTCATCGAATACGCCTACCTGCGCAAGGTGGACATCAACGAGACCAACGTGAGTCAGCTCTTCGCTACGGCCGACTACCTGGCCGTCCACGGAGTCCGCAACCTCTGTTGCTCCTTCCTCATGCGCCATATGCGACCCGGGAACTGCATCGGAATCAAACAGTTTGCCAAGTAAGCCTAGAATGCGTTCATACAGAGTAGAGCCCCTTCATACACGGAGAAAAAAACTTCGTGCATGGGACCCGAAGTTTAGGTCATATGGATCTCTCTGAAGTTTTCGGATTGAGCATCTGAACACTCTAGGTCCAGCTGCTGAGGTTTGGATCACGCATCTGAAACTTCAATTCTTACATCTGAAGTACTTCGGTTTTCACATCCGAAAAACTTCGATTCTCACATCTGAAGTACTTCAGGTGTAAGAACTGAAGTTTCAGATGTGTGATCCGAACCTCGGCAGCTAGATCTAAAGTGTTCAGATGCTAAATCCGAAAACTTCAGAGATCCATATGACCTAAACTTCGGGTCCCACGCACGAGGTTTTTTTCTCCGTGTAGAGAGAGTTGAGACAACGCGGCTTATGGGTGTCACAAACGGGAATCAAGTTTACACATATTGGACGTTTTTTGTAATCTTCGATCAACCCATTTCCGAATTCCTATTTCCGTTCCCACTCTCATTCCATTTGTTCCTTGCCGTACCCCCCATTCCCCGGTCCATCCCAGTTTATAATCTTTGCAGTTGATGAAAATGTAATCTTCATTCCCGTTTGTGACACTGTGAAGGCCCACAATACGGGAACCAATCAGAAATGGATTCGCATTCATTGTCTTGACTCTCAGTATAAAGGGACTCTAGGAGAGACGTAACCTTTCTCCCAAATCTTAGATACACCTCATCGGTAGAATTGATAGCATAGAGCGGAGAATTGAGAGTTCTCACTTCGCGCCATCGCGCCTTCAATTTTGCAGACGCAACACGGACATCCATCAAGCACGAATAGATGTATCTCTGCGCCGTCATCTACGCGCGTTGTTTCTCCTGCTGTATTTTCATATTGTGATTGTTGCGTTTGTCTCCTTCGTGATGGTGCTTCAACGGTTACGTATAAAGGGATTCTAATACAGCGGGAAGGATCCAGAAAGATGCTGGCGATTTTTAATGGGAGAGGGTTGTTGTCCAACCTTTGACGGTCATATCTGCTGTCATCAAATACTTTGAATAGAGGCTGTCATACGTGGATCCAAGGGGCCACACGCAGCCCCTCCCCACCCCGCCCCCGTTTGCCCGAACAAAGTAGGAATAAAAAGGGAAGAAAGAGAGAGAAGGGTAGGGAGGAAAGAATACGGACAGACGCATATTTTTTAGTAATATTTATGATTAAAATGACTCATAATAGACATTAGATGCTTTAAACTTTCGAAAATTTTCTCGGAAAAGCCCCTCGAACCTACCTCCCGTTTCCCGCATTGGGTGTGTCTGAATCCGCCGATGCTTACTACACTTGTTGTTTGCCTGCCACAGAAAAGGTTTATGCACAAGTATGCCCGTATGGTCCCAAGTTCGCTTCAAAAAAGTGACCATTCGCGATCATATACGAAACTGACGGTAACCTTTCAGGTAGCTACTATCTACTAGGCTTATGGGTACCGCATACAGTTGGCGCTAGGTTCCGTTAGGCAGAATGTAAAATTCGCTTTTATATTTCCCCAAAGAGGATCACGCCCACACGGAGAAAAAAACTTCGTGCGTGAGACCCAAAGTTGAGGTCATATGGCTCGCTGAAGTTTAAGGATCACGTATCTAAAAACTTGAGGTCCGGCTGCCAAAGTCCGGGTCAGACATCGAGGCACTTCAGTATGCACCGGAGTACTTCAGATGTGTGACCCGAACCCTTCGGTATATCTCGAAGTACTTCTGATGTCTGGCCCGAACTTCAGCAGCTGGACCTCAAGTTTTCGGATGCGTGATCAGAAAACTTCAGAGATCCACATGACCTCAACTTCGGGTCCCATGCACGAAGTTTTTTCCTCTGTGTACTTTTACATGGTTTCTTATCCAGCTTTCTACAGTACACGGAAAAAAACTTCGTGCGTGGGACCCGAAGTTTAGGTCATATGGATTTCTGAAGTTTTCGGATTGAGCATCTGAAGACTTTAGGTCCAGCTGCTGAGGTTTGGATCACACATCTGAAACTTCAGTTTTAAGTTCAATCCGAAGTACATCTGGTGTACTTCGGTTTTCACATCCGAAAAACATCGGTTCTCACATCCGAAAAACTACTGAAGTACTTCAGATGTAAGAACTGAAGTTTCAGATGTGTGATCCGAACCTCGGCAGCTAGACCTAAAGTGTTCAGAAGCTCAATCCGAAAACTTCAGAGATCCATATGACCTAAACTTCGGGTCCCACGCACGAAGTTTTTTTCTCCGTGCACATCCCATCTTCCCCACTAGTCCATAATTCCGTTTAGCAGAAATACATTCAATCTAAGTCTAAACGGGCCCATTTCTGTCGATTAGAGATCATTTCTGCAAGAACCTGGAGACAGCGGCGCACCGTTTCGTGATGCGGAACTTCGTGGCGATGGCGCAGCAGAGCGAGGAGCTGTTGTACGTCTCGCTAGAGGAGCTGCGGGCCATCATCGGGGCCGACGAGCTCAACGTCAAGAGCGAGGAGGCCGTCTGGGAGTGCGTCCTCCGCTGGATCAACCACGACGCCCAGAAACGCAAGAATTTCATCGTCCCGCTCCTCAAGAACATTCGCCTTGGCCTCCTCGACACCCAATTCTTCCTCGAAAACGTAATTCACACGGAAAATATTGAATGTTGAGTTAGCATTTATACTGTTATAAAAATGTGCAACAAGCATCAAATCGACGCACAGTTGATCGAGTCAGTGAGAGAGGTCGGACAAAATTTGGAAACTTTAGAAGCTTAGAACTCCGTTTATACAAAACTTTGAGGCTTCAACAGTGGTTCTATCGGTTTCCTTGTGAAATTGTCTTCTACAGGCACCCTTTAAAATTTAAATTGTGACGAAAAAAACATCAAAATTTTCAGTTTTAGTCAAAAATTTCATGTCTGACATCTCTGATTGACTCGATCCACTGTGCGACGGTGTAGTCGGCAATCACATATCTCGTTTGCAGTGTCTGAAAATCTCCGCCTCTATGTTATTTTTTTAAAGGAGAACAAATTGGCATCATTCCTTGAAGTTTTTGTAGGATTTTCTTCGCACAGAGAAGAAAAATCACGGCAGTTTTAAAGAATTGCCGTTGAGTAGTTTTCCGTTTTTAAAAAATAAAGTATGATAGGAAGTCTACGACGTCGCAAGCCGAGTAATGTGATTGCCGACTTACACCGTCGAAATGTTGATTTTTCATTTAAAGAAATGCTCGCTAAACATTCAAATTGTTCATCAGAATAATTTGAACTCATGGAAATGACTTCATAAAATCATCAGTAATATTGAAATTATAAAATTTTCAATGGTAATTATAATCATAGTTATAATGAAAACAACCAAGAAATCAATTTTTAACTATTCAATTACTGTATTATTACCGCAACCAAGGTTCTATACGTGTTTCTAGGTGAAAGACCATCCTTACGTGACGGGGAACGATCAGTGCAGGCCGGTGATCATCGAGACGTTGAAGTTCCTGTACGACCTGGAGATGATCACGCAGAAAGACGGCGAGGTGCCCACGCCGGAGATCGCGCGACCCCGGGTGCCCCACGAAATCCTCTTCGCCATCGGCGGCTGGAGCGGGGGCAGCCCCACCAATTTCATCGAGACCTACGACACCAGAGCCGACCGATGGGTTAAAGTAGGCAATCAATCCGTTAATCTTCTCTAGTTCCAAATTATTGCACTGAAAAAAAAGTGAAACAAAACTGAAATGTGAAAAAAAAACGGACTATGTAAACATACCGGCCGTTCCGAGCTCAGGAGCCGAAAGTTCCGGGTGCTGGAGCCGTAGCTTTGACTCAGTGTTCGAAACTCACAGCGCCTAAAAAATGAAGGTTCTGCGCCAACGTGGCCCCTAAAAATCCGGATTTTCACAGGAAGTCTTATAAAGAAAGAAAAACAAATCTATTTGAATTGAAAAAACTCGGAATCTTCAGCACTACAAGTGAAAGCTTACTTTTGGGCGCTTCTGGGTACCAGATGCGCCCTTTCCAGCCGTTCGACTCCCCCGATGTAACATGTACTATACTACATACCGTTTTGCCTTATGGGTAATGACGCCATTCTGGTACACCCGGGAAAATTTGATTTTCTTCTGCATCTGGTATTCGTAAAAGTTTTCGTGAAATGTTTTGCTTTTTAGCATAACAATCTCGCACGGACGTATTATCTGGTTAAACTATTTTGGGGCTTCGTTATGCTTAAATGCCTCATATTCGAGGTTGTAGTTTCAGATTGATTCGAAAAAATCACGAACAGTCACGTGATCTCTTCATTTTAGTGACGTATTACTGTGCTATTTTGTGATTGGTTCATTTTCTCGGCGCAGCATCGTCAAGCATCAGCTGTTTGCGGCATTGGGCTGAAGGTTTAAGGTTATGTCATGGACCAAGAGAATAAATAAGGACCCCCAACTCCAGTTAGCGGTGACATTAGCGCTGCCTGGCAGAGTGTTCACGCCGTGATTATGGGTCCAGCCAGCGCCGATGTCGTTGATGTCACCGCCGGCCGGCCGGCACCGCGTCGTCGCCGCGGTCGCTATCTTCCCCGCAACCCACGCTTCCCCTCCCCGCTGCTGCACTCCTGTTCTCACTGCCACGCTCCCCCGCGAGCCGCGACCCGCGCGCCCTACCTCGCGACGCCGCTGTCCGCTAGATCGCGTTGACGCATCTAGCTTTATCAGACGTTCCGCCGTTCTTTCCCGTCGTCTCATTTACACGGTATCCTTTATGATTCCATGCACCACCTAAAGGTTAATCACTTAGTGCTTATAGATGTTTCTAGATCTTCCTTGTCATCCTGAAGTTCTGAAGAGTTTAATGGGAAAAGCTTCCCACTTTTATTTCAATCTTCGTCAGTCTTCGGGTATATAAACTGATAATAATATGCTTTGTCAAAGAAGCGCCCTCCAACGCTTTGGCGTTGAAACTGCTTGTTTCTATTCCTCGCGATTTCATTCTTAGTGCTTTTGTCTTCCCCAAGTTCCAGCTACTTACTAGTTCTGTTACGAAAACATCTTGCGTCTAACTTTTCACTAAATGCGCCGTAACATAAAGGCAAAAAGTCAATTCGGCCCCTAAAAAATCTTCAATGGCGCCTAAAAATCGGACTTGTTGCGCCAGATGGGACCTAAAACTCAAAGGTGAGTTTCGAATACTGCTTTGACTGTTCCGTGTGTTGCGCCCTGAACTTTCGGTCTCTGAGCCTGGAGCGCGGACGGTAAGTCTGTATAGCCCGTTAGTATGACTTCCATAGCCGGATTTTAATCGGCCACATAATACGATCAGATTCTGACAATCAGTTCGACCTCAAAGAAAAAGCTTTCTCGATCTTAAGTTGTTCATGACCCTACGTAAATTCTACGCACTTCGCATCATAGGCGGATCCAGCCACTTAGAACGAGGGGAACGGAAGGGGGGTCCGGTCCGGGGGGCCTCCCCCAGAAAGTTGAAATTTTAAAGCATCTCGTATGCTGTTTGAGTCAATTTCGACATGAATATTTCTCAAGTTTAAGCGTTCTTCCTTTCTCTTTCCTCCGTTTCTTCCTTTCTCTTTCCTCCGTTTCTTCTTTTTCCCTTTTACCTCCTCCTTTTTTTCGGGCGTAGGAGGGGGACACACGCCCCCTGCGCCCCCCTTCTTGGATCCGCCTATGCCTCGCATCCGCGACATGCGATACCTCACAATGGACTTGGATAAAATCTTTTGTCGAATGCGTAAATTGGACGTATTTCTCCTAAACGGATCTATGTGCATTATGACGTGAGCCCTGTTATGCATGTATTCTTACGGGTCTTAGAGCTCATGTCTTAATGCACATAGTTCCGTTTGGCAGAGATGCATCCAATTGTTGCATTGAATTTGGCTTATGAATCTGCTCACGCCTGATTGAAAGGTAGACAAAGTTGACCCCACCGGACCCCGCGCTTATCACGGCACAGCAGTAGTCGGCTACAACATCTACGTCATCGGCGGCTTCGACGGGATGGATTACTTCAATTCTTGCCGCTGCTTCAACGCTGTCACCAAGACTTGGAAGGAAGTTGCTCCTATGAATGCTCGCAGGTACAGAACGTATGCAATTACAATTAAAGAATGGCTGGTAGCACTTTTGGTCGTATCCTCACTGCGAGAAAAACCTCGGTTTTACGAACTGAATAGTTCAGTTGGCGCTTTTCGATTCAGTGGCGACAGGCCCGGACTTAGGGCGTGTGCAGGGCGTGCGGCGCACACGAGCGCCAGCCTTTGGGGGGCGCCACGAAAGAAGAAGAGAGGGAAAAAAAGGGGAGAAAAGGAAAAGGAAAAAAAGGGAAGAAAGGACAAGGGGAAAAAAGGAAAAGGAAACAAGGTCGGGCAGTGAAAGCAAGGAAGAAGGGGGGAAATGGAAGGAAAAAGGAGGCAAGAAAAGTGAAAAGAGAGTCCGCGAGAAAGGGGGGGGGCATAAAAACCATAGACAAATTATAAAGAGAATTGCCGTCTAAAGGTAAATTTTCAGGACAAAAACTCCACCTGGTCCATAGACGGTCAGGCGCCCCTTGACCCTAAATTTGCGGCTGCACAGAAACACAAGAGTAGGCATGTAGGAAGGGGGCGCCATAAATCCATCGAACAGGAGCCGACATAGCATTTTAGGCTACGTCCGCCATCTTGGATTTGAGAATTTTTAAACATAGTAAAAATTCGAGTTTCCGGTCGAAAAATACCCTCAGACACCGAGTTTCAAAAAAATCCATCGAACAGGAGCCGACATAGCATTTTAGGCCACGTCCGCTATCTTGGATTTGCGAATTTTCAAAAAATCGACTAAAAAATTCGAGTTACCCGTCGAAAAGTACCCCTGATCCCGCGGTTCACAAAGCTCTAACGAACAGAAACGGAGGCCAGAACCGGGGCTTATTTTAGGCCACATCCAACATTTTGGAGTTGAGAATTTTCAAAAATTGACTAAAAATTCCAGTTTTCCGTTGAAAAATACCGTGTGATACCGCGTTTCACAAGACTCGAATAAACAGAAACCGAGATAGTATTTTAGCCCACGTCCGCCATCTTGAATTTGAGAATTTTAAAAAATGGACTAAAAATTTGGGTTTCCCGTCGAAAAATACCTCCTGACACCGAATTTCAGGAGAATCCATCGAACAGGGGCCGAGATAGCATTTTAAGCCATTTCGGATTTTCGAATTTTGAATTTTTTGAATTTTGACAGATTTTGATTTAAAACGCGTGATCCCAAAATCGAAGCTCAGATTCGGATTCCTCGTAAAAAATCGATGCGATTTCATGTATCATACCCTGACACCGAATTTCAGGAGAATCCATCGAACAGGAGCCGAGATGCATTTTAAGCCACTTCAGTCATTTCGGATTTTTGAAGTTGAAAAATTTTACTTAAAACGCGTGATACCCAAAATCGAAGTTCAGATTCGGATTCCTCGTTAAAAATTGAAACAATTTCATGTATCATACCCGAGCATAGTGTGAAGGAAAGAGACGTAACGTAGACATACTGATTCGAGCATATGAATTCAACGTGGCAACATGGGTAGTGCTCAGTGGGTCAGCGGAGGAGGAAGAATAAGAATTTATCGTGAGGAATTCCTCGGGACGAAACCGAACGCTAAGCGCCGCGGCGGCGTAGTTCAAAGGGAAAGTATGACAGAATCTACACGCGTCGTTAAACCTTTTTCCCTCACGCTATTTTAACATATGATACATGAAATCTTATCAATTTTTCACGAGGAATCCGAATCTGAGCTTAGATTTTGGATATTACGCGTTTTAATCTATTTAAAATCGTAGGAGAAATTACGGAATTGTCCTTGAAAATTGATCACACATTAGTGATTTTTTACCCGTTTTTCTTCTACGTTCACGTAATGAAATTAGATCAACAGTTGACTCATCGACTAGTCTAGCCTAACCCCCCAGAATCGGTCTATGGGGCGAACGATTTTATCAGATAAGATGTGCGGTCCTAGTTTCTGGGCAATTGCGGTTTGATGGAAGCTGCGATGAGGAGAAACGGAAGATATGCGAACCTCGGGCGGATATTAAGTGAGAAACCAGGTAGGGGAAAGGCTTTCTTCCCGAAAAGTTAGTGCTCGGGCCAACTTACATGGTCACACGAGCATTGTATAGCAGATTGTGGGAAACTATTTTTTTGCAGCAACAACCAATTGGATCGCATTTTGCAAAAAGGAACTAAGAGCATTTCAATGTTGCTGGGATTGTGCAACTTAGGTACCTTCTTTGCAAAAAGTAAACTTTGCGACGGTAATTTTCGTCTTGAATTCATAGTTTATTGGGAGTAGAGGTGAAACTAGTTTAGATGCTCGTTTATGTTTGCAAGGTTCGCGACATTGGAATGCTCTTGGTGGCGAGGCTTGAGCAATCGATTATCGATATTTTCCCATTTGAAGCTATGGTGAAGACTCGATTATTAAGGCGTTCGCTGCGAACACCCTGTCTATCGATCCTTTTCCACAGGTTAGTATGGCAGACTAATCGATACATCGCAAAGCACGCCACGCCACTGTTTCGATTCTGGGAGACAGACCTTAGTCGAACATAAAGTGACCGCTCTACTTAAGGGTGGTTTCACGATAACTGGAATAGTTTTGTCGCCGTGGCGGACGACATATTTTTCGGTTATATTTTTAGATAATCACTCGAATTGTTTCGCATTAATCTTCAAAGGGTTACGCATTATAACGCTTTCTAACGATTTATTGCTCTACTTCTCAATTAATTTTATATGTAAATTCCGAAAATGTGCTGTTTGCTACGTGGTAAAAAGTCAGCGCAACAGACAGCACATTTTCGGTTTTTTATATATGTATTAAAATTGAACAGTAGAGCAATAAATCTTTGAAAAGCGTCATAACACGTAACCCTGTGTAGATTACTGCAAAAAAATTCGAGTGATTCATTACTACTAAAAATATGACCGAAAAATGTGTTGTTTGTCACGGCGACCAAAATATTCCAGTTATCATGAAATCACCCTCAACAGTACTAGCCTCTAGGTTCAATTCAACGGACCGAAGTTTTAGTACATGCACCGAACCAAAAATCTTCGGTCAATGTGGAACATGCTCCATATGAACCAAAGTTTTTCGGTTGAATAAATAATAATTGGAATATTCATGGCATATATTTACTATCATACTTTCATTCTCATACCCGCATCCTAATCCAGCCTCTATTTCATACATTTTTCAACAGGTGTTACGTAAGTGTAGCGGTTCTAAATGACATGGTCTACGCGATGGGTGGATACGATGGACACCATCGACAGAATACAGCCGAGAAATATAACTATCGTACGAATCAGTGGTCTCTCATTGCTCCAATGAATGTTCAAAGAAGCGATGCCAGCGCTACAACCCTTGATGGTAAGTGGACACACACCCTTGGCCATTTTCTAGTTATTTTAAATTAGTGTATCGCTGTTTTCTCGGAAAAGTCCTTGTGCCATTTATCGGTGCATTTTATGCCATAATTTTGTTAATTATGGTTCGCTTGCAACACTAACATCGGCCTCTCAGCTGGAAAAGAAAATACTCGTAAATTACCCTCCTCAAGTTTTATGAGCTTACTGTCAGATCAACTCAAACCAGAGCTTCAGGAGAGCTTGTTGAACTTCCCGTTTTTGTTCCAACACCTGTAGTTTTCGATTTTGGCATGACTTACGCCATAGTACGTTTTTCGTTTTGTTGAATATTCACCGAATTGGAAGTGACTTTGATTTTACTACCGGTACATTTATGTAGACTCGGTTCCAACCTGCTGGCAACATTCACACTCCTGTTTAATGTTGGGCCATAAGATGAAAAGATACCAGAAATCGACACATGATATGGCACAGCAGTGGCGTGACGTGAACAATCGATGATCTATATTTCCCCATTCGAAGCTACAGTAAAGAATCGATTATTGAGGTGTTCGTTACAAACACCCTGTTTATCGATTCTTTTCCATAGGTTTAAATGGCAGATCAATCGATATATCACAAAACACGCCACGCTACTGTGTAACAGATAAAGATATGTGGCCTGTCTCATCTTGCCAATTTAAGAGTCTGCCGATGGTAAAGCATATTCGAATTTAACTGACCTCTCACTCCATTTTCATACGATATTTTCAGTTTTATTTTTGGTTTTTCAGAGAAAATATACATAACTGGAGGTTTTAACGGTCAAGAATGTATGCATTCAGCTGAGGTATATGACCCAGAGGAGAATTTCTGGACGTTGATTACTCCAATGAGATCGCGTCGAAGTGGAGTCTCTTGTATAGCCTATCACGGCTGCGTCTACGTTATCGGTACGAGAACACTAAATTTCAGCATAATGTACAATGGGAGTAGTATTACTTTCGAGCTCATCAAGTGGGGCTCAAAAGAGCAGCCAAACGTTTAACACGGAAAAAAACTAGAAATATGCCGCTCTGTGGCGGTCGGCATGTAACACATATTAGCGCCTACAAGACTGCATGAATACTTCACGCATAGCGTCACAGTGCGGTCAGCAGCGGTCGACGTGCAACGCATAGCGCCTACAAGACTGCATGAATACTTCACGCATTGCGTTAAACATAGTGCGTTCAGCAGCGGTCGGCGTGAAAGGCATAGTGCCCACAAGACTGTTGGAATACTTCACGCATTGCGCCAAACATAGTGCGGCGCGGCGGTGGAAGTTAAAATTATTGAACCACATTAATGATTGTTCTTTCATTATATTTTTGTTCATTTCTTGTTAATGGATTCATAGAATTTAAGAAAATATGAACACCCAACTCCTTCCAAATTTCTTGATACGACTTTCACGTCTAATAAACACAAAAATGTCTTCTAAAAAACATGCAGCAGAATTTCTAATCTGTATATTATTCTATCCTTCTCCCCCAAATTCTTCCGGTTTAATCGTTAACATAGTGCAGATACGTCCAAACCCTCCTAATTCCTATCAATCTTTTGTTACTCTCTTACTTGCTCCTTACTTTCCGTGTTTCTGTGGATGCAGGTGGTTTCAACGGTATATCTAGAATGTGCAGCGGGGAAAAATTTAACCCTCAGACAAACAGTTGGACGCCGATCCCAGACATGTACAATCCGCGTAGTAACTTTGCGATTGAGGTAATCGACGATATGATATTCGCTATTGGCGGTTTCAACGGTGTGACAACCATCTACCACGTCGAATGCTTTGATGAGAAAACTAACGAATGGTAAGTATCCTGGCTCTCACATCAGTGGAAGTCCACATAGTACAAGTATCCTGGACATCAGTGGAGATAGCCTGTAATGTCTATGCTACATGCCATGCCGAAAAAGGGATCTGAAAATGAGGTGGTACACGCTCAGTTTATCAATGATCCCATTTTGAGTTCCAATTTTTAGCGTTTGATCAAGGGACATTATCCGGCTCAATTTTCATCAAAGTGTCCACAGCAGTAAAAATAGTGCCCGGGATCACGGAATTTTATGAACACGTATCCAGATTTTCCGATGTCAGCGAGCTGAGCAACACTTTTTCGGCCAGAGGAATTGTTTATTTCCACCATTAGGCGTAGATACGACCATTTTCTAGGTCAATTTTGCACCTCTCATAAATGCATTTTGAGGCTAATTTCACACAAAATTCAGCTGTACTCAAATCCAAAGTTCAACTCCACCAATAATTCTCTGAAAATATTTCAAAATTTTTCAGTTTTCCTAACGCGCTGTACCATGAGAGATGAAAATTTACCGATTTTAAGGCTTTCTATATTATGCAGATGTTCTAGGAAGGGGAGGGATGACCATGATAGGTACTATTGAAAATTCTAGGGAGGTCCAGACCGTCTCTGGTACCTTCAGAGCCCATGGTTTCAGCATAGATTCACCCTAGTTGAACTGATTATTTTCCAAACCACGAATGCGCAAAAATTGCGAATGCGAGAAAAATAAGAAAACCCGTTTTATTCGCTTTAAGAATCTTCGAATTCTAAAAGAAGTATCCGCTATTAGAAGGCTATTTTGAAATCGGGCATGATTGATTAAACCATAGAAAACAAAGAAAAAACAATCGCGTTAAAATCGCTGAAATCATCAACATCTGAGCGATTATCCTCGATCTTGTCGGGATAAAATCGCGATTTCATAGCCCGGCAATATATTGCGATATTTTCGAAATGAAAATCGCGATTTATCGCGATTTAATCTCGATTTTATCGACGAAAATTGATCGCGATTTTATCGAACCAAAAATTGCGATGTGTAGCGTTTTAATCGCCATATATTGCAATTTGTAATACGATAATATCTCCATATATTGCAACCGATATAATCGCGATAACCAACCGATAAAATAGCTATTTATCTTGATCACTGGGACCCCCCGAAAAAACCCCTTAATTTTGATGTCTAGGTACGAGGCGACAGACATGAACATCTACCGCTCAGCACTCTCAGCGTGCGTGATCATGGGCCTGCCGAACGTGTACGACTATATCCACAAGCACAGGGAGCGGCTTATGGAGGAAAAGCGACAGAAACTCCTGGCGCTACAGGATCAGCGTGGCCAGGGTGGAGCGGCCAATGCCAACCAGGCGCCCGGCGCCCACGCTAACGCCGCCAGTAACGCCAGCGTCGCGGCGCCCGCTAGCGCTCAGAACGCCCAGAACAACCTCGCAGCCGCCTTCCAACTCGGCGCCAACAACGAGGACGAACTCATGGAGATGGCCGAATGACCGGTATGTTATGACGATCATCCCGGCATATCGTCACCTCCCGGCAAAAATATCACAAACAGTGTTCGAAACTCACAGGCGCCAACGCGCCAAATGCGCCTAGGAAATCGGTCATGGCGCCTAAAAAATGACGGCTCTGGGCCATCGTGGCCCCTACCCCCCCCCCCCCCAAAAAAATCATAGTTTTTCTGTTTGGTGATTTTCCGAAATTTCCCTCAAGTAACAGCTACTATTTCTGTAACTAAAACATCTTGCGTCTAACTCGTCACTAAATGCGCCGTGAGACATGTGCAAAAAGTCAATTAGGCCCCTAAAAAATATTTAATGGCCCCTAAAAATTGACCTTGATGCGCCTCATGGCTCCTGAAACTCCAATGTGAGTTTCGAACACTGAATTCAAAAGCGCCATGCGACGTTTCAAAATTTCCGCCGCCATTTTATTTGTTTACAGAGAAATTGTTGGTTGAATCTGTTTGAAAATTCCTCCGAATTTTATCGGCAGCACGGAGAAAATTTAGTTATATTTTCGCACAGCTTCGTTGAATAATTTTTCTGTTAAAAAATAAATTGGCAGCGGAAATTTTCAAACGTCGCATGGCGCTTGTGATACCTATTTTGGCCAGAACGTGACGATATCGTCCCAACATAGGGGCCGTTCAAGTACTACGTAGGCCAACTAGTGGTAAAAATGGGGTCTAAATTTGCTATATGGGATCTTCAGAGGGGAAAGATAGGTCAACAAAATACAGCCTTACCACCGCCTACGCGAAAATTCCCTCGATAAAGCATGTATTTTTGATCACATTAATGAATATTTTTCCTTGAAATGTGCAGGTATTTTAGATTGAAGCGTACAAAATTTTCTAAAAATTTTAGGGAATAATATTCGCAATTTTCCCACTAATTTGGTTTTTATCGGAGGAAACTTGGCGACGTATAAAGGCTCATACGGCGTTTTCCCTTAGCACGGCAGTGTGTGTAAAAATTTTGGGGAATAATATTCGCAACTTTCCCACTAAAGTCTGTTTTTATCGGAGGAAACTTGGCAACGTCTGAAGGCCCATACGGCATTTTTCCTTAGCACGGCAGTGTTGAAGCGTGACGTGAGCCTGGGACGCGTGACGCAGCGCAGGGACGCGTATCGATCCCCGACGCGCACGAGCGTGCCGGGACCTGCGCGCGGGACCTCGCCAAGCCGTCGCCGTGGGCAGCAACCAAAATAACCTGTGCATGTGCAAGACCACAACAATTACCGATAAACAGAGTCGCTTTCAAGTTCACCCCAGTGCTCTCCTCTCAGACCGGATGTTAAGTGAGTTTCAAGCTAGGAATTCGCCCTCGGAAAATACACCAAGTACCGTGCGTCCAAAGGTTGCCTTGAGCTCAACCTTTTGCCTTTCGTTCAAGGCCGAGAGTGGAGAGAGCCCGTGTGCTTTAATGTTCGCGTCCTCCACGGGGTTCTGGACTTGAACATAAGATTGGTTTTTTCTGCGAAATGAGACGAGCTGCGTGCTGAGGTGTCGTCGAAGTAAGTTTCATCATAGCTACTTACTCAACTCTAATTACTTTATTACTTTACTTTACTTTACTACTCTACTTACATTACTACTCTACATACTTTACTACTCTACATACTTTACTACTCTACATACTTTACTACTCTACTTACATTGGGTTATTTTCGGAGAAATTTGACGCTTCAAAACAAGTATGCCATCAGATGACTGTATTGATACATCTACAATAATTTGGGGTTATTCATCTTCAAAAGTTGGACCCTAAAAGAAAGAAAAGAGAAAACACGTTTCAATATAAACAGTCAAGTAATGCTTTCTTGAAAAAATTAGCATATGCAAAAATTCTAAAATGTCGCAATCGAGGCTCATGTTTCATTTCTTAAATTTTGCTATCGATTATGTATATAATTGTCACTTTTTTCGCGCAGTTGTGCGTTCTGTAACGCCCAACCGCCACTAGAGCGATCTTGCCAAAGTTCCTCTGACAAATCACATGCTTCATTTCCTGTTGGATACTTCCAATCTATAAAACTTTTCAAGGCGCCCTCTGATTCTTCTAACAGAAAAGAACTTCATTCAGAACCTTTTACGGCAACATATTACCCTACTAACCATACCAGACAAGCTGTTATGTGAAAATGTCATGTAGTGTGTTCTATTCGGCACCCATAACTTAACTTCACGTAACCTGTCGTTCCGAACGAAACGAGTATGCTGCCATGCTAAGGAAAATCGCCGTATTAACAATATGAACATTCAAGCGTTGCCAAACTTCCTCCGATAAACTGTAAATTTTTGAGGGGAGTTATGAGTGTTTTCCCTTGAAATTTTCAGATACTGAAGAATGAATTCCGAGTAGAATTCTGTGCAAAATAGGGAGAATGATATCCACAAGATTTCTGGCAAACTCGCGATTTATCGAAGGAAATTCGGCAACGCGTGAAGGCTCATACAGCGTTTTTCCTACGGCAGTATGTATCTTCTGTCAATTCGATTTTTTCAATTTTAGCTGGAATAAAAATTGCATTTTGTTTATTATTAACAAAATTAACAATGGCGTACCGATTCACTGATACACTTGTTCTACTATTATTACATTGGCGGTGATTTGCTTCACAGGTAAAAAACCCAAACGATGTCGAGCATAGAACTTGTTGGATTAACGAGTGGCAAGCATTTGGGAGATGATGAAGCAGCCGCCATATGCCCTTTACTTACACCCTCCACCCCCATCGGTGAACATCCGCTAGCAGATTCGACGCCTCCAGGTACGAAACTCGCGTAAGAAACTTTAGAGGAAACCTGAATGTTATAAAACATACTTAGCATTGAAAAATTCCTTGGTTTAAAGTACGCAAGTATGATTTGATTCTATTGAAATGCCAAATTTGAAGTCCGGGAAGTCTCTGTCATTTTGATGTCCCACCTCACAATGGAAACATTTTTGAAAATCCTTAGAGCTTTCCTGTCTGATCTCAAATCTGTTATCGGCCTGACTTGAACTTGGGCGTTGTGCTGCAGGAAGACCCTGAAGGTGGCAAATATTCTGAAAAATTTCCCCTCTTAAAATGAAGCTGATAGTGCTTTTCTAATTTAACTCTTGTTGATCTCAAAGCCCGTTGTTAGCCTTGCCGCAGCCGCCGCGTTCCACCGCAATGAACCTCTAAAGATGGCGATGATTCCGAAAAAATGTTTCATTTCAAAACGAAGCGGACGAAGTTTTTCCAATGGAAAAATACATCCTGATTCCATTAACATTGTCTTAAAAAATTAGCGTCAAGGGAATATTACAGGAATAACCTGTGCGTTTCCGGCGATCAGTTGATATAGGTAACCAGAAATGCTTTTTTGATGAGATAAGGGGGTCAGATGTACTGAATAGTTCTTCAAAAAATCAATTGCAAAATAAAATTACCGATGAAAAATTTGAAGATCTAATTATTGCTAAACAACCTTTGTCTCCATTTTAGTTTTAGCGTACGATGTGGAGAGGGAGCCAATCAGCATTAACACAGCCGTGCTTAGCACGTTGGGTCCGGATGCAGCGAAATATATCGAACCAGGAATCGATGTCTCGCCTCCGATCGATATACCGGGTAAGGATTATGATTTGAACCTGGAATTGCTTTATAAATATATCAAGATACCTGTTGCGTAAGTTTTGATGTCCCTGTAAAGCTATGCCATTTTGGCACTCAATACAAATCTTCCTCGATGGTAATCATTTTCTCTATTTTTTGCTTTGATTCCAAAAAGCCTGCTATACATGTATTAATCAACTATATTTTAATGTATAGTAAATTACACGTAACACATACTAGAGTGAAACTTATTGGTAGTCACACTCACTCCTCCAAGTAGTTCATGTTGAAGCGCACAGAGTGACTCTTTTGTAGCTTCTTGACCGGGCAATTCAAATTTTCCGTAACCAATGTACAATGAAAACGTTTATACTTGTATGTATCTTAGGTAGGAGTTGATTTCAGTAGTTTTCGTCGCGCGACTTGTGTTCTGCGTGAAATTCTGCAGAGCAATCGTGTATCAGGGAGCTTGAGTTCGTATCTTGTTGAATGGTCTATTCAGATTAAAAAAGCTAACACAGAGGACTTTCCTAACTTTTCTTGGAGAAAATATTTAATTGGCAGAAACGAGGCAACGTTGGAATGCTCATACGGCGTCAAAACACGACATGTGCCTTATCAGCCCCATTATTCGATGCCGCGATTATTTTAACGCGAGTTCGAATAATCCCGCCAAACACCGTGCGGCCGGCGTTGAACGCATATTAGCGCCTGCAAGGCTGTAGGAATACTTCGCGCATTGCGCCAAACAGTGCGGTTGGCGTGTCGCGCTGATCAGCGCCTACAAGACTGCATGAATACTTCTCGCATTGCGCCAAACGTAGTGCAGCCGGTCAGCTGCCGTGAAACGCATGATTTTTCGTCAAAATGTACCACAATCCAATTTGAGGGAGGAGAATCGAACGGAGCGTTCTGTAAATTGTTTAAAGGGATACAGACCTACTAACTTTGTCCTTATTTCATGCGTTCAGGAGGAGGCAAGAGAGCAGAGCTCGGCGCCAGCTTACAATCTTCCGATTCAAGTAGCTCCGTTTTGCACGATACAAGCTTCCTGACAACACACCATTTTATGAATGACGCCAACTTCCAGGTATGCCCACGCATTCATTTATCGTTTTTGACCTTCCATTTTCGACAGTCCCACCCAAAAAAAAGCAACACTCTTTTCATGAGTTTTTTAAAGTGACAAATAAGTTTCTATGAACATATTATTCGCTAAACACTAGACGAAGTTAAAATGAAATGAATCACGTGACATCTAAATATTATTTCTCCTGAAAATGTTTGGCAAACGGTCAGATAACCAAAATTTTTTTTCCCCTGATGAACGGTTTGAAACTTTTCAAGAAAGATTTTCTCTAAGGAAAAATTATTTCATTGTGCGGCATACTAAAATAAGTTTAGTGCCCAATTTGGCGCGAATAAACTTTGGTTCTTATTGAGCGAGTGGCTCAAATTTTCGACAGCCGCACCGGCTACGGAAATAACAGTCAGATGCAACTATTCCAACTCAATGGACGGTTATGTTGCATAAATACAATTAAGAAAGCGCGACATTTTTTCCTGCGTTCTCAGTGTCGCATGTTGTTTTATCTTACCGCGTATATTCATGCGTTATCCTTTCCGAACTCAATTTTCATGAATAAATTATTTGTTAGAACGCCACGTGTTAAAGCAGGTTGGTAAGGGTAATTGGGCCCATGAGCCCTCACCTAGCAAACCATAGACACTTCGACACATTTTGCAAGTTGACAACACTGTTTTTCCTCCGATTAAATCTATGAATAAAATCGATTCAGGTGAGGTAAGCTGCCTTACCAAAAATCGATTGTTTTACATACATTTAAAAATAGGAAAAATAGTGTTGCCAACTTTCAAGAATCGCCTCAGGACGCTTCTTCCTAAACTCTTCCTTGTTGGGCCCGAATTGTGTTGGCTGAGGTCGGCCGAAATCAATACTCATCAGCAATGGCTAGAACGTTAATGTTATCATAAAAATATGAGAAACCTTGTACTTATCTCGTCTGCGATGTTTCAAATTAGTTTTGCTCCTTTTTCCGAAGGAAATCTACGAATATTAATTCTTCGTGGAGAGAACTTATTCTGTCGATTAGAATTCATTCAAAAAAAGGCATGACATGAAAACCTCAAAATCGCACAAGGTACGTGGTTTTCGTGTTAAGCCACTCATATTTCACTCACGTTGATGATTTATTTTATGTGAAATTCAGTGGCGTGGCGTGAATTGCGATATATCGATTGTTATGCCATTTAACCCTATGGTAAAGAATCGATTATTAAGGTGTTCGCTGCGAACACCCTGTTTATCGATCCTTCTCCATGGGTTTAAATGGCATAACAATCGATGTATCGCAAAGCACGCCACGCCACTGGTGAAATTAAATTTAACGGATGTTATTTCAGGATAGAGGAACTATAGGCTGAATTTCGGTGAGTAGAGTCGACTTGACTTGACATCTGCGGACTGATTATTGAAATTAATAGACGAAGCCATAGACAAAGAAGACATAGGGAGTATGAAGCGATCCTATTGGTTGAAACGGGTGGTTCCTATAGACTAAGGGAGAAAATGATGGATTAACTATCGGGTCTCTCGAGGGTTGCTGTTAGTTAGTCTATTACCTGCCTCGCTTGTCCATTGCAACCACCCGCTTTCACCAATGGGATCCCTCCATATCTCTTTTGTCTTCCTTGTCTATAGCTTTGTGTATCAATTTCAATAATCGACCTGCTGGCAAGAATTCATGAGTTCGCTTCAATAAATGTGGCCAATTTTGAACCAACTTTCATGTTTGCAAATTTCAGGAGAATGGGAGTGTAAAGCCAAGCTACTACACATTCCAGCTGGGCAACGGGAAAGTGCCGGAATACGGGTTCATATCGTGGAATTGGCCGCTTATCCGGAAGTTGTGGTTCTGCGGCCTCATCTCCTCCATGGTAGCTTGTCTATGCACAGTTATCATGTTCATCTCCGTGGTACCCACTTCATGTGACCCACCCAAAGAGTGGTACCAGGGCTCGCTCTTCTACGAGATCTTCCCCGCCTCCTTCAAAGACACCAACTCCGATGGGGTCGGTGACTTGCGCGGTATTAGAACACGAATTCCGTACCTCAAATCGCTCCAGGTAAAATTATAGTAAACTATACTGCCTTGTTAGGAAGGAACGTCGTCTGGACTTTTACGCGTTGCCAAATTTCCTTTCATAAAACACGAATTCCCCGGGAAACTTATGAATATTTTCCTTCAGATGTTTCTGATAATTGTTTTGCAATTGCACCTAAAGTTCCTGAAAATTTCAAGGAAAAATATTCATATTTTTCTTCAACAATGAAAATTTTATCTAGGGAAATTTGGTAATTGTCGAATATTCATACGGCGTTCCTCCTTAGCATGATAGTACAGCAGCTACTTTATGTTTGCTTTTGAAATATGTCACGCACTAACACTAACATAGCAAAATTCCTCTCAGTTCCTGGGAGGAGCCGACCTTCACGGTAAAAATTAAAAAAAGCGACTAAAAAAAGCGACTGCAATGTTTCAATGTAGATTTTACAACAAAAAATGGCACTTTAACCACCCCCGTCGTAAAATTAGCTTACAATAGTGGTTAAAGTAGACTTTTTTTGTTGTTGTAAAATCTACGTTGGAACGTTGCAGTCACTTTTTTTTAGCAATTGAATTTTTAAATCAGAACTTTAATTTTTTTCCGGGTCTTAGTGCCACCCACATTCCCATGAGTATTGTTGAGTCTAAAGCTCTAATATATATTATTCTACCTCTCCTTCTCTATTGCTAATGATTGACATATATATTATTCTACCTCTCCTTCTCTATTACTAATAACTGTTAAATATCTTCTTTTCATGTATTAATTTAATATATTTAAGTGCTGTTCGTTAGTTTTGTTTCATTGAAGATAGTGTTCTCATCAATTTCATTTCCCTGTAAGTATTAAAAACATCCACCCGATTAACTTAAAAACTATGGCGTTGTTGCAGGTGAAGGCAGTGCGTCTGAACTCCATTTTCGCGGCGGACCACTACCCGGACTTCTACGAGAACGTGAAGAACTTCTCGCAGGTGGACCGGAGTATCGGGACGATGGAGGACATGGACACACTCATCGGGGCCCTCCACGCGGCCGACATCTCCATCGTCCTGGACCTCCCGCTGACCAACCTCTTCCTCCGCCCGCACGAGCTTGGGGTGTCCGACGCCAGCCCCACCGAGAGCTCCGAGATCAGCAACATCGAGAACATCATGAACTTCTGGCTCGATCGCGGAGTCGACGGTTTCTACGTGAAAGGCCTCGAACACTTCACTTCCAGTCCCTTCTTCGTCAGAGATGTTTCCAACTGGAAGGCTGTTCTCAGGTAAAGGCAGAGATAATTGTCGCCTCTTACATATGAAAGCCTGTGTTTCACTATCTCCACTCGGCCCCAGGGAGCATTCATTTATATTTTCCTCTTCCCGGAAATTTTCACTAGCCCAATTTGTACCAATACTAAGCTGATGGTTTTGGATTCATGTGATACGCGTATAATCGGAGCGGAAATTTCGAAACACCGCAACCAAGTTGCATGTGCATTATTGCAGTTTCACAGTCGCACAGTGGAATCTATACTAATAAAGCAGACTTCACGTTGATTGACTCACTCACTGACTGACTGACTGACTCACTCACTCACGTATCAGCGGATCTCGTGAACGGGAGGCCGTGTGACCCTGAGATTCCGCACTGGGATCCCTCTCTACCCCGAGGCGCCGGATAAGGGAGGATTTCGCGATCCGCCCGCCGGTTCGCGGGATATCGCGGTTCGCGTGGGTCGATTTTTCCGTAAGGACAACGGGTGCGAGAGAGAGTGCGAGCGAGATAGAGCGATTTCCGCGTCTCGCGCTGGAAGACAGCTGATAAATTTTACGTACGTTCTTCTGGTACGCGCAACGGGTGCGAAGAAGATGGAAGGAGTTCGGCGTCCAACGAGTGCGAGGAGGATGGAACGAGTTCGGCGTCGCGCTGTTGGAAACGCCGCGCCATGATTTTTGCGAGCTCCGACTCGTGCATCCGTTGCCGGGCTACTCTCTCAGGGATGTGAAAATCTGGAAAATCTGTCTGTGCATTAGTTCTGTTTTGAAATGATTTAGGCGAATTCTCGAAAAATTTTGAGAGAAGCTGTTGTTTGGCTTCAAAAATAAAATAAATAAACCCAAATGGAACATAAAGACGGTGTGCAACGTTGCAATCGGAGGAGAAGCGGGGTTTTTGCGCGCATTTCATCAATACTTGACTCCGATCGTGGAAGGCGCTCTTGATACAACTATTTCACCACGGGGGATGTCCACATTGCTGCTCGCTATATTGAAGGCGTTCTGTACTGTGATGACGGCTCGGTCGAACAGCGCCTGCAGACGCGGTGCTGACAGCAGAGCAAAACTAGAACATCGTTTCGACATTCTCCACCTGCTTTCTGTTTCTATCATAGTTTACCGAAACACATGAGTCATACTTGCAAAATTTTGGATCATCGCTAATGTTTTTTCCTTTTTTTTTTCTTAATTTCAAAGCATTAAATCTTATACAAGGAAACCGATGGTTACATCCCATAGTTCTCGTAAAATCGAGATTGGATTCTTGCAATTCGTCACTTTTAACAAGCAGAAATGAAGCGAGCAACTATTTGAACTCCGGAGTGGGTATGTGGTATCATAAAAAATTGAAGGAAAATCATACGTTTTCGCCCATCCCAAGTAACAGATGTTTATGAGTTTTATGCGCACATTTACGTAGTCTTAGTTGAGTAAGAAATTCGCGTGTATGCCACGATATTGATTTGAATAACGCGCAATTATAATACTCTTAGAAATTCGCCAGGAACACGACGTATTTGCCGTGATATCGTGGTGATTATCGTGTAATTTCTAATTTGTTTTTCAAAATCCCTGGAAAAATCACGTTTTCTCCGCGATGTCGATGACAAACCCGCCATTGCTGAGAATTAAACGAAACCGTTGGTTAAATCCCGTAATTTTCGCGGCTGAAACTCACCAGCTGTAACTTCAATTAAACATTGGACTGACAAAAGTAACACATCTTTATGAAAATAACCAACTTTTGATTGGGTATTGTTGATTATTATAATGATCATATGAGCTTACTGCAGAACAGACCAAAATAGCAGCTTTAATCAGCATACTACTAAGCTCTGCATTTTTATCAAACCAGTGCGTCTCGCCAATTTTGAAATAGTAAAAAATAATTCAGAAACACAATTAGTAACTGATCACTAATCGCAGTGATTGCTGATGGTGGGGGTTTTCCTGTGCGTAGCACGGGTTTCCTGCTAGTAAGAGATAATAGAAGAGGTCGGACATGAAGTTTTTGGCTCAAATTTTAAATTTTGATGTTTAATTAGTCACAGATTCAATTTTAAGGGGTGTCTCTAATAGGAAATTTCATGAGGAAACCACTTAAACCACTCTTAAACTTTATTGTCTCATATTTTCGAAAATATAAGCTTTCAAAGTTGTTGAATTTTGTTCAACTTCTCCCATTCAGTAAAATTTTAGGAGCCAAATTGAATTTTTGCGTACGGGCCAAGGCGAATGAAAATATAACGCTGCCGCTGCTTCCCGATTGCGAGTTCAATCTGTCAATGTTTTCAGGCGCCACGATGGCCCAGCCCCCCCCCCCCCCATTTTTAGGCGCCAAGGCTCGATTTATAGGATTATTTTGGCGCATGGCGCCCGGGGAAGGCACCAGGACACTGCTCTCATTGACTCGGTCTCGTGTGCGTCGATATGAGTCTAACTCACTTTGACAAGAGTCCTCTTGGTATTGTCACAGGTACTACTCCACATTCTACCGGCCGAAGATCATGATGTGCTCGAACACGGTTCTGACGAAGCTCATGCACGAATACCCGCTGGAGGACGACCGGCTGGCGACGGTGCTGCGCTCCTTCGACCTGGTCGACGTCTTCCTGAACGTAACGGAGCCGGTGGGCTTGCGGGCGCAGATCAACGGCGTGCTGCGCGGCGTGACGTTCAGCCGGATGGACTACCCGTGGGTCCACTGGAACGTGGGCAACGTCGAGACGTCGCGGATCGCCACCCGGGTCGAGGCCCTCAACGCGTCCCTGGCCGCCCTCTTCATCAACCTCATGCTCCCCGGCACGCCCTCCATCTTCTACGGCGACGAGATCGGCCTCACCAACATCGTCGACCACAAGAAAGAGGTCAGGCAGGGTTCCAATTTTTCATGGAAAATAAAATGGAAAAAGTTGGTGACGTAGTCAACGTTCGTTAAAAATCAGCACACTGAAAGAAAAGATTAGTAGTATTCACCATTCCTTCACGCTTTATTTCACACAGCGTCAATTTAGAGTCAATTCTGTCAGAAGAAAGGTAAACGTTACTATATAATGGTACAGATAACCATTTCTTTGGCAGAATCAACTTGAAGACTGTATGACGCTGTATTTCACACATCGTGAAGGAATGGTAAATTCTACCAATCTTTTTCTTCAGTGCATAAAGATGAACATCCCAATACAGAGGGAAAAAGCTTATATGAGCACAATTCTGCCAGATGAAAGGTAAACGTCAGTATAATATGCTAGCACAGGTAACCATTCCTTTGGCAGAATCAACTTGAAGACTGGTAGAAATTACCATCCCTTCACGCTGTGTGAAATATAGCGTGAAGGAATAGTAAATTCTACCAATCTTTTTCTTCAGTGCATAAAGCTGAAAATCTCAATACAGAGGGAGAAAGCTCATATGAGCACAATTTTCCCTCGAAGGGATGTGCTGTTTGGTGCAACAATAGTTACGACTATTCAGGAAGGCACATATCTTTGAGGAAAAATTGTGCTCATATGAGCTTTTTTCCTCTGTATTGTGTTTTCAGCTTTATGCTGATTTCTAACGCACTTTGGCTACGTCACCAACTTTTTCTGTCTAAAGGACTCGTGCGTTTACTGCAATTAGTTTGAAAAATAAAGTCTTGGAATTTTTGTGAGATATTTCATGGAATTTAATAAAAATGTGAAAGGTATTGTAAACTATTTTTTTAAGTTGAATGCAGAATTAAATGAGAGGCTAATGGTTTTTGGTTCATGGGGGTTTTTTAGTGCGTGTTGCATAATCAGCTCCTTACAAATATGTTTCATATTTTTCACAACTTTGTGAAATTTAATGGAGTATTTTACGGAAATTTCCGATTTTTCGTATCGCTCATTTCAGTTCTGCAACTCCTAATATATGTACAAATTTTCCCAGGGTTGAACTGCTAGACTGCTGCTGTCCCAGAATAAGACTTTTTTCATCTCTAATTTTTGTCCGAAAACCTCCCCTCCCCCTTTGCGTCGGTGCTACGGCTCTCAAGTTTTTATGAAATTCGAATGTCAATCGACCAGCCGTTTTCGCTCTGACAGATATTTGTGCCTAATGAACGTCTTTCAGAGAAAGACGGGAAAGCGGCAGGAAACGAGACAAATTTCAAGAACAAATCGGTGTCTGCTATCGCATAGAGATTTCTATAATTGGCTCGGGAACTTCCTCCGAACTGCATCTTCGCTAGCGTGTGTTTTACCGGCTACGAAGTTGTTAATGATTCTCGTCACCTGAAGTTCGCCCTTCATTTCTCTGAATAAGCATAAAACATACATAAAAGCACGGTTAGTTATTTAAATGATAAACCGTCATCCGCTGTATCATGCTTTGACTGAGGCAATGCATGAAATTTCATATTATTTGTAAACATTGCGTGTTTGAAGTTCGCTTCCAATTACCTTCGAAAGGCAAGAGACCGAATTCGAAGAAATTCGTTCGCATCAGAGAGGGTACGTCTCATTCGTCGTTCATATTTCATGGCAGCATAAAATTATTACAAAATTTTAGCATATGCAGAATCTTATCAATCCCATTTTACATCTACCATGACTTTTATTGACACCTATACTTACAGTTCCAGCGGGTGATTAACCACTTAAGACCAGGCGTGCTTGATCACTAAGCTGATCCGTGGATCGCGGGTGGACGATGAGCACCTTAATACACAGTGTACACACCGGCAGGCGCAGTGTAGGCAATTTGTGTACACTGGTCAAATGGTGTAGCGTTTGCAGTATTTCTTCGATGTTGAAGGCGCTATGCATGGCTGCGAGCGCAGGCGGGTGGGAATTTGCACGCGATGCTTCGAATTTGCGACATCAGCCAATTGAAATTATCAGAAGAGTATTATTTTTGCTGAAAACGGCTACAATGACTTTAACTCTGATGCGGATGCACAAATTACCGCTTGCACATTGATTTTTCTGTGCATTACTGCACCTGGGCTGATGTTTTCTTGGTGTTAGTTAAATTGGACTTTTTTCATTTTTATTTTTTTGATTATGAAGTAACTTAACCACGTTGATTGTTTTGTCAAAATCACCTCGACCGATACTTTCTAATAATGTGCATTTAACAGATAGAGCGTTTATTTAAGGAATCGACTAATTGCATCGCAAATGTGAGATTTTTGCTATAGCAGTGTTAAAACTAATTAAGCTTCAACCAGATATGTCTCCGTGGTAACAGAGTTCTATATACATACGCATTGTAATGCTATAAACCCGTGTGAATAAAGTCATATCCACAGCATTATTATGAATATTATTATTATGAAGTTGAATAGTTATTCAATAGTTCTGATTGTTGCTAATTGTAAGCAACAAGCAGTTTCGATCAGAGGAGGAGTTAACTGTACATAGGAAACTTAAAGTGCCTACCTACCGAGTAAAATATTTTTGAAATTTCTGAATTTGATTTTTATTTGCTTGGCAGTTTTTGGATGTGCATCACCTTCACCAGGTGCCACCGATGCATTGGGGAAATGATACGAGCTTTTCGGGGGCACACGACTATTCGTGGATTCCGAAGGGCCAGGCGCTCATGATCAGCCGCGTCAACACCATCTCTAACATCCTCGAAGTCCGGGACAAAACGCCAGCCATGTACACGCGCGGCACCGTCAAGAACCACGAAATCTTCCTCAACTGCGCTGTCGACAGGTAAAAACTCAACCGTGTCACCTTCTAACTTCCCCAAAGGTTTTCCAAGCCAGGTCCTCTGATAGTAATAGATCGTTTTCGATACATCAAAAAGGTGAGATTGTATCGATATTGATTGGTTCAATATGTAAACATAGCCTCAAAAGTCAATCGAGTAATCTGAGGAAATGGGGCCTTTCTGAAAGATTTTTGATTCTTATGAGTATTAAATGGCATCACAAGGTGAAGTAGTTAGGAATTTTCTCATTTTCAGCTTTTCCGACGGAAATCCTGAAAGTTTTGTTTGAGGTTATGTTCTATTTTTTTTAACCAAACGATACATCGAATACCACAATCGAAAACGATCTATTTGGTTACAACTCTGCCGTGCTAAGAAAGAACGCCGAATGAACATTCGAGAGTTACCAAATTTCCTTCGGTAAAACGTTTATTTATGAGAAAAGTTATGAATATTGTTCCTTGAAATTTTTAGGAACTTTAGGTGAAATTGCGAACAATATTATCTGAAAAATTGGAGGAAAAATATTCACGAGTTTACCAAGAAATTCGTGTTGTAATAATCAAAATTTGGCAACGCCTGACGGTTCATACGGCGTTTTCCCTAGCATGTTAGAACTGGGGTCCAAGTGACCTTATGTCTTCTCGATAAATACCACGCACAATGCACATGCCGCATTTAAATATATCAAACTTCCAGGTAAACTTCAAAATTCACGGTAAAAATGGACGATAGCCGAAGATGAATAAAAACTGTAAAATTCCAAAAAAAAAATAAATAAATAAATAGATAGATAAATAAATAAATAGGAACAAGATTGGTCCATTGAGAAGTTGCAATCATTGCAGAATCGGATAATTTACTTTATGTATTTTAATACTGTTTATATTTATTTGACTTTTCAGTCTTTTTGATGCAATTAATATTACTCAGATTTATGCGCAGGAGCTTGAGGCAACCGTCATTTTCAAACCTAAAACAAATAATTCAGGGAGTTTGAAAGTTGGCACGAAATTTTTAACCGATTGATTCGATACGTTGCAATTCATTTCAACCAGAACTGAGTCCAGAAACGATCACCTTAATAATCTCTGCCAGATATTTCGTAAAATTGATGAAGATGAAGCACTGTTGATTAACTCAAGAGAATCGATCGCACAAGTTTTGAGTGACCGGCTAAAAACTTACGGGCGCATAGCGTTTGTAAGGGCTAAGGCACATACATTATGAGAGATAAAAATATCACCCTTTTTCCTAGATTTTTGCATCAGGAGCCGTATCCAGACACCTCATACGGAAGGAGCGGAATGGGTGGCCGGGGGCCTCCCCCAGAATATTTTTAAGGTTTCGAAACACCTAATATGCAGTTTGAGTCGATTTCGTCATGAATAACTCCCAAATGTAAGCGTCTTTCCTTCTTGTTTCCTCTGTCTCTTCCTTCTTCCTTCCTTCCCTCATTCTTCCTACTTTTTTTTCGACCGAACCGGACCGAACCTTTGTCCCCCCTTCCGATCCACCTATGATTCAGGAGGCTAACACATGACACATTGTAAAACAATCAGTGGCGTGGCGTGAATTGCGATATATCGATTGTTATGCCATTTAAACCTATGGAAAAAGATCGATTATCAGGGTGTTCGCAGCGAACACCTTAGTAATCGATTCTTTACCATAGCTTCAAATGGCGAGATATCGATAATCGATTATTCACGCTACGCTACTGAAAACAATCATATTTTCTTGCATAATTTTTTCGTAATTTACCTTGTTTTTTAATCATCCCACCTTGCTTTTGCTTAGGTATTCAGACGAATACTTACTAACCGTAGAGCGGACTTATCCTAGAAGGCATTCAGTGGCCCTCATCACGAATCTGAGAGAGCAACCTCAGACAAGGGACCTCTCGTCGATTTACTTCGGTGGATACGTGCTCGGAGGTATAAGTCACTACCTGGACGGCCAGTACCTTCAGTTCCACTCTTTGACCGTTTTCCCTGGCGAGGCGCTCATCGTCAAACTCGACAAGTGAACAGACAACAGGAACAAAGAAACTTATTGAAAAAACGCGGACCCACTATGGTACTGTCGAGGACCATACGTTGTTTTTTAAAAGTCCCGCTGTAAACAGATACTCTCTGCTTGATGTCCTCCATAGGTCTGATATCCGTTGCGGACTGCAGGTGCGCTACAATTGCTCACCCGAAAGGCCCTCCATCCCTCCAAGAGGAATTCTAACCGTTCATTTTAGAAATGTGACGCATAAATAAGTCGTTTGGGTCGAATTCTTACTTCTCAGCTGAATCATTTACTGGCTCATTCGACGACCTATATGTAGATCCAATGATCAGATCAAGGCGAAACAGTGCATTTGATTGAAACGCGTATGAATAATTTGATTCACATTAACCATCTAATGGGAAAGAACATACAGTTAACATCCCGAATGTGTAAGTAACGTTGCGTACGTACAAAATTAGCTAAAATTTTCGTTTAGAAGACAATTTTTACGGAAAATGAGAGCGAAAAATAGGATCGGATACTTTTTTACATTTAAAATGGAATTCTGTCAACCATGATTCACAGTTACACAGTTTTTACGAGAATACTCAGGGTGTAACATTTAGTTCTTTACTCCCGAGGAAGTTACATTTATGACGATTTTTTTTAAAAAATTAATGATTCTTCTGATTAGAGAATATAATTATCTCTCGTCTCGAAAATGGTGGAAACTCTGTTCTTTGAAATAGTAATATACTGATGCGCGCTCTAGTGTATGGAGCAAATAGGTTACTATACTAAACATTTAATACAAAAAGTGTTTTTTCAGATATGAACAACATTTAATTTTTAATCATCGTGAAAAGGGGGCACAACGTGGCAAAATACGATAGAAATAAAATTTATTTTGTTACCTTCTTATTACCAAACTAGTATCATCATAAAGGTGATACTGCACATACGAAGAGGACGTATTTGAGCTATACGTCGCTTAAAAAATGAAAACTCCTGGATTCTCATCCTCCTAAATCTTTCCTAATCTTGAAAAATCGAACAGGAAAAATATTTTTCTAAACGATAGTCGTAGTTTTACGTGATTAGTCAATAAGTTTATGTTAAGCAAACACGGATATCACTTTTTACGATAAATTTAAGAGTAAATTTTAAGAAAGGAATTTGAACTTGATTCGTGACATTTTGATTTTCTCTCTCAGTGAAGGCAAAACAGAATTTTTAGTCATTATGAGACAAATTCTTGAAAAAAATGGAGGAATAAAAGTCTAATTAATGAGCATTCGCCATACGCTTGAATGTTTATGTAATGTAGAATTGCAGATTCAACGAAGGATTACAATATAACATAATAAATAAAACAGCACTGTCACATTTGGGAGCAAAAAACTCACTGGCCGAGGAGGATGATTTTTTGTGTACTTAAAAGTCCTACATGAGAAAAACAAATCAAAGGGGCTTTGTGCCCTCAGGAAGTTTATATAAAAAATCCTTACTTATGGATAGCTTACTCATAGATAATCATTCAATGAGTTAGAGGTAATACATACGATAATATCACCGAATCGTATTATCATTGCCCATATACTCTCTGTACGTTTTTCTACATTTAAGTTTGAACGACATTAAACCTCCATTTTGTTTTCATTTGCTCAAAGTTGATCATGGTTAAGGTCAAGTTTTCTTTGGTCCAATCTTCAACGTTACGATGGATTTGGTAAAATTTTAAGGTGATACTATTTTGTATTATTTTTATTCAATACTGGAACAGGTTTGAGGTAAGGAAATTCATGACAAGTTGAAATAAATTGGTGCTATTTTACTTGACAGGCTATAAAATAGCCTTCTATCTGTATTAATTTATTTATATCAATCAATGTTCTTTACCTCGGAAATGTAGCAGATGAGCGGTTTTTATAATGTTTGTGACTCCCGGAGAAAGCATTCTAACAAAATGAGAAGAAAAGGAAATCAAATTTCAGATCAGATTAGGTAAATAAATACAAAAAAAAAATCGTGATCGGAGTTTTAGTTAAGTAGTTTGATATTTAATTTATACATCAGATTATTTGGATGTCGCCAGCTAGTCTCGTTTAAATTGACAGAAATGTAATGTAAGACCTCCTTTCTCTCGGAAGATTCACGCTTTCTTTATACATGTCATCTATGCTGTGTCTGTTAATCACTGATTCACCTCTGATAATTTTTACAGAGTATTTTAATAAACGTTTTTATTTGTTCATCGGCTCTCCTTTTTTTATTACCTCATTTATCATCCAAGCTTTTCCTAAACTTGAAATAATAGAGGGAACTTTTATCACCTCGCTCCTTTGACGTGTTAGGACGGCGATTATTTATGCACATCGAATATCCGTGTTAAATACAGTGGTCTCTCTGTAGCGAGAACCTCTAGCGGTAAAATCGGCCGGTCCCAGTCCCTTAAATTAAATACATGTATTACAATACATATATCCTATATTAATCATGTATTTTTCTCCCAACGTAACGAGCGTGACAACGGAGCAACTCTCTCTGAAGTGAGCGGCCAGCGACCTGGCTCATCATGGGTCAAAGTGCAAGTTCGTACCAGGAATCGGCCTTTTCAAAAGAGTAAACACCAACTAATGCCGTTTTTTACGGGTCTCCAGTGGCTGACAAATCAGGACAGTTTTCCAAGAGATACGGGCATAGTTTTAACATACTTGTATATAAATAGAAGAATTTGTTTGGAAAATTGATTGGAAAATTTGGAAGAAAAATGGTGTTATGTAATTTTCTATCATTTAAAATGACAGTAATCCACACTGAGTGTGCAAAAACTTAATGGTAAAGACAAGTTGAAAAACGCTAACTCCGTGGGTTAAACGAATCGTGACGAATGAGGTGCGGTCGGCGCGGACCGCATAATAGCGCCTACAAGACTGTAGGAATACTTCAAGCATTACGCGTTCTCTATGCTGCGCGTTTTAATCGTGGAAAATTCTTAATTTCTCGGTGCCGAACCTACTCTGCCGTGCTAAGGAAAAACGCCGTATGAGCATTCGCATGTTGGCAAATTTCCTCTCAGAAAATATTTATTTTTAAAGAAAGTTTTGAATATCTTTCCTTGAAATTTTCAGAACTTTTAGATAAAATTAGCAACAAAATTCTCTGAAAAATTGAAAGATAAATATTTACAAATTTTTCTGAAAATTCGTGATTTGTCGAAGGAAATTTGGCAACTTATGAAGGTTCATACGGCGTTCTTCCTTAGCACGGCAGTACTGCTATGTACACCATTTCCGACCAGTGCACCCCGATTAGTGCCTTAGTTTAATGAATGATTGATGTCGGAGTTCAGTCGTCTTTTTCTGATCAACTATAATTATGACGGGAATCTCTCGATAGTGAGGAAATCAACCAATCCCTTGAATTCTCGTCGTAGAGAGAGATAATTGTATCGACAATGAAACTGCAGTAACGCGAATATCGTCAAAATTCACCAACCGTGCGGCAAAATTTGGAGGAGGATTATTTTGACCCTCAAAACTGTTTCATCATTTTTTAAAAACTCCTAAGGAATTGTACAAAATTAAGGGCGATATTTCCAGAATACGTCACACTTATAATGGCATCAGTTCTTGGAGAGAAGAGGGGACGAACTGCCTCACTCTACAAGAAACGTTCCTCGAGGCGATAGCTATCCGTGTTCAGCGGACTTTTTCCTGCCTACACGGCACAATGAAGGCACTTTTCCACAATCCACCCTCTCAAAAATTTTTGTACGCAGATGATGCATCAACGGATACTCCCAAACTCCGTACCTCATTTCCAGAGTTTTGAAATCTCCTCTCTAGTTTTAATTTTTTGAAGAAAAGTGATCCAACATTATTACTTGAAATTTTCGCGGAATATTCTTCACACAGAGTGGAAAATCCGCTGAACGTTTCAAGAGTTGGCGTTAAGTACTTTTACATTTCGACGTTGAAACTCCTGAACTATTGTATCTCGCTTGAGATGTTTGAAAACCTCCGCTCCTATTTTATTTTACTAAGGGAGAACAAATCAACATTATTCCGTAAAGTTTTTTCAGAATTAACGTTGAAGTCGCCAGTATAAAATGTACCAAAGAAAATTCCTGATATGCCTGAAGAAGTCATGTATGTATGTATGGGGGGGAGGGGGGGGGGGAACCTCTCTGCGATAAACTTGGAAAACAAAGGCAAGAATGCTCGTGAGTAATTTTTTTTCTCAGAATTTGTTACGCTCAGTAAGGAAAAATCACAGCGGATTTCAAGGATTGACGTCAGTAGTACTAGTTCTCCACCCAAAAAATATGGTGTGTCAGGACTGCCGTGCTAAGGAAGATCGCCGTGTAAGCCTTCAAACGTTGCCAAGTTTCCCTCGATGAAATCCGAATTTACTGGGATAAATGTGAACATTTTTTTCCAACATTTTCAGACAATTTTGTACGCAATTTACTCTAAAATATATGACAATTTCAAAGAAAAATGTGCATGAATGCCGTCCAAAATACACGTTATATCAAGGAAAATTTGGCAACTCTCGAATGTACATACGGCGTTCTTCCTTGGCACGGCAGAGGAAGTCTGCAACGTTGCAAACCAAAATACGTGGTCTGGGAGTCACCGTCGATATGTATTCAAAAGAGCTAAAATACATTTGAAGCTAGAAAAAGCAATCAAACAGTTTGGGTTTCAACTGCGAACGGCTAGCGATCTCTTAATTTGAATCCTCAATCCGCAAATGAATGACTGGATGTGATACCCTCCTTAATAATATGGGATTTCATTAGTGTTTACTCGACCATCGCGCACTGAATGGAGGGAACTCCGATTGCTCATTTAAATTCACTATATATTCATAGACTGCCGTGCTAAGGAAAAACGCCGTGTGAACCTTCAGGCGTTGCCAAATTTCCTTTGATAAAACTCGAATTTCCTGATGTATTTTTGAATATTTTTCTCCCAATTTTTCAGATAATGTAGTTCGCAATTTTACCTAGAGATTCTGAAAATTTAACGGAAAAATATTCATAAGTTTCTTAAAAAATGAACATTTTATCGAAGGGAATGTGGTAACTCTCGAATGTTCATACGGCGTTCTTCCTTAGCACGGCAGTAGAGCTGTGGGTCATGAGCTCAGACAACAGTAACTCTTTAGTCACGAACCCTCATGAATCTAACCCCCTACCGACCCACAAAAGTAAAGTCTTTACCTAAGAAATCCACCCGAATTGGCTCTACAGTTTAAAACTTACATGTGAGGGACAACATCCAAAGACATACAAGACAACTGCGATAATGAACCCGTTCAGTGTTAGACTTTTCAACGTGACTAATCATAATAGTTTAATATTTACCTAAAATCCTAAGAAAATTTCCTTTTTTGTGTGTTGATTTATTTTCCGGAAGTGCGAGATCAGAGTGTCTGGTCAAAAAACGTCGCAGGTTGAAATCGACTCAGTATTTAGTGAGGATCTCTTCTGAAAATAGCTACTTCTACGCTTGTCTTTTTCACATTCGTGCAGTATGTGTCCATACATGCTGGGTTTAATCCTAACGATCACCTTTCGTGAGTTCAAACAATATCTCGCTAATTACTCATCATAATATTTTTCCTCTGAAATTGAAAGGATGCGTATGCAAATGTCACTATTTTACACTAGCAAAATTTTGGTCCGGTGTGTGGTGCACCGTTCTGCCTCTATATCAAAAATATTGAAGTCATTTGGTGGGAGAACCCAATTTTCAGGCATCATCTATACCTCTCTCGTCTTATCATAAATAGCTCTCAAATTCTAATACTGATAAAGGAACTGAGAGCCCCTTCATTCAGGCGGCTATGCAATTACGGTTATTCAAGCTTCGAAATAGTGCTATTACGCATTTTGGTTTCGAAGAGTAACGCCAAGGAGATATTTTACGAAGAATAAATAGGATACGAGGATTAGGGGATGATTATGTCAGTATACAAGTTTCAAGACTCTCAAAACATCACGTCAGCAGAGCTCAAATGTACACATTTATCTCCTTCAGTCCTAATATTTCTCTTACCGTTTCAATATCTACCACCAAAATCTAAGGTGTACTATCTTTAAGCACATTCAGACACACATTCTTGACAAAAAATTCTTAATATAGAAATTTGAATTCCATAAAAATGCCCTCAGAAATATTCCGATTCTTTCTAGATTCCGAAACCCACCTCCTAAAAATAATCCTACTTATAGAATCTTCAAACGGCCTTTTTTCGGCTGGGCAAAAACTAGACTATTTATACGAGTAAAAGGATGAAAAGTTACATTATAATCCGGTAATTTTGTGCCATGAAGATATATGTAGATCAGAAACTGAGATACTTTACTCTCGAAATTACGTTTTTTAACTTTAAATTTCAAATGGACCAGGAAACTCTAAGATGGTTCGAAATTTTCAGGCGTTTTCTGCCTCAGAATGTTCGTGAAACGATCTTCTTTACTTTGATTTCAGTTACTCAATTTTGAGTGTTTGTGAACTAAGGTACCTTTACCTATAAAAATCAGCCTCAAAACTTTTTTACGCACTAAGATCTTAAAAAAGGACCGTTTTTAGTACAAAATTGTACCGTTATTCACAATGGGCCTGTTGCATGCAAGAGATACAACCGTGCGAATAGACTTTTTAGAGGTTCAATGACATGAAAATTACGATGATCACACTAAAAAAGTCTGAAATACACTCCTTACTGCGCAATTTGCGTTGTTAGGAGCGCGCTTTTTCAAATTTCCCGCGTCGGGGGGCAGTTTTCCGACGGAAACAATTAACGGCAGCTCGCGGCTATTTCCGGTCAACTAAAACTGACAACATAACCTAAAAATCGGAGCTCGTGATATCGTGAAATGAAATGTAGAAGGATTGCATTGGATATTTAAAAGTTAATCGATTTGGTGACCGCATAAAGCGTATATGGACCACTATAAGAGATCACGTTGGGTTTGTCAACAAACCGAAGGAAAAGATAACAACAACAACGACGACTCGGCATCTTCCGGAAATCACCGAGCCCGCCGTTTGCTCGTTTCCGGTGATTAGAAAACTGCCCCCAGACGCGGGAAATTTGAAAAAGCGCGTTCCTAACAACGCAAATTGCGCAGTAAGGAGTGTATTTCGGACTTTTTTAATGTGACCATCGTAATTTTCGCGTCATTTAACCTCTATATAGTCTATTCACGCGGCTGTATCTCTTGCATGCAACAGGCCCATTCACATGATAAAATATATTTTTTTAGTAATTATTTAGATATAAAATAATTAAAGATTTCTTTAAAAATACGTGTTTGTAATGTGTTTTGCATTTTCCTCATTAACTTTTTTCTCTTGTTCCGTTGTTCATTTTTTCGTTTTTGTTAATACTATAATTACAGCCGAAACGTTTGGCTCTCTCAAACTCAGAATACTCCCTTCCGTTAAAGAGATGCCGTGGAAAAAATTAATCAGACGAATCGCTCAAAAATGATTTCATTAAAAGCAAGCTCATTTTTAACCCGAAAAGATATTCGATCAATGTTCAAGGGTAATTATTCAAGGTGATGGAATTAATGGCGTTGCTAAGCGTGGAAAATTTAAACGCGCGTAAAAAAAAGTCCCCTCCCCCTTTATCCTTCCACAGCCCAGAACAAAAGGTGAAATTAAATTTGATTCACATTTAATGACCCCTCGGTCCTTTTTCCACGCATTTTTGCCAGATAAAGCTGCAAAATCAGCACATTTCCTCATTTAAACCTATGTAAAATATCTAAATTTTATTGTTCAACCTGGCAACTTTGTTTCCACGAGAGTGAGTGTAATTAATTAGAGATAAATATTTTTATTTCAAAACGAAGCAAGCAGAGGGTATTCTCTCACCTCAGGAATTATTCCGCGAAAGCCATGAAAAGGAGAACCGAGTGCCTGGAAAATTAAGCCTCCCTTGCGCAAAAATTATCCCCGTTTCTCAGCCAGCCCTAATCACATCAAGGTGAAAAGAAATTCAGTGAAGATAATTTCACTCCATGAACGATACTTACCGAATTTCGTTCTCGGGGCATGCATATCAACGGACGAGTGAATAGTTTTTCGAAGAGAAAAAATCATACAATTATATGTGTCTCGAGTTAACCCTCAATAGCAGGACTTAATTTTCGAACTTGGATTCTGGGGGACACTGATCTCATTTGTGATTTGCATGAAAAATAGAGTACCAAAATACTTTTTTCTTCAAAATTTCAATTTTTCTGGGAATTTCATACTTATAATAAGAAAAAAATAATGAATATTTGCAAAATCGTGCTACATGGGAAAGATTCAATAATTAAGTACCCAAAAAATACGTTGTCACGAATAAGTAACACCATGCCATAGAGGGTTAAAGTGTAGAACTCTTACGTGTTCCTTGGATCGCCATCTTATATGAAATCGATTTTTCGATCTAGTTCTTGTTTCCTCGACAGTTTTCATGAATTGTAACTGAATCCGCTCAGGAAAGCATACCTACCCCTCTCACTCTCAAGTTAAACCTCCGAGAGGACAAGTTTACTTTTTCTAATTTCTCACGCAAGTTCAGAGAAAGTTAGTATCAGTGGGTGACCGGCAGTTTCCCACCCAGAGAAGAAATCTCTCCCTCACTTTTTTTTCGTGCTCTCGTGCTGTTGAAAATATTATAATTATTTGAAGAGGGAACAGCGGAATGAGCGGTATGATTCTATCATTTGCATTGAAATGAACTAGTAGGAGAGATGTAAAATTAAATACGTGCCTCTTGCAGTTTCTTCATTAAGTATCAACTCATTTAAATACTCTGTGCGAAAAGAGAGAAAAAACCCTTTGATGAAATTCGAACTTTTTACCTTTTCGAGGGGGAGTTTGAAATTAGTTTCCCGTCTTTCAGCCTCCTACCTTTTCTTTGTGCCTATTTACAAAAAGATTGGAAAAAGTGGTTGGCGCGCCGTTTGGTGTCAACATCGGGCTGAAATTTTTCAAGACTCAAGTCAGGAGAGTGCGGACTACGGTGCAGCTTGCGGCCCTCATATCTTCTGGCAAAATGCATACATATTTCCCAATACTGTATTGTAGGCGAAATGTACATACAAGTTAAAAATTTTACATCTATGCATTTTTCATGCATAAATGCCCCCTCCCCCCACCACCCGGCACCTGGCGATAATAAGTTTAACATGATAGCACAATATTGGATCGAGTTCAGCAGAAAGAAACCAAGCCTAGCATTAGCTGTTGCCTTTAACTGAGCAATTCAATTTTTTACAAGAGAAATTTTGTGCGGATTCCTTTGACAATATTAAGGAATTTGCTTCGTACTATACAAAAAAGTTGTTTGCACGGAAGTCTGCACATCCATTTTCATAATATAAAAAATTAAATTGTCCAATTTTTACAGTGACGCGACACTATATTGGTAGCGAAGAGCGGTGCATGGCACGGTCACGCCTCACACCTTCGCGCCTTCAATTTTGCAGATGCAACAAGGACTTCCATCGAGCACGAATAGTTGTATCTCTGCGCCGTCATCAGTTCGTTTCCGTCTGTCTTATTTGTAGTGGTGCTTCAAGGACTAACTCTATTTCTTAGATAAACCAACCAAATAGAGAATTTGCAGGTGTCTACTGACTGAACTGAACACGAGGATACCCTTGGTTCATGAATTGAACAATTATCAGAGAAGATATGACAAAATGATCTAATCTGCTAAAATACATGTGTTCAAATGGAAAATGCCGCCAAATGACGTCATTAGGCGGTGCATTTACTCATTTTTATATATATTTTTATACTATTTCCCATATCAGAAAAAAATTATAAAATATACTGTGAAATCAGCCCTTTCAGCACTTTTAGATGAAGCAATAAAGAATGTTCATACAAATTCTTCATTCTTTCCATGTTCTCATTTTTTTTTACTAGTGGAGAAAGCTGACTGTCTAACCTGCGCGGATGTTCTGCAAGCTGGATCAGGTAAAATATTCAGCCAGAAAGAACTTAGCACACTGAGTCAAGCTGAAGAAATAAATGACGACTGCCTTGCTATTCTCGGGAAAAATCAGTTGGACATCAGCCAAGCACAAGCAGTATGGACCATCATCACGCAGGTTAGCCTTTTTTTCAAAGCTTGATGATTTATAGGAGAGCAAGAGTTTCGTTTCAGTTTGCCACAATCTCTTCGGAGCGCTCGCAGCGCTCAGCGGAACGAGGCGATCAGTGACGTGGCGTGCTTTGCGATATATCGATTGATCTGCCATTGAAACCTATGGAAAAGTATCGATAAACAGGGTGTTCGCAGCGAACACCTTAATAATCGATTATTTACCACAGCTCCAAATGGGGAAATATCGATAAATTGCAAAGTACGCCTCGCCTCTGGAGTCCATTGAAGAAGTCGGACAATATGTGGAAACTTTAAAAACTTATAACTCCGTTATTGAAAAATTTTGAGGTTTTAAAAATGGTCTCATTGGTTTTTCCGTAAAATGTTTTTCAGGAATCACTCCTCACAAATTAAAATTTAACGAAATAAAAAACTAAATTTTCAGATTTAGTCCAAAATTTCTTGTTCGACTTCTCCAGTTGACTCGGTATACTGTGCGTTGTCTTTGGGACGTTCTCACTTACTTTTCGAGAAAAAAATTGCATATAGAACGAAACCACTACACGGAAAAAGAGGTAGGGGTTATGTCAGAACTGTAGGATGATATGGACATTTCCAATTAATTGTGGTACTACCCCAATTTATTGTGTTATTACCCCAATTAATTGTGATACTATCCCAATAAATTGGGTTACTAACCTAAATGTTGCGGCACTACCCCAACTTGAGTTGTGATACTACCAAAATGAATTGGAAATGTCCGTATCATCCAACAAATTGGGGTAGTACCACAATTTTAGGGGATAACCCCTTACACTCTTTTATCCGTGTAGACAAACCCGATAAATGATTTGTCGATTGCGTCCAGAATGCATCGCCCGAGGCTATTCTGGATCCATTTTAAATTGCCCCTCTCGGTGTGACACCGGAAAATAGATTCGACGGAGTTTTCCGACGAAAAAAAAAATTTTGTCGGAAACCTCCTCAGTTCTAAAAACCGCTCGAGGCGCGTGATAAATCTCACAGGGCCTATTTACGAGACCTCCCTTCCTTGGAAATTCATGTGGGAGTCGATCGTTTCCGGTATCTCATCATCTCATCAAGAAGAATTTCCTGTTGATTCTTTGAGAAAACGATTGGGAATTCGGTCGGGCCGCGGCGGCTGGAGGTGTTGTTCTACGTTCGAACGTGCACCAGATTACACGAGGGTCGCGAGGCTGAATAAGTGGCTGAGTGGGATCCGACTCAGGTTGACTGTCGAATCGTTATCGAATTATCTCGATCGATAAAACCCTATCTTGACAACGCTATAAATCGATCAAGGTCATTCGATAGCGATTCGACAATCGAACCACCGTAGGGGCTGAGGAGGAGGTGTGAAACGGGGAACTCAAGTAGTTTGGTTAGGATCCCTCCGACATGAAAACACTTTCTCGCTCCGGCGTCGCTGCAAAGGCGCAATTTCATTCTGACGTGGAACTTGAAAAGCGTGGAATTGTGCGTGCGAGAGGGTCCATCCTTAGGGTTCGAAAACGCAATTCGGAAGGCAGGGCGACGATTTGAGTGGCGAGGTTGGGAGGTAAAATTAATCGGGGCGCAGAAATTTCTTCTTGAAGTTACGTCGGAGGTGAGAAAAATTGGGGCGCGGCTCGCGGGAAATTTAGAAAAATAGACGCGGAAATACTTGTATCGGCATATCGAGGTAGCTTTTATATATATCGAGGAGATATACGCGGAAAAATGTGGATGCAGAAGCTGGCGTGGTCACGGCGGGAACTTGCCCTCGAGTGTTTATTTACCCAAGACCCTGAGTCCCTGACGTCGACGGTGATCCTCAGTGGACGCGTAAAATAAAATAGGAGTAGAAATTTCAGAACATCGCAATGAAGATATGTGACTTCGCACTTCGGCCATCGATAGTTTTTTTCTCAATAATTTGGTCTAGATAAGCATTTGAGGCAGTGACGTGGCGTGCTTTGCGAGATATATATTGATCCGCCATTTAAACCTATCGACGGTGAAAGTCGGCAATCACATAACTCGTTTGCGGTGTCTGAAAATCTCCGCCTCTACGGCATTTTTTTAAAGAAGAGCAAATTGACATTATTTCTTGAAGTTTTTGCAGTATTTTTTTCGCATTGAGAAGAAAAATCATGACAGTTTTAAAGAATTGCCGTTGAGTAGTTTTCCATTTAAAAAATAAAGTATGACAGGAAGTCTGCGACGTCGCAACCCGAGTTATGTGATTGCCGACTTGCACCGTCGCTATATGGAATTTGATCGATAGAGAGGGTGTTTGCAACGATCACCTTGATAATCGATTCTTTAACATAGTTTCAAATGGGGAAATATCGATAATCGATTGTTCACACCTCGCCGCTGGTGATCCTCGAGACTTGAACGCCGCCAAAATTCGTGTTCTTGATGTCTTTGGTTCTTAGCATCCTCTATGATTTTTAATAGAGTAACTGTATAGCAAGAGTGTGAACAGCTTGCTTCAAGGAGGGCTCATGGCCTAGAAGGGCAGCCAACCCTCGGACACACTAAAACCAAGAGGACCAAGAGTGTTCATAAAAGAGCGTTCCTCCGCATGAGAACGAGTAAATACATGCAAAAAGTAAGTCAAATAGTGCTTTACAAACGACGACGAGTCGTATCAATTTTAATTATAAAACGTCCTGGATAATTTGAATTCACAGGTTGGCTGCCCTTTTGGGCCCTAACTTTATTCACGGGGGCATCGGTGAAGGCTTGATGGATCAAAAGGGTCATACCTACTTAAAAAATTTTCAGAAGAGTCTTATGCAGTGGTTGGGACTCCCGTCATAGTGGATTCTTTGGCGAGAACATTTATCTCGCCGATTATGAATGTATAAACAAGTTGGTTTTTGCAATCGCTAGCGATAGCAATATTCGTCATGGGAACTTTAGCTTCTGGGATATGAAAATTTAAAGGTACAGTTCGTTTGCAGTATCTTCAGAATTGAAGGGGCTATGTAATTTTGTGTCAACATCTCTTTTTTAACATTTTTAATTTTTTTTTCTTTGCATACAAGAAAGCTGTTATTTACCAATTATTTATTTTCGTTGGATTATACATGGTTTTCGGAAGTTAACGCATTTAACTTTCAGTTTCGCTTTTTCGGCGTAAAGTATGATATTTTTACTCTACACATATGCCCGAATACGCATCATAAGTGACCTATGTGCCTCCTAAGTTGCCGTTTTTTCATTCAAATAGATGTAACTAAAATGTTCGATGTGCACTATACTACTTTCATGTCATTGCTTTATTTATTTTTGAAAAAAGAAAATACCATCATTAATTTGGGCGAACAGAGAAAATATACATCAATATTTGGGTCAACATCCCCCTGATTACATAACGGATGAATATATTAGTATTTCTGTATCAAAAAACTTAGCTTTTGTCTTCAGAGATACACTGATTCTAGTCCAAGTCAATTTGTTTTATTGAAAAGACAAAAAAAACAAAAAATAAAAAAAAAGAAAACAACTGAAATGTTAGACATACTATTTTCATGTCTTTCTATTTGTATCAATAGGTACATCTTGCTTAACTTACGAACGTTGAATGCAAATAAACTTTATTGAAAAAAAGAAAATAACGTCATTAATTTGGGGAAACATGTGGCTGATTATATGAAGGAGGTATATTCCAGTATTTTTGTTTAACATATTAACTCACGAGAAAATGTTCGTACATTTATCATCTAGTATTAATTATTTTTTGATGATTGGTCTAAAACATTCAATACAACCATTAAAAATTAACTCCCATCGCCGGGTATCGAACTCCCGATCACCTATTGCCCGCACCTTAACAAAAAAATGGGGCGCCTCAGTCAACTAGGCTACCACAGATCCACGGCTGTTCGAAAAAAAATAGCATTTAAAAGACTCGGACGATGGGCGGGACTTATCACAAGAGTTGTCCTTGAGCGATTCGCGTCTTCGATATGAGAGAAACGAGCTAAGCGCCTTTCTCTGTGAGACATTGTTTGCCTATGCTATCATGTGTCTCGAGGTTCATCCCAACATGCATTCCGATCGCGGCAGTTGAGCTAAGGCAATATTTGCGTATCCATGAATTAAATCAATCAATCGAGGTCTGATTTTGACTTATTTGTCCGTACCGAGTCCTCCAGAGCAATTTTCCACCTTGTACGATGGTTATTATGTCTTTATTTCTATTTGTAAAATTTGAGGTGGGATAATGGCGGCTTCTCAAGAGCAACGAGGTAGGCGATCTTTTGCACCAACGAACAGAAAACTGATGGCGAAAAGTAACCAATCGGAACCTCCCAAAAAAAAGAATTTGCCTAAAATCGGAACTTCGTGGTTCTGCGCAGATTTACCAGTCAGACGCGACATCTCAAGGAGAAAAAAAACTCGCGGAAAGCGAATTTTAGAATTCTACACAACCTGACGTAGAGACATGATTGGCTAAAAAACACAACGATTTTTGATACATCCGAAAATGAAGCAAAAATCGAACACTGGGCGAAACGGTCAAGGTCGCAGAGGCATAGGGAATCCCATAGCGATAGCAACGGAACGATTCTAATATCATGGGGAACTCCGTTCCCATGACAATATATTCATAATTGGCGCTGGGTGCAGAAAGGGATTTCTTGGTTGCGATATCTCAGAATCTCTGATAACGTTTCATCCACTATAATTAAAGCAAATGCATGGAATTTGTCAAAAGTTAGATCATATTTTCTTTTCACGATTTTGCAATGCTGATAACTAAAATTCTTGGAAATTTTACCCGAAAGGTTCCTCACTAAAATATAAATAACCAATAGAGATTCTGAAACACCACACCCAGAAAATGATGTTTCTTCACTCAACGCCTCAAATATCCGTTTGCGTTTTGGATCCAGCGATCGAAGATACACAAATCCTCATATCGTATTGTTTAGTGGTAACTTCAACCTAACACACCCTCGCCCATAATTTTTGTCTCTTACAAGCTGGCAAAACGCATCCTTACGAAGCGAATTCAGAAGGCACCTAATCGTTCCCCTGCATGCCGCACCTCACAGGCAACTTTCCGTTGAGCTCGCATCGTCCTTTCAACTTTCCATACTCTTTTCATCGGGGGCTGCGGCCTCATTTCTTCGGAACCCCACTCCTTTTAGATTACCAATTTTGAAATCTAATTTCTGAGAGCGCTCGACTGCGCTCCGCCTTAGCATAATCCGGAAATTTGAAATTCGGGTGGGATACCTCCACTTGCGTCATACTTAACTGCGACGCAACAGCTCTTTAAACGAATAAGAAAACGCAGAAGCAACGTTGTCAACTTACAGATTCTCCTTTTACCAATTGAGCAACAGGAAGTGTGAGAAATAAGTAGGTCAATGTACAGTACTGGCCTACTTAGGAAGAACGCCGTAAGAACATTCAGACGTCCTGAAACGTGCAGGAGCAAATGTTCGTTACTTTCCTAAAAAATGAACATTTTACTGAAGGAAATTCGGCAACTTTCGAGTGTTCATATAATGCGTTCTTCCTTAGCAGGGCAGAGTAAGCAACTGATTATCCGAACAAATGTGGCTGTCGGCCGGTTCGGATAACGGCAAATTCGGATAATCCGTGCTACTTTTCGTAAAATCAATGGGAAGTCGATCATTTTAATGCAATAACTACATTAATTTTGTACTTAATATACAAAATTAGATGAAAAAAAACCCTAAGAAGTGGCCCGAACTGTATGTAACAAGGTGGAGAAATGGTGCTGGGTCCACACCATTTGTTTTCCCCGCGAAATGATGTGGACCCAGCACCATTTCTCCACCTTGTTATATATAAAATTAGTTTATAGATATTGAGTATACGAGATAAAAAACTTTGTTTCTTCAATAATAATTGTGCTTAGGGTACATCATCATTGTCTTCATATTGATCTTCATCGGTGTAGGGTGGTAGTAGGTATCTGAGATGCGTCATTTTTCTTTATGACCGCCGAGTGAAAGTGAGGAATATATTTCGACAAATAAGTTCAGATAATCCGGAGTTTGAATAATTCGAGGTTCACTGTGCATATTTTCTTGTAAAAACCTCACTTAGAAAACCGAGGACACGTCAATAATATAGAATGAAGGGTTTAAAAAATACTTTTTTAAATTAGAACAAAATTATCGTAGATTTGAGGACATTTGTTGAGGTAAAATGTATTATTTATATATGAAGGAAAATATATTGATTTTTCATTGATTACAGATGTTTGGCTCGCCTAATGAGATTCCTGAGGAAAAACTTCGTTTGATTGGCTGGGTCGCAGCCGGGATCCCCGTCAACGATTTTTATAACCTCTCCTTCAGTGACGTTGACACTATTGCCTCACTCGGTCAGTTCAGAAATCTCTCCCAAAATCAGGTCTGTATTTTCACCCCCGCACAGTAACTGAGAACCATTTTTATCTTTATTCATTTGGGCACGCGATAATGGTATTTTAGGAATGCAACACTATCCATTTCAGTCGACAACGTTCTTGAATATGTGCTCTGAGTAATTCCTATTTTTATTGAGCGATAACATATATTAGTTTTTCATCAATACCTCATAACATTAACACAGTGAGGATGTTGATTGAATTGAATTTTATTCGATTCACTCTCTTGCCCTGCAGCCATTGAAATGAAATTTTTGCATTGATGATACATGTACCATGAAAATTTTCCGTTTATATAAGCTTCTATCCCTGGTAAAAATTGGCAATTGGAGCTGCGATCAAAAATACCAGAAGAATTCTTATAGCCGGTTATAGAAAATCATAATGTATATCTGGCTGTGGAAAGTGAAGAAAAGTATACAGCCGAACTATACGAAGCGATAAAAAACTATGCAGCTGGGCAATGGTTCCTACCCTGGTAAAAATTGGCGATAAGAGCTGCGTTTCAAAATACCATAGGAATTCTTATAGCCGGCTAAAGAAGGCTACAGAAAATCATATAGCTGGCTGTAGAATGCGGAGAAAATCATACGGCCGGGCTATACGAAGCGATAAAAAAGTATGCAGCCGGGCTATAGTTCCTATCGCCGAGCTTTACACTTTATCGCCTGGCTGTTGCTTTTTCGCCATCGATTATAAAAGGCTATAAGATATTGTGTACAAATTTGTGTGCTTTGGAAATCATTAAGTTTGATACGGTACCACCTTAATATTTACAGAACACACATTATATTTCCCTTTAATACATATTTTTTTTTCATCAATTAAAATGAGAATAATCCATACAGGATGTGCAAACATTTCAAAATCATGAGATGAATAACGCTGACTCCGCCAGATTAGAGCCTAACACAAAGCGGAGCGGCGACGCACTGACGCCTACAAACCTAACAGGGATACTTCACGCATTGCGCAACGCGTGAAGTATCCCTGTTAGGTTTGTAGGCGCCAATGCGCGTTTCGCGCTGGCTGCCCGCCTGGAGCACCGCAGCGTGCCACGGCGCTTGAAGCAACTCTTTCACACCTGAGGTATTGCACAGTAGCATACGAAACTGAAGGCGCTCTAATAAGTTAGGAATGGCAGGCATCCATCAAAAGCACGGAGCTTTCCTCGCAAAATAAATCAAGATACGACGGCCCAAAAAGAGAGCAGTAGTCTAAAAACTCACTAAGTCTTAGCATCCGTAATTAGTAACGTTTAGCATACACTTCATCGCCTGGTTGTTGCTTAGTCACCATCGGCTATACGAAATTGTGTAGCCGGCTACAGAAGCTATCGGAAATCTTACAGCCGGCTGTAGGTCTATGGTATTTTGGAACACAGATTCTACTGCCAATTTTTACCAGAGACCTGACACGGAGACCTGCTCAAAAAGCCTATAATTCTCTTAAGAATTTGTTAAATCTCTTAAACAGACTCATTTTCTATTAAAGCTCAAATCATCTCAATGCGGAAGCATGTAGGAGGATGAAACATGGAAGGGGTTTTGCAAAGCACTAAATCGACTTATAACTTGAGAGCAAGTATCCACTTTGGGCTAAAGGTACACATCATGAATATTCAATTATTTTGGGCTCGGAAAGGAATTTATAATATTTGAATTTTCATGCTTGAGGGGCGGTTCAGTACGGTAAATCGTTTTTCAGGTGAAACTTGCGCGCTCAGATTCTTTGACAGGAGATCAATCAATCTATCACAAGCGTATACGCGAGTGAAGGAATCTAGGATCGCTGTTCCCTGCACAATGCCAAATTTGTCAGATTTTGATGGAATACTCAATTTCTCCACAGTAAACCTCCTCGCAGATAAGCGACATTCATAAAAGCTGACAACGACGTCACTGAAAGGTTGAGTTTTCGGAGACGAAAGGAGCTCTCATTTCTCTGCAAAAGCACCGAGAGAGCTAGTTCACTGTATGTGTCACGCTTCCTCTCTGCAGCCCTGATCTAAATTTGCCTCGCAAAGATTTACATTTACGAGTATGTGTGTCGGGTTAAAAGTTCAATTTATGAAAGGCACAACTTAGAGTTTAAAAAAAAAAAAAAAAAAAGATGAAATTGCGGGATGGGAAGGAACTCTGTTTTCATTTCAGCGTGTCGATGATGTGCATATAGTGTGGTTGCATGCATCTATGATGTTGTATTCAATTTATTGCGAGTTTGCTTTTAAAAAAATCTAAAAAATGAAGGATAATCAAACAATGACTAAGAAATTTAAAAAGTCTGCTTCATGCTAAAAATCACTGTTATATTTCAATGATCTAAGTTCCAATAGCATTATTTGAGCTTGATCTTTTCCGTTTTATTCTCGTAACAGGTAGGCCGTATTTAATTACCACCAAAATCTCCATCAACACAATTTTTCCTTCTGCGTTTGCTACTTTTAAAAATATGCCTTATTTAACCGTGTATACTGTTTAGCTGGTTGCCCTCAAGGATTCGATTTTCAACCAGTGGAGTGGGAAAGACATCAGAGACTTAACGAACTACGATTTGGTCATGTTTAGAAGCATCATCTGCGCCTTCAATGCGACTGAAATTGGTTTGATACGGCCGGAGAGTTACAAGTAAGGACTGGCGTGAAAATACTATAGGTTCAGTAACATGTGATACCATATTAATGGCTGAAATGCGACACCTCGTATCACCATTGCGATGTCTCAAACTCCCCGATCCTCTTTTATATTTTCGGAGAGGAAAAATTCAATCAAATCAAAAATTCAATTTAATCATTGAATTTTATACAGAATAGTCTACTAACAGAGAGGAAAAATTAAGGAAGTTTTCAAGAAATTACGTTGACTCGTTTCCCCAAGAAAAAATGAAGTATGGCTGGACGTCTACAATGATGCAAAAGGAGATATACGTGGTTTCACACTTTAGCCATCGATGTGATTTATGCTGTTGACTTTAAAAATGTCATTGCTTTGTCTCCAGATGTGATAGTTTTCCGAAAATAATTTTCCTCTGGAGAGCGTATCTTTTTAAGAAATCGGTGGGCGACATTGGTGTGACGAATAGGAGCAATTTTATCTATTCGACGCTGAAACATATCCTCTCATCAATTCCATGCGGTTTTGAAGAAATTTATTTTCGTGGACCTGTGTCATTTATTAGTTATTGGGTATGAAATTTAACAATGATTGAATGAAAAAATCGCAATCAAAAGTTGAGTTGTTCCAGCTTCAGAATTCTCTCATTAGTGCTCACTCAGTACACCTTGGAACGATTTAATGAATGCATACTAGTCCTATAAAACCTATTTTTGTAGTGAAGTTTAAACACAAAAAAAACTCTTATTCATCCAAGTATTTTATCATTTCTTGAGTCAGGAATGCAGCAAGTGAGTTAGGAACATTGAAGCAAGAGTGCCCAGTAGAAATAACAAAAAGCTTAGCTCAATTAGCAACGGATCCCTCGGCCTTTGGTGACCCTTCAAGGTGGACTTCAACTCAGGTAAGGATCATACGCAATTCCTACTGTCGTTCTGGGTTATTTGCTTTTTTAACTAAAAATAAAGAAGGGTAAAGTTGGCGTTTGTTATAAACGCAGTATAAGACTTTGACAAGTATACGTGTCAAAGATGCTGATTCAAAAACTGTCGAACACTAATTATTTTTATGCTGGTGAAAATTTTCAGGAGGCATACAAATACAGTTTGCGAAGTTCTTCTTACAATTAGTGTTACAACGAGATTAGAGAGGATAAGGGGTTTTTTTTTCTTTTTCTTTTTTTTTACAGCATTCTTTCTTTTCCAGCCTAAGCATTGAAATTTTTGCAGCGGATGCAAAATTCCAAGTTCAATTTTTAGAAATTATCAGTTTTTCATTTTTATATTCTAATGGGCCTGTTGCATGCAAGAGATACAGCCGTGCGAATAGACTTTTTAGAGGTTAAATGACACGAAAATTACGATGGTCACATTAAAGAAGTCTGAAATACACTCCTTACTGCGCAATTTGTGTGGTTAGGAACGCGCTTTTTCAAATTTCCCGCGTCTGGGGGCAGTTTTCTAACGGAAACAATTAACGGCAACTCGCGGCTATTTCCGGTCAACTAAAACTGACAACATAACCTAAAAATCGGAGCTCGTGACATCGTGAAATGAAATGTAGAAGGATTGCGTTGGATATGTAAAAGTTGATCGATTTGGTTACCGCATAAAGCGTATATAGACCACTGTAGGAGATCACGTTGGGTTTGTAAACAAACTGAAGGAAAAAATAACAACAACAACAACGACTCGGCATCTTCCGGAAATCACCGAGCCCGCCGTTTGCTCGTTTCCGGTGATTAGAAAACTGCCCCCAGACGCGGGAAATTTGAAAAAGCGCGTTCCTAACAAAGCAAATTGCGCAGTAAGGAGTGTATTTCAGACTTTTTTAATGTGACCATCGTAATTTTCGTGTCATTTAACCTCTAAAAAGTCTATTCGCGCGGCTGTATCTCTTGCATGCAACAGGCCCATTGTATACTCTCCTCGATTTACAGGTCGCGGCGATCGGTTGTGTGATGACAGGATTGCGGACAGTTGAAGTCGTACCAGCTAAAGCAATGGAGGGCATAAGCATTGAAATCCTTAACTGTTTACCGCCCAGGTTTCTAGAGGTTTGCTATTTCCTCAGAATATCACTACTAGAGTAGCTTTATACATAATCATGAGAGTGTGAACATACATACTGTTCGCTCCAACCTCAAAAAGACAAGGCTAAAAACGGCAGCAAAGATCGTCAAAATGTTTTGGGAACATTTTCGGACAAACAAGGCCGGATTTACCTCCTTGCCGCCCCCTTCTCATTCGTTTTGAAACATCAATAAAAAAAAAAAAAAAAACCATGAAGTGGACTTGCCGGTGATGGAGGGGTGAATCACACGTGTTTACTCGTGTCTGATACATTTTCTGCGAAAGCCTTGTCAACACTACTAGCTAAAGTTCACGGAACTATGAGCGAAAGTTAAGTACCGTAAACCTATCTCTGTGTGGACAAGCCCTTCCATTTATAAGAAATGAACGAAAAAATTATGAAAGAACAAACATAAATGTAGTTTAATAACCTTAACTTTCGCCGCCGCCGTGCCGCGCTGACTGCACTGTGTTTGGCGCAATGCGTGAAGTATTCCAACAGTCTTGTAGGCACTATGCCTTTCACGCCGACCGCTGCTGAACGAGTGAACGCACCGTGTTTAACGCAATGCGTGAAGTATTCATGCAGTCTTGTAGGTGCTATGCGTTACACGTCGAGTCGACCGCTGCTGACCGCACTGTGTTTGACGCTATGCGTGGAGTATTCATGCAGTCTTGTGGGCGCTAATATGTGTTACACGCCGACCGCCGCGCCGAGGATTTTACCTTTTCATCTCAAGTCCTCGTCATCATTGCTTTTTGCGCCGCACCGCTCCAGACCAAATTACGTATTTGGTTATTCTCTCATAACTCGATTAATTAAAGGTGCCGTCTTTTTTATCACCGTAAAACGACATAATTAGTAATTACTTTACCCACAGGAAATGAAAGATTTTGTCGCCTTTTCTCGTTTGTAATTTTTTTTCTGAATCCGATTTTTTTTTATACCAACATCTTATAAAAATGTGAAATTTGCCGCCATGGGCCGCGGCCCATTTGGCCACCCCCTAAATCCGGCCCTGCGGACAAAACGGCTTAATGTACACAAATATTTGACACAAAATATGGCGTCCATCAAATCACCTCAAGACCTAAAATTTGTCAATTTACTTACTACAACTCCCGTAAATGCATCCTTCAGTTGGCTCTGTGCCTTGGAAATGTCAAATCCTCACTTCGGGTATCCGTCGTACTCCAACAATAGTGACTATAATCTCATTTTCAGGGTTTGACATTTCCGACAACTTGCACTGCTTGATAACTGGGTCACTTTTTTGCTCTCTGCTCGTAGAACACCCTGCACGAGGCTGTGTAAGTGCAGCTCATTTTACGGGGGAAAAAATAATGGTTCCAGGAGCATATTCATTCAAATATGTTTATCCCTCCACCTCCCTCGCATGCCGCTCATCGTGGCAGCACGTCGCGGAAGAGGGCTGGGGGAGCAATAAAGAGGGATTATAACGAACACTTGGTCCACGCTTCTGTTGGTATGGCATCGCGTGCTTTGCGATATACAGATCGATGTTTCATTTAAACGCATCGAAAAAGATCGATAAACAGGTGTTCTCTACGAACTTCTTATTAATCGATTCTTTAGCACAGCCTCAAGGGGGGAAATATCGATAATCGAGCATTCAAGCCTCGCCACTGGCTTCTGTTACCTAGCTCCACGAACTGGTGCTTTTCAATTAATTACACTGACTTTGATGAACGGCTGCTGCGACAATTTCTGCAGATGGGTGATTTCACGATAACAGGAATAGTTAAAATGTGAAATACCTGAGAAATAAAAGTGCACCAATTTTAACAGGATTTCATTACCTCATTCTAAAGGTATTAAACTTCCTTTATCCAGCTTTGGCACGCTCTATTTTGATTCAGTGCAAAGTTAAAGTGATTGATAAACAAGCCATTGAATCAGGTATCAGCGCTTTCCGCGGGACTGCTGGAGGTCCACGCAAACATAGCGGCCCTGCCAAATTGTGTCGGTTACGTAACAGACACAGCGTAACCGACACTCAAAAATGTGAGATTAAAGATGATACAAAAGATGAAACTTGGCAATTCTTGAGTTATGAGGTGGAATTAATGCTGCCTTAAAAGTTTTCTAAACTTTGGAGACTTCGTTTTAGTTTAATACTATTAAATTGAGGTTTTTGCGTAGTGAGGAATTAGTGCTACACACGTAAAAATCACTGGTTTTCATAATAATTTAAGTTTTCATTGTAAAAAAAACTGACTTATCAGTAATGGTTTTGTCAAGAAGACTTCAGCGAACAATTTGATGGCAGTTTTGAAACTCCTGACTCCATCTGGCGAGATAAACACTGCACTTAATACAACTGCAAAAATTTGTTGCCAAATGTGGCGACACCTCTTTCTTATGACTTTTCTCGCTCAATAATAAACATTTCAGTTCAAACTGGCAATTTTCTTGAACACTAGAGTCTCTTTTCAGCAAATATTGCCAAAGAGTTCATGATCAGTACTGATATGTTACCGCAAATTGCTCTTTTGCTTCAAAATCGGGGTTGGCGACGCGTAACCGACCGGACATTTTCGGCCTTTAAAGTCTCATATTATTAAATATAATAATAATTCATCATATTTTTTAGCATGGATAGGTTCAGGGACATCATTCCTATTGATTAATTAATTTGGTTTTCAATCGTTTTGCCCTATGTCGTTCATAACCCACGGCGACACGACTATTCCTATTATCGTGAAATCACCCAGAGAATCATAAAGACAAACATTATTTTCCATGTTAAGCTCAACGACAAAGTTTAGACGTTTACTGCGGGAAATTTAAATTGGGAATGTGCCCGCGCAATTCGGCTTGTTTAAATTTAAGTACACCTATAGTTGAAGGCCTCGGCTACGCTTCATCAAGGCTCATGGTCTGAAACTCTTGGCCAAGGTTGACGATTACTTTACCTATCGCATTCGCGCTTTTGAGTAAACAAAGATAAGCTCTCGGACGCGGAAGTGACGTGGCGGATCGCTTGCAGGACGTCTCAAATATCCAAATTTGAAACATTCCGACCCGATCACTGACTAAAACAACACATCGTACCTGCCGGCCAAAGTATCACAGCGTCATGCGACGTTTATGAATTTCCGTTGCCATTTTATTATTTTACAGAGAAATTATGGTTTGAATCTGTTTAAAAGTTTCACTGAATTTTATCGGCAGCACAAAGAAAATTCAGTGAAATTTCCGGACCGCTTCGTCGAACAATATTTCTCTGTAAAAAAATGAAATGGCGGCCGAAATTTGTAAACGTTGCATGGCACTTGTGGCACACTTTGGCCGGCAGGTGACTATATTCAGGCAGTAATCAGTATGTGTACGGAACCTATGATTTGTTGAAAATTCTTGACAACATCGAATCATCTCTAAAACGATGATGATTCCTAATGGTGGTATTCTCAACCAATAATCATTGAGTAATTTGCTATTCTTTTTTTAAAGGTTGAGTCATCGTGACCATGCAAGAAGATTCTTGCCGTGATTATGATGATGGAGTATTTGGGTGGATTTCTGTAGATTTTCATTTTGGGAATTTTTTTTCCTTCAAAAAAAATTTTACAGTAGGTAATCCACAAAGCATTTTTTAGAAGTAGTATACTATGTAGAATTATATTTAAGTGGAGGGGTCAACTTCTGTAGGGCCAATTTTTTTTTTTTTTTTTTGCTAGTAAGTGAACGAAAAAAGTCTACTTTGTCAACTCCAGCCAGTCTAATTTCACATCCTGTATTTAGTACTTGCAAGGCTTCTTTCCTTCAACTTAAGGTCTTTTATTGCTTTTTCAAGTAAGAGAAGTCAAGTGAATAAAAAAATGAAGAGGATAATACTTTAAAATGACTTACAAATGGTCATTTTTGGAATTTCAGTACGGAAAAGGCTTAATATTCTGAAAAACATACTTTTATTTTAATCCTCCTAAGAAAAAAAACCAATCGAAGATACTGAAAATTCATTAAAACTCTCAATGATACCCTTAATTAAACTAATCTTCTCATAAAACCGATTTGATTCTTAAAAAAATAGTCTTTATAGTCGTTTTTTTCACCGATGGCCGGAGTTGACAGGTAGTACGGAGTTGACATAGATGAAATTACAAAACGAAGTTATTTGAAAAAATAACAAATATTTAAGTAAAGACTAAAATCTAATGAACTGGAACAAACAATTGAACAAAAATATTACACGAATGTCAAATAAAGCTCAGTTTTACAACGTTAAACGTCATTGGGCCGGAGTCGACAAGGTCGGAGTTGACATAGACGAAATTACTAAACAAAGTTATTTGAAAAAATAACGAATGTTTAACTAAAGACTGAAATCTAATGAACTGGAACAAACAATTGAACAAAAATATTACACGAATGTCAAATAAAGCTCAGTTTTACAACGTTAAACGCCATTGGGCCGGAGTCGACAAGGTCGGAGTTGACATAGACGAAATTACTAAACTAAGTTATTTGAAAAAATTACGAATATTTTACTAAAGACTGAACTCTAATGAACTGGGACAGCTTCAGTTCAGTAAAAGTTGACTCAATCTGTTACCTAAGAAACTTGCCCCTTTTTCCAGTAACTCAGGGAACTGGAATTTAAATATAGTTGAAATGAATTTCTTTCTAATAAAAGCTTGATTTCGATCTGCTTTTAAAGTACCCTTACCACTGTGACTAAGAGTAATATTTTCTCAAAGTGAATCGAGACAGCAATAAAATTGATGCTTTAACTTCTTTATATTGAATTGTCCAGGCAATGTCGGTAGACCAGCTCTCGCACTTCCCAGCAGCTACCGCGAGTTCCTTGTCGAGTCTCCAGAGCAGCGCACTCTCGTACCAACAGCGAAAAGCTCTTGATAGTGTAGCTGCCGACCTTACCTACAATGTGCCCTCAGCCTCCGTCAAAGTTCATCCGTTCTTCATTTTGCCGCTGCTCGCTCCGCATTTCTTGTTTCCAAATATACACCTTTAGTTCTTATTGCATTCGAGATTTCTTGAAATTTTTAAACTCCTAAATTGTTTCATATGTTTCTCTTTCTCAATTAACGGTAGCATATTTTGTCTCTGTATTTTACTGCACTGAAAAAAATACCGGCTATGGAAGCCATACTTACGGACCATATGGACATACCGTCCGCGCTCTGGGCTCAGATACCGAAATTTTCGGGTATAGTGCCCGGAGCAGTCAAAGTTACGGATCCAGCACCCAGAACTTTCGGCCTCTGTGCCCGGGACAGATGGTATGTTTATTCTATATACTCTGTTACTTTATTTCAGTGTGTTATACGATCAATAAGGCAGTCAATGGTTGCGATGAGAAACCACATCGAATTACAGCGGTCAAAATCCACGCAGAATTTCGAGCAAATATTCTGTGAAACTATACCAATTTTATAATGGAATTTTCTAATATCTTTGAAGAGGAAGAAACAGGAGGATTTTCCCTCAAAAGATGGGAATGTCCGCCATAGGGTAGCCGAAGTTGTTTTTGTTGTGAAAAAAAACAGAGAAAAAGATAAAATAAAGGCAGATTATTACTATTTATTTATTTATTAACAGGAAAAGTTTGTAGATTTGATGAGTTTTTTCCAAAATATTGAAAACTTGCGAGTTTTTCACCATAAATTTACAAGATTTTACAAACTGTCAAAATCTGACTATCTCCCACGGTATTTGATAAAATGACTGGTTTGACTAAATGCCTGCAACACATATACCCAAGTTCAATTATTTGGACTTCTAAGAATTAGTACGAAGCAACAGTCATCAAGGGGAAAATGAGTTGTGAGCTTAGTATTGCTGAGAAAGTCATAAACAGTCCAATCACCTTGCAAGGATGAAATTGATGTATAACAGAGAAAAACATGGACTAGAAAAATAAAATACGAAGTACAAACCAAAAATCGCTAAATAATGGTTACGAGCTAAGGAAGGTGAGCGGTTAAGTTTAGGAGGATGAGATTAAGGGAAACCCGGAGGAGGGGGGGAATAAGGGCGCTGCGTCGCACCTCGCACTGAGTCCATCAATGTTGACAGGTTCCACGATAAAATTGTTATATTTTGCATGGTTCTAACTGGAAAAAATGCTGATTTTTCGGCACAATATGGCACAATGACTAAAAGGCCGCGGGAGGTGAAGGGTGAAAGAATTTTGTGCGAGCGGTGTTACTTTTAACGAATCGAGGGTTTCAAACGGCGCTTGAAGGCTCACAAATCATATAAGCGAGGAGTTTTCTTCTTCTTCTCCCTATTCCATTCTTGTAATTCTTTTCATTCCTCGTGGTGCAGGAGAGAGAGGCAAAAGGAGTTTTTTTGCCGTTTATCGGGTTCTCCTGCGTCGAATGATTATTTATTTTCTCTTTTCATCCGTAAAAGTCAAAGTTGAACGAAATTTAGGTTGGAAGGTAGAGAACATGGAAACCAGTCCTCCGATGGAGTAGAACTGTCAATTCACACCAAACGTTTTACAATTAATACTGATAAGGTAGAGGAGACATGGAACCCAGTGTAAAAACGGCACAGGTCTCTTTAAGAACCTTTTTCTTCGCATTTCCTTTCAACCGACATTAAAAGTATCTTATCGCCGGAAAGAATAATTTCCATACTGATTGTGAGAGGAGTTTTTTCCTCAAAAGGAAAGGAAGGTAACTAAGTCAGCACACTTTTTCACTGATCAGTTCCATGAAAAAGCTCAAAGAGCCTATACATACATTACTGACTTCCAGAATATTTTTGTTTGAATGTCATGCACAATAAAAAGAAGATGAAAGGATGGGTACACACTTCTGTATCGCGTAATTGTGGATTTCAAAACATCCAAAACAGGCGGTTTACTCGCGTCTAATAACTGAGCGTGCTATATCAATCAACACTGGTACAATTCCATATAAGAAAGTAGTAGTAAAATAATTTTATTTTAAAGCGGTGCTTTAGCATCTAAGGCCATTTACACCTCTAAAGAGGGCAGTAACAATAATAAATTTACATGGAAATATCAGTAAAAATACAAAAGAGTTGAGGGGAAAAGTTAAATTTTGAGATTAGTGGAGCGCATAAATTCAAAAAGTTTCACAGGATGAGTATTCAGAAGTAAATTTTTAAGAGAGGGTAAGGGGTAGGGAAAAAAACGTTTTCGGATATCAAAGAAAGAAAGAAAGAAAGAAAGTAGTAGTAGTAGTAATATAATTTTATTTTAGTAGTAGTAATATAATTTTATTTTAAAGCGGTGCTTTAGCATCTAAGGCAAGCGGTGCAAGAAAGAAAGAAAGTAGTAGTAGTAAAATAATTTTATTTTAAAGTAGTAGTAGTAAAATAATTTTATTTTAAAGCGGTGCTTTAGCATCTAAGGCCATTTACACCTCTAAAGAGGGCAGTAACAATAATAAATTTACAAAGCGGTAGTAGTAGTAAAATAATTTTATTTTAAAGCGGTGCTTTAGCATCTAAGGCCATTTACACCTCTGCTTAAAGAAAGAAAGAAAGAAAGAAATTTATAAAATTCTCAAAGAGTCAGGTACTCATTAGGATTTAACCCTTAGATGTTCATTGCCCAATGTAGGTCAAATTGACTCGAGGCTTGCAGTGACGAAGCGTGAACGATTGGCTATCGATATTTCCCCATTTGAAGCTATGGTGAAGAATCGATTATTGAGGTGTTCGTTGCGAACAACCTGTTTATCGATCCTTTTCTATAGGTTTAAACGGCAGATCAATCGATATACCGCAAAGCACGCCACGCCACAGGAGGTTTGCTAAAAACACGTGCCCCGAGGGTCATACGGGGCCGGTGCATACGAGCTTTAGATGTAGGTCTACAATTATATCCTAAAAAAGAATCAAATACGTCAAATTGAAAAATGGGAAATAATCTAGTGTTGACACAACAAAAGATAGGAGAGACGTAATCGGACCTCGTTCTTTAACTTTTTCTCCCGAATCTGAGATACATCTCATTAGCAGCAAAGAGCGGAACATTGCATGTTTATGCCGCGTGCCATCGCGCCTTCAATTTTGCAGATGCAGCACGGACATCCATCAGGTACGAATAGTTGTATCTCTGCGCCGTCATCATCAACGCGCGTTAAGGAGTCACTTATTTTTGAAATTTGAGGAAAGTGAAGGTTAAGTGTGCTTAAAATTTGATATGATGTGTCCGAATCATCAATTATTTTGACCCTAAAGAAATGCTTAGAGACCTTTACACTGCTCTAAAGTGTGTACGCCTAAAAATTGGTATTTGGCGAGAGTTGTGTCGTCTCAATTATTTGTTTTATTTAATTTAATTTAAAATAATTTAATTTAATTTAATTTAATTTAATTTAATTGTGATTTATTTCATTTATTTTGTTTATTTTATTTATTTATTTATTTTTTACGACTGCCCCTAGAAATCCCAAGTCGGGTCAAATTGACCCGAGTTTCTCCTCGGCGGGTTACGTAAGGCGGATTAAAAGGGGGGAAGGGTGAGCAAGCGCCAATAAGTTACCAACTTGGGATAACCCGAATTGGACTCCGCGTTTAAAGAAGTATTGGACACCTAAGGATTAAACGGGATAGTGACGTCCCACGTCCCACTCTAGTACGGTCATGCATACATAGAATAAATTCAAAATCGTGTGTTCTAATTTATGCGAGGAATATCAGTTGATTGTTTTCAAAGGGCAGTCTCAACAAAAATCTAGCATATCCAAAAACAGTAACCAGCACAAGAAAAATCAATGTAACTTTCATGTTATGCAAAGTTTCCGGTCCGGGATACTCGATCCTACGTGGCAACTGGGCCTGAACTCGTGTTTGGGAAGTGAGCTTATGAAGTTAGCTCCGAAATCTTCGAGATTGATGCGGAGAGGAGCGTGTAAGGACGATCATTCTATTTACATCAAAGGGCTTCCCCTCCGAAGGAAAACATATTACGCGAAAACCGAACGCTTTTTTCAAAAGTAAAATGTCTTCAAATGAAAACTTCTAGAATAAGATACGCGGAATGTGTATTGCAAACGATGCAACAAAGAAAATATATGTTTAAAATTCAGAGCTCTGCAACCCTCGGCCGGTTCCCACACGGAAAAAATGATATCGCTGATTTAAAAAATTCGTAGTCAAAGGAGTATCCGACATGTTTCAATGTAGATCTCACGATGAAAAAGTGCTAATTCAACCACCACCGTAGTTCAACTATCTCTCCACTTTTGTAAAATGCACATTTGAAACATGTCGAACATACTTTTTTTATTAACAATTTAATCGTTAAATCATTAATCCATTTTTTCCCAAGGTAGATTTACACAGGTATGGACAGAACTAAACAACTGGCCTCTGATTGGCTCTCCAGAGGCCCCTTAACTTCCGCCATTTTGTATGTTTTGATTATTTTGATTTATTATGTTCGGTTTATCGTTTGTCAAAATTTCGTGGGATTTTTTACACAATTTTGATAATGCGATATTAATTTTAACGTTTAAACGCACAAACGTTTGAATGTTAATTTGATTGTAATTTAATTAAAAAACGGGCCCCTTAACCTAAGTCACGTAGTCATGTGACACGTACTGAGGCTCATGGGAAATTTTCAACTTGTCCATACCTGTGTAAATCTACATTGATTTTTTCCTGTGTAGTTCATCGTTGAATTTCTCTACCACTTCTCCACTTGGGAAGTTTGTTTTTTCTTTCGTTTCGTTCATTAATTTCTCCTCCCCTTGAGTTCTCTGAGTAAAACGCTGGTACGTTTCTCAGAGCCGAGAGGAATGATCTCTATTTTAACGTGTAATCTACGGGGGAGCAGGAAAATGTATCACTACTGTGTAGGTATAATAAATACTCGTTCCCTTAATCACGAATCATTATTTTCCTTTTTAGTCGTGCCCCATAGCGAGTATTCCACTCAAACCTCTTTTGGGCCTGGGAATTTGACATCATTCATAAAGATTTTCATCTTCGTATCCTGCTGACATTGAACATGCCAAGTCCATTAAAGGATGGAGTCTCTTATTTTTCATTCACTAAGCTTTTTACCTCCATCCCTTACTCTGCTCTTTAGACTCGGTACACTTTTGTTGAAACTACAGCTTTGTAACAATTTGCAAACCCATGGGTAAACGTGTTTTTGGGTAAATGAACAAGAATTCTAGGTAACATAAAGATCTAAAAATACGTAATCCAAATATTTTGATTTTGTAATTGTAATAAAAAATATACTTTCTCTACTTTAAAATATCCGTGAAAAGGTCATCTTTTTCAATTTCCAAAATCAGTTTGTAAATTTAAATATTTACTGATTAGGATTAGAAGCATCTTCTTACAATCGTAGGGTTGAGATTAAGGTTTAAAAATAGCTTAACTCAAATATTAATAACTTTAAATGGGGGGGGGGGGAGTGCAGTGCATAGCACTGAAGGTACAAAAACTGAACTCATACAATTTTGAATTCGGTAAAATGTACTTTTGGTGAAATTAAAGCGGGAAAAACTATAACATGAGCTTTTCTACTCGATTAAGTATAATTTTTAGTACAAAATTCGTTAAGGAACCACTATATAGAGCAGTAACTTCGTTTACGAGATCCGATTGAATCGCAATATGATGTGAATTCATTACCGAACCAAATGAACAACGTGGGTACACTGCTGGAAACAGCTATTGCTAATTCAAATCTGCTCACATATATGGCAGAACGAGTATATGAAAGAAAAATAGCCGAAAAGAGAGTTGCTGATTTATAACATACGACTGCTATTTAAACTGCAATGAAGAAGACCAGACTGATGCAAGCAACTACAAGTATCAATGCTCTCAGGTAGTTTTCTTTGCCTACTGTGGTTATTGAAGGCAACATGGCCCCCACGCGGGAAGCTGTAAGCACCATAAATAGACCAATAGGTACGTCTAAATCTAAGCTATGAAAGTAGTTAGTCTATAGCTTAACTTAGAAATCACGTGGGTTTCGCGGCTAACAACGAAACCGTTACACGCGAAAGTCTCTGAAATAAACCCCCTCATGGCCGTACATCTAAAACAGCAATTACGTTTTGCTAATAACTGGGATTTATCCAACACTTGCGTAAACAGCAAATCAACCACTCGCTATTTTAGCATTTCGATATTTGTGACGAGTCAGGCAAAACGTGCTCCGATGAGGAGGGGGGAACGAGCGGGGAAGTTAACCACAACACGGCTTAGAGACGTTAATTCTGAATCAAGTAGGCTTGAAAACCCCCAAAAATAGACTCCCCGGCAGCAATTTAATGTTCGAGGACGAAAAATGAAATTTTCGAGGAAACCGTTTTTAAATTTTACTGGCGCTGCTGCCAGTCTAAAGGACGATTAACCTCAAATGCTAATAACGTAAAGTCTCTTGGATCCAGAGTCCAAATCCTTAGAAAAGACGAGAAAAAATTCTCTTCGGTGAATCGGATTTTGCTTAAATCGAGAGCCAAGCCTCTTAATTCAAGCGGATTTTCTTTTGATTAAAGCAAGAATCCGATTGAATCTAGAGTATTTTTTCTTGCAAAATTTTTTAAGAAGATCCAAGAGACTTTTTTCCCGTGATGCACCTGGAAAGTAACTGAGTAAACGCTAATTTTTATTTTGGCTAACGTTTACTTTACAAAGAAGTCTTATAGAATGACTCCTGACCTCTTTACCGCTCTTTTGAATTTGTTTCATCCATGGAGATACTACTGGGGATTTAGCGTCAACTGTATCGAAAAGAAGTGACTCTTCAAGAGGGGTGAGGATTGACAAACAATTGATTTAAGTAATGATAAAAGAAGGAGGAGATGGTGAGAAAAGGGAGAGGACATCATTCAGAGGCAATTGTTTGATTTTTTACGAGGGTGAGGGGCTTAAAAAAACTCGGAATGAATTAGCATCCCATTTCCTCCGCCGGTTGAGTCCTCTTTGTTTAGGCCGAAAGCTCAATAGAAATCCCTCCGTTGCCAAATTTCGTATTCAAAGAATGTATCTACCTACTTTCGCCTACAAACTTGTTTGATTAATGTCGCGGGCATGCCGTGACAGGTATTTAAAAAGTATCGATAGACTCTTGTGAGGGGCACTATTCTGCCATGTTAAGGAAGAACGCCGTATGAACATTCGAGAGTTGCCAAGTTTCCTACGATAAAATGTTTATTTTTGAGGAAAACTGTGAATATTTTTCATTGAAATTTTCTGACACTTTAGATCAAATTACAAACACAATTATCAATCAAGAACACCAAAACACTAAACACTAACCAGAACACGTCTCTTCTATTGTGTCGCTCACATAACCCTTGAAGGACCATCACGAAGGAGACGAACGGAAACAATATGAAAATACAGCGAGAGAAACGACGCGCGTCGACAACGGCGCAGAGATACAACTATTCGTGCTCGATGGATGTCCGTGTTGCGTCTGCAAAATTGAAGGCGCGATGGCGCAAGGTGAGAACTCGCAATTCTCCACTCTGCACCACCAATGCATAGAGTACATAGAGTCGTAATGTAATTGGGAGAGCTGGCGCCACTTTTAAGCATTTTCCAAGTCCCGAATTCCGAGACTCCTGTGTGACGCCGGGTCACTTTTTCGATACATAATCGATTGTTTGCGATACACGGGTACCCGGCCATCCGATGACAACAACAACAACAACAACAGAGGAGATAGGAATTACCACGTATTCCACACCGCCATTTTGGATCGAAAATGTATCGAAAAAGCGACCCGAACTCGGCGCACACCGGGCTCGGAATTCGTCGAGCAGAACATGGCGCCAGCTCTCCCATTTACATTACGACTCTATGTACTCTATGCACCAATGAGGTGTATCTAAGATTTGGGAGCGAGGTTACGTCCCTTCTAGAGTCCCTTTATACTGAGAGTAAAGACAATTAATACGAATCCTGATTGGTTCTCGTGTTTTGGGCCTCCACATTGTCACAAACGGGAATAAAGATTACTTTTTCACCGATTGCAAAGATTATAAAACTAGAATGGACCGGGGAATAACGGGTTTGGCGAGGAACAAACGGAGCGAGAGAAGGAACGGAGAAAAGAATTCGAGAATGAGCCGATCAAAGATTACGAAAAACTATCAATTTGTGTAATCTTCATTCCCGTTTATGACTCCATGAGGGGGTTGTCTTGACTCTCAGTATAAAGGGACTCTAGCGTAGAGCGGAACATAAGTGAATTCTTCGCAAGAGATCCCAGAGACAGCGATAATAATAAAAAATAGATAATTGAAAAACTAGCGCATTTTTTAATGAGCATGAGCACCTGGAAAATGCTCGGCTCATGGGCCCTCCTTGAGTGGAAATAGCCTGAAAGCAGGTGGCTCAGCGGGGAATTTATTAAAGTCAGCCGGGCTGATGAGCGCATCCGGTTTTCATTAATAATTAAGTCGGAGTTTTAATTAAAAACTTTCCCCGACCAACGTGAAACTTCACGAGATGCGAATGACACGGTGGTCATTGTTTCGCAGCGCGGGGCCGGGGCGCGTGGCAGCTAGCTTCACCTCGGGCCACCGCGAATTTCAATAAAGGTGATTTAAATGAGCAAAAGTGCCGTGGATCCTTGGGCGGGCCTTTATCTACTTTCGTCGCCGGAAACTTCCGCTCGCAGCTTAGATCGCAGTTAAAAACTCCCGCCGCCCAGGGTCGGGTCAAAGTTATAACACCGAATAGTTGGATGACATTCCTTGGAACCGATGGCGATTCTTGGAAGTTAACGACTCAGGGCTTCGCCCGTTTCGCCGCGGATTAAAATCGTAGCTCCCTCGACGGAAGATCGTGACTTTTCAGCGCTGTTAAAACTCACAAGTTGCATTTTCATCGAGGAACTGTTAGGTATTTCTAATTGAAAATTTCGTTGAATTTTCTCTTTCTACTAGGTAAACTTCAGTAAAATTTTGGACGCGATTGAGGCACCATCACGAAGGAGACAAACGAAAACAATCACAAAACGAAAATACAGCAAGAGAAACGACTCGCGTCGATGACGGCGCAGAGATACAACTATTCGTACTCGATGGATGTCCGTGTTGCGTCTGCAAAATTGAAGGCGCGAAGGCGCGAGTGAGAACCCGCGATTCTCCGCTCTGCACTACCGATGAGGTGATGGTTTCGCCCGTTTCGCCGCGGATTAAAATCGTAGTTCCCTCGACGAAAGATCGTGACTTTTCAGCGCTGTTGAAACTCGCAGTTGCATTTTCATCGAGGAACTGTTAGGTATTTCTAATTGAAAATTTCTTTGATTTTTCTCGTGCTGCTAGGTAAACTTCGGTAAAATTTTGGACGCATAATGCAGTCATACTTTCGAGAAAAGAATGAACAGTTCGGGCGAATTCACCGCGGTGGGTTTGGTTGAAGTTTTTAACTTATTGCCAACCTCCGTTACAGCAAAACGAAATTCCCTCCGGGCGACGGTGCACTTACCACATTTGGTTTTACTGTTGGCAGCAATGACGATCACATCCAAAATTCTCGAACCAGGTTGAATCTCGAAAGGTGGGTCGAAAAGTGGATGGATGCAAACGTTAGCAAAAATTAATTTCAGTAGAGCGTTTTTCTCCTTTGATTTGCAATCCTGCCGATCTGGTCGAATACGTCGACCGAATCCATTTGCTAAAATTCCCCCTTTTGAGTCAATTTTTTGGCCTTGGAATGGTGATAGGTTTGAGTACCTGCTAGAGCGACGATAACGAGACTCCTTAAAAATAAATTTAAAGTACAATCAAAATGTTCCTAGTCCTCAAGTATTGATTTTTTTTTTTTTCAAAACTCTGTGAACGTAGGTTGATAAATATAATCTGCCTCATTTCGGAGCAACTCTGGCCACCCGAAAATTTCAGCACAGGCATACAACACCGCCAACACCTGCCGGTAGTTGGCTGAGGAAGCGATACTTTGGCTCATTTTATGAGCAGCTGGGTATTCACCTTATTACTTTTCTTTCATCCTCCTCGAGTGCTGGTGCCGAACTTTTTTTGCACTCAAAAAATTATTTACCTCCCTTCAAAATGAGTCCCGATATGAAATTTAAAAAGAAATATCGGGGAGGAGGAAGAAAAGAAATAAGAAAAAGAAAATTTAACAGAAATAATTTGAACCAATCATGACTTGGATCGAGCAGCTAATCAGCTGGGAGTGGTTTTGAATCCAACTAGTAGTAAACTTCCTCCTGTGAAAACTTGAAAGTCGAGAAGACTGTTTGAAACATGAATAGAGCGTAGAACTATGTCCTTATCATTAGGTCTCATGAGGAATAAAAGAGGTTGTTCCAAAAACGCCGATTTTGCCCCCCCCCCCTGGATTTGGCCCAAACTTTGCTCAGATGTTGTACTAAGTGACCCCGATGCTTGGGCAAAATTTCAGTCCCCTCGGATAATTAGGGGGGAGGGGGCAGGGGTGCAAAGTTGCAATTTTTTTAAAACTTTAAAAATCGATATCTCGCGAACGGTTTTAGTGTAAGTGTTGCGGTTTGCGCTAAAAAACGTCAAAAAATATTCTCTACAAGAATATTAATGCTGTTTGCAAGGTTGCGTAATTTATCGCGGTCATAAATCGATTTTTTCGATTTTGAAGGTTCGACTTTTTTTCGTTTTTCGTCTCTCCTCTCTTTTGAATCGTTGCTACGTGAATAAAAACCTGTTGAGGTGATTCTTCATGAAATTCTGCATCTACCACACTTTGTTTGATCTTGGGGAAACGATTCGTTCGTGAGTTATAGCGATTTTTCTGCGTGTTATCGGTTACGCGCGGGCGGCTTATCGGCGGCGCTCCATCCCGCGCGGGCAAGGCAGAGGTTGTTTCACCGCTAGGGCCTTATATTCATGCTGTAGGCTGTAATTATCGATATTTTCTCCTCCCCCCACCCTTCCCCTGCAATAAATATTTGTTTAATACTTCGTTATACAGGGTATCCCAGACCACCCGTAACAGGTCTTTTTCTCGGTTGGTTTAGGTAGTACGAAGTGGGGGGCCGCAGGATTGAATAGGGAATTGACCCCAAGGAATCCGAATTTCACGATCCCGAAACCCCCCATGCCCCCCTTGGGAGGTAAAGAGGGGGTCACGATCCCCAAAGTCGGGAGACATTGTGCCTCCCCCTTTTACCCCCGAGGGTGGCTAGGGGGGCATCGGGACCATGAAATTCGGATTCCTTGGGGTCAATTCCCTATTCAATCCTGCGGCCCCCCACTTCGTACTACCTAAACCAACCGAGAAAAAGACCTGTTACGGGTGGTCTGGGATACCCTGTATAACGAAGTATTAAACAAATATTTATTGCAGGGGAAGGGTGGGGGGAGGAGAAAATATCGATAATTACAGCCTACAGCATGAATATAAGGCCCTAGCGGTGAAACAACCTCTGCCTTGCCCGCGCGGGATGGAGCGCCGCCGATAAGCCGCCCGCGCGTAACCGATAACGCGCAGAAAAATCGCTATAACTCACGAACGAATCGTTTCCCCAAGATCAAACAAAGTGTGGTAGATGCAGAATTTCATGAAGAATCACCTCAACAGGTTTTTATTCACGTAGCAACGATTCAAAAGAGAGGAGAGACGAAAAACGAAAAAAAGTCGAACCTTCAAAATCGAAAAAATCGATTTATGACCGCGATAAATTACGCAACCTTGCAAACAGCATTAATATTCTTGTAGAGAATATTTTTTGACGTTTTTTAGCGCAAACCGCAACACTTACACTAAAACCGTTCGCGAGATATCGATTTTTAAAGTTTTAAAAAAATTGCAACTTTGCACCCCTGCCCCCTCCCCCCTAATTATCCGAGGGGACTGAAATTTTGCCCAAGCATCGGGGTCACTTAGTACAACATCTGAGCAAAGTTTGGGCCAAATCCAGGGGGGGGGGGGCCAAAATCGGCGTTTTTGGAACAACCTCTTTCAGATATCTTTTTCTCGGCTCAAATTTAATGCGACTAAATTGTAATTAATATAATAATTGTATAAATAATAATAATTAAAAATGGTACACTTGAGATTAATAAGACTATAGAAATTCCTAAAAAAAATTTAAATTCGTCAAAATTTTCTAATTTTCTGTATCGATCTAAATATTTTTCTTCAAAAATTCACCATCTAAATCAAACTGAAGCAAGCGAATGAAAAGCAATTTAACGAGTGTCAAAAAAGAGTTAGTGTCCTTATTCAGGAGATAGACAAGTTCTGCAAAAGAATCAGTTCACGCTTTACAGGAAGTACAAAGAGAAAGAACATGTCGAACTAAGCCTCGAACTGTGCATTGTTTATTACTGCCTGGTTGTTGCTATTTTTGGGATTAATTCGTATGAGCACGTCGTTTTCGAGGTCGCTCCGCAGTGATAGAATGGAAGACGTCCTGAGGTGATAGACACACTGCTAAAACGTGGCAACAATGACTCTGAAACTTGTATTTCTTCGGGTGACCTCATGCGCGAAAACTTGATGCATTGTTAATGATATCGGCTCATTGTGCAGAGCAGTGGTGGTGAACAAGAATGTACACCAAGACTATAGTAGAGCGAGGCTGGAGCTCCTACTTTGCACATGTGACGTCATTCGGTGGAAGAAATTATCCTTTCAATTCGGATGTAAATCCTGGTTCCCAGTTTCACGCAAGAGTCATTAAAGTAATTAGTTCTGGGCTCCATTGTATGGAGGAAGCAGTAAATCTCAACTTTCGTCGTGTCGGGTCGATCCTTGGCAAGCGGTGACTCGCCAACCCGGGCCCCGAACCGAAACCCCCGAACGAAATACCCCGATCTGACAGGGAAACCACCTATTGAGAGCTCTAATAATGGGAATTTCCGACCAATCCCGTTCATCGTCCCTCGCAACCTGTGCCCCGCATTGTTTTCTATAACACTACCTACGGTTCCTCTTCGGAGTCTATCAAGTTTTTCCAATGAGAAGCTTTTCAAGGATTTCTTTATTTTGTTACATATACGTGCGTCAACACTCTCGGAGCTTAATCGCCTACCTACTCATACCGTTTCATTCCCGAAGGCTGAAAGTTGAGCTGAAATTAAAGCATCCACGCTTTTTTGGCTTTCTAATTAGCCAGATTCGATGTTGGTCGAGTCATCAATGATTTCAGCGAGAGGTTCAACCTTTCGTTTGCCGCCACAAAAAGTTTCCAAAATTATAAAGTTTTTTTCAGTGCTCCAATTTCCCGGAACTAGTTCCGAATTTCGGAACATATGAGATTTTTCTGAATTTTTCCCACAACTTTTGAAATTCCCGGAATGTCTCGGATCTTTTGCATTTTCCGGAATTTTGTCGGAAATTTTGAAAAAATCTAAAAAAAATCCCGGAACTTTTAACGGTCATGGTAAGGGAGAAATGGGAACAGGAAAGTTCCGAATCCTGGAACAATTGACAAACATAGAATGGGAGCACCGGTGTTTTTTTTTTTTTTTTTTTTTTTTTTTTTTTTTTTTAAATTTTGCTGGTGAAATTTCCAAACCACGCATCTCGATTTGTGAAGTTGCAGACTTTCCGTCATACTTTGTTTTTTAAATGGAGAACTAAAATGCCACATCTTAAAAACATGCCTTGATATTTCTTCTCTGTGTAAGGCCAATTCTAAGAAATACTCGAGGCATGAAATTGATTTGTTTTTCTTTAAAAAATAAAGCAAGAGAGGAGATTTTTAAACATCGCAAGCGAGATACGTAGCTCAGATGTTTCACCGTCGATTTATTCCGTGGATGTTACCTTCTATCCTACGTGAGAGCACGATTAAAATGAGACTACCCTCTTGAAAAGTGGTTGCATCGTATATTATATAAGTTAATTTAAAGTGTCAAGAAAGGCGTCTCCAGAATTACAATACCCCGCATGCTGATGATGCAACTGACCAAACACGTTTTCCTCAATGCTGCAAATTTCCTGTCACATTCTACTGATTTAAGTAACGATCACCACTAACCAGTCATAAATATTGCACCGAGTTTCTCGTAATTTGCTCACGTTTTTTCAATGATATTCCCTAAAATTTCTTACAAATATGTTATTATTCTATTCCATTGAAAAAATAAAATAAAATTGATAGACGTTATTAAAACACGGAAAATATAATAAGTGAGTAATTTTAGCTATTTTTTCATTCGATATGCAACAAGACAACTTTTTCTTGGGTCATGTGCCACCTCATGCAATCTCATGAGATGAGAATATTTTCCGTATAAACAGGGGAATGAGTATTTCACATAAAAGTTTACGTATGCCACTACAGCCAACGCATTTTATTCATGTGAGTGACAATAGGTAAACTTGACAGTTCATGTCACGCAGCGAAAAACTCCCACCGGTTAAGTGAAAATGAAAATTATCTTCACGTGCAAAAATGAATGAATGGTTCGTCGATGATACCTATTGTGCGTGAGTACATGAAATTATATCTCTGGGAACAGAGGCTTGGCATTTGACATACACAACCCTCTTATACATATCTGAATCCAGGAGGAGATAAAGTATACAGTGAGTGAGGGTAGTGCCATGAGTTCATGTTGCCAACTTGATGGACACGGAAAAAAAAAATTAGCACGGAGCTTACAGCTTGTAGGGCTGGACCCTGAAGCTATAAAGCTCAGCACTCCTGCCTTTAATTGGCGCTATTTTTACCTAAAATGTTAGGGCTCAGCACTTAGTTATTTTTCCCGTGAAAATAAAAATAAACGACATTGAAAAAAAAAGGTACGGGCTATATAGACATACCGTCTGTTCCGGGCTCAAAGACCCGAAATTACGGTTGCTGGAGCCGTATCTTCGATTGCTCCGGGTGCTACGTCCGGAACTTCTGGCCTCTGAACCCGGAACGCGGAAGGTATATCTATATAGCCCGTAAGTGCGGCTTCCAGGGCCGGAGTTTTTTTCAGTGGAGTAGATGTCTCCTGTGATGTAATAACCAAAAGTTTTAGCGGAATTATTCAGTGCAAATTGTCCTCTCCACCAATTGGCAAACCAGTTGGACTAAATCATGGATCGCATTGATGTGATGTGTGACGTCATCCACTACATTTTTCGAATTATGATCAATTTATTGATATTGGAGGCGAAAACTTGGTGTTTTTCTAGGTCCAATTATTTTCGTGCATCCAACCAAAGCACGATTCTTCAACGTACGCAACTAGCACATTGCATACTAAGAGAAAATTTCGGCCTAATGAACCGGAAATGTGTTGTATATTGGCTGCACAATTCGGTTCATGATTGTAAGCGCACCTACCAGTTCTAGTGACCGAAAAAAGATCTTTCTACAGTTCAGTTCTTTCTACCGAACCATGCTTACGGTTTTGTTTGGTTTTACAGCTTGGTTATATGAACCGAGAATTACGGTTACTCAAACCGAATGGTGCGGCCGATATACGGACCGCGTTTAGCGGAAAGGAGCAAAAAAACATCAGCTTTGGCCACTTTTTACTAAGAAATTTGATTTTTTACAAGAGAACGTTTGTGCGGATTACCTAGAAATTTGTCAAGGAATTTGCCTCGCACTATGCAGAAAATTCACTGAAATTTGCAACAACAGTTCATGTCATAAGTTAAATTGCCCAATTAAATTCGGCAATAGCTGATGTAGCTTGGTTCCTTTCTGCTTGGCGCAATCCATATCGACGGTGTAAGTCCGCAATCACAGATCTCGTTCGCGGTGTCTGAACATATCCGCCTCTAAGCTATTTTTTAAAGGAGAACATATTGACATCATTCCTTGTAGTTTTTGCAGAATTTTCTTCGCACGGTGAAGAAAAATAAAGAATGCCGTTGAGTAGTTTTCCGTTTAAAGTTTCAATAAAGTATGACAGGAAGCCTGCGACGCCGACGTCGCAAACCGAGTTATGTGACGAGATATGTAAGAGATATGTAAAACGCCGCACTCCAATTCTTAGGACCGATTTTTTTTTTTTTTTTTTTTTTTTTTTTTTTTTTTTTTTTTTTACAGTGCAATAGAGAATCCGTTTCGTTTGGACCGCTATCAACGGGGCCTTTGCGGAAGGGAAGTGGGAAATTCCCCTGTTTTCCGCCCCTCCGAAAAGCAAGCCGCTCACGTTTTTCGATGAGCGAAATTGATGGAGGGTCGGGATGTGTGGATGTTACAAATACGAGGGGCAAAGTGGGCACAATGAATTATTTTACAAGTCATGCATAGAAATAGATTCTCAGGCGCACTTGGCTGCGTTGCGGGTTGCCGGTTGCGGGCGGGACGGCGCGCGTTGGAGTGGTGGTCCATGATCCGCGGATCCGTGGACGTTGCCGTGGGTGGCTGTTGCGTGTCGCCTGTCGCGTCGCGTCGCGTCGCACAGTGGATCGAGTCAATTAGAGAGATCAGACCTAAAATTTTTGTCAAAAACTCCGAATTTTGATGTTTATTTCGTTACATTTCACATTATGAGGGGTGCTTAAAGAAGAAAATTTCACAAGGAAACCAATGGAATCACTTTTAGAACCTCAAAATTTTGTATAAATAGAGTTATAAGTTTCAAAGTTTCCAAATTTTGTCCGACCTCTCCTATTAACTCGATCCACCGTGTGGCTGTGCCACTGCCGTCCGAAGATGACAACTCTGCTTCCGGCGCACAGTGGATCGAGTCAATCAGAGAGGTCTGACATGACATGTTTGACTAAAACTGCAAATTTTGATGTTTAATTCATCACATTTTAAAGTTCAATGGGTGTTTCTGAAAGAAAATCTCGCGAGAAAACCAACCAAGTCACTTTTAGAATCTCAAAGCTTTGTATAAACGGAGTTATACGGGTTTAAAGTGTAAACATAAAGAGTCAATCAGAGAGGTCGGACAAGACATTTTTGACTAAAACTGCAAATTTTGATGTTTGTTTCATCACATTTTAAAGTTCAAGGGGTGTTTCTGAAAGATGATTTCACGAGAAAACCAACGGAGTCACTTGTAGAATCTCAAAGTTTTGTATAAACGGAGTTATAAGGGTTTAAAGTGTCAACATTTTGTCCGACCTCTCCTATCGACTGGATCCACTGTGCGGCCGTGCCACTGCCGTCACTTGACGCACGAGGCACGACAAAACTCACCTGTCAATCTCACACTCGGCTCGCGTATGCTCATTCACTCTCGTCACAACCGCACAACGAGACGCCTAATAACATCCTGCACGCAGTGACGTCATTTACGTCCGACCAAAGGTTAATGCGGAGCCCGTTTCGCTTTAACATTTGTTCACTCCACCTCGCACCCTCAATCACTCCCACGGGTGCTACATCGAGCCACGCACCAGCGGTGCTCAAACTGGAAAAAAATTACGTAACGCGGGTCTAATGGTGCCTCAAAATCCCTGCTCATCACTCATCTCGAGAAACAAGTGTCTCTCATATCATTAGGGCTCTCAATGAAAAAAAGGGGGAAACTTGTTTTGAAAATTAAACCGAATTTACAGCATGACTGCGGTGAGATTTTATCCTTTCAGTGGTTGGCGGATAAACGCATTCGCACACTTGTACCCTAATACTGCCGTGCTAAGGAAGAACGCCATATGATCCTTCAGACGTTGCCAAGTCTCCTCAAATAAAAACCGAATTTACTAGAAAAATTGTTAATATTATTTTCCAGAGTTTTCAGACAATTTTTTACGCAATTTAATGTAAAACATCAATTCCCGGTAACTTTGCCATTTTATCTCGGTAATTCTACAACAGTCGATAAAAAATATTGGCGTTTTTACCAAGGTCCAGTAAGATTACCGAGAAAGTTCAATAATTTTACCGAGATTCTCGGTAAAATTACCAATTCCATAATTGGTAATTTCACCAAGAAAAAACTGGGATCAAATAGAACCCTGAATTCTTGGTAATTTTACGCTTTTCTTAGTAAATACACCGAGATTTTTTTTTTCAATGAAGGCCTAATCGCTTCTCAAATTGCTAGCTAATCATAATTACCTAGTCTGATAATGATAATTATAAAAACATTGAGTCAGCTGAGTAACTATAAATTCGTTCGTTGAAAAAGGAATGCGCCACGATACTAAAAAGAGTATATTTTCGAAAATAAGGTGTCCATCCCCCCCCCCTTCTTCTTCAACCTCCTTCTTCCCTCAATTTTTGGGGATGAACCCATCCTTCCATTTTTGGGCTTACTCGATAAATTTTCGAGTGAATATTTAGATAAAAGAGGAGATAAATCTCGAAGAGTGACTTTCCTACTTTTGCCGTGAAAAGGGTTGGCAGACACTCTCCTGAGAATTGCCTTTTTCTCTCGCATGCATGCTGCAAATTTCATGGTTTGGCATCGATATTTAAGTGTTACGATACACTAGTTCCAAAGGTATTTTATAGTCCCGACAGAGTGGTCCATCATCACACTATACGTCTACACTGAAAAAAAATTCTCGGCGTTTTTACCAAGGTCCGTTGGTACCTTTACCATCTCACTTTTTTTACCAATTATTGGTAATTTTACCAAAACAGACTGGTAAACTTACCTAAAAACCGGTATTTTCTCTGTTTTTTCAGGTAAGAATAACACTTTTATTGGTAATCAATTCCCGGTAACTTTGCCATTTCATTTCGGTAATTCTACCACATTCGATAAAAAATATTGGCGTTTTTACCAAGGTCCAGTAAAATTACCGAGAAAGTTCAATAATTTTACCGAAATTCTCGGTAAAATTACCAATTCCATCAATGGTAATTTACCAAGAAAAAACTGGGATCAAATAGAACCCTGAATTCTTGGTAATTTTACCCTTTTCTTAGTAAATACACCGAGATTTTTTTTTCAGTGTAACGCTCTCTGAGCCTTCAAATTTCCGAGTTTTTTTTCTGTAGTTTAATTGCTTTGTGACTAAGCACCTGCAGCGAACTTTAGTCTAGTGTGTTTCTATCGGATGGAGGTTATATGTGATTAGGAACCGACTTTAAAGGTTTGAGAAGCAGAAGAAATAGAGACATGGGGGAAAAAAAGAGGGGTTGATAAAAAAGTAGAGTTGAAGAGGGTGAGGGTGAGAACCCTTCACCATTTTCACGCTCTGATACCCGATTTCCGAGTTTGTAATAGTTAAAACTATAGATCTTCCGGGCTAAATTCCATGACTTGTTGGCTACAGGTCAACGACCTCTCATGAACCCGCCTCTCCTTAAATTTTCGAAATACGTCCCAGGTATTTCCTGCCGCCAAGCCGCCCTCTGATGACGTGGAACGGGCTTTGGAACTCGGGCCGCGCAGGGGCGCAGAGGTGAACGACTTGGTATTAATTCATGGGAGTGATAGTGGATCATCAAAGAGGGAAATGTTTTCTGACGCCGCGCCGTGGCCCGAAGGCAAGTCTTACGGTGTGAAATAAATAAAGACCACTGGTGAAGGAATGGAGAGTTATCACGTGAGCGAACAGCGGTAACGGAGTTGTCAAAAACAAATAGGGTTATTCCGTGCCCGGGTATGAAGGATATCCGATGAATTAGTTGTGGGGCGAATGAGGTCTCACTATACATTACTGTCAAGCAAACCCTCGCTGCTTCTAAATGATCTCTACGTCTCCTGTTTTACTCAATCTCGATGTGAGTACGTAGAATTCGCTCCTTGCCAAATCAGGCCTCTCGAATTCATATCAGTATTAAGCGCTCAGCCGATAGGCGGCGCTTTTTGATTTCGATTTGCCACTAGAGCTCTAGTATAGTAGGGCGCTCAAGCGATCAAATGGCGCACCAACTCATCGATGCACGAAACGCCATTTTTACTTTTTTTTTTTTTGATTACCTCATTATGCCTCTGTGAATACGATTAAATGCAAATTAGCGTAAGAAATAAATGGACGGAGTTAAACAGAAAGGAACCAAGCCACATCGGGATCGAACCGAGAAAAAGAGGTTTAAAGTTTGGCTCTGCATAAGACTCAATGTAAAAGATAAACTTCAATTTCTGTTTCTGCAAAATTTGCTCCAACGAAAACTTTGAATTTTTGGCGATAGATAGTAGAGCAGTGGTTGAGTTCAAAACTACTCATAACTCAATTTTTTCCAAAATGTGGGTTGGTTCCTTTCTGCTTAACTCAGTCCAAATAACAGTCCTAAAACTCTCTTTGCTATGCGGTTTATAGTTATCCTATAATTACTTCTGAAAGTTCAAGATTCGCGTTCTGTTTTCCGAAAACTTTTCCACCGGTGATAACCTTATTCGGAGACCTTAGTAGAATTCGCCTACATCTAGGTTATGTGTCTTTGACTTAGGTACTGGAGAGTATTGCCATCCTTTTGCCCTTCTCTGATTGGTTCATGAGTTTTGGCGTCTTTGGCCCTCTTCTGGCTTAATAAGATCAATGTTCATTTTCTGTAGGTACATAGCCGCGATTCAGATTCAGATGACACTACTCTCCCGTATTTGCTTCTCGCGTCTCGCTTACTCCTTTGTGTTTTCATATTTCGTCCATCTCCCTCCATCCATAATTAATTCCATAATCCATCCGCCTCGTTTAAGATTGTGTTGTGAAATTTAAGATTGTGAAATTGTCTGAAATTTGAAGCATAATATTTTGGAATTATTCAACGTATGTCGTGTCTTGTCTTCAGACTCGTTCTGCCCACCTCGTGAAGTTTGTGAAAGTTTCTGAAGTATAATGCTGTGAAATTATTTGACCAATTATCATGCTACCTCAGAGACTGTTTTAGTGTTTTTGGGTTAATTAAAGTATGTCAGGTAGGAGATCTGCCATTTGCGATACATGCAAAATGCTTCATTATACTAGTGTACCACAGTTGTTCTCAAGCACCAATTACAACACGGTTTGCATTTTTATGCTGAATAGCATAGATAAACGACTGGAGCATTTTGCGCAGCTCAAGCGCAGGGATTTGTACCTTCGTAATTGTCACCACCTCATCGCTGCAAATTATGAAAAGGACCGCTCGAGTGTATCCTTGATCATAGAATATCTGTTATTCTCAAAGCGATGTCGTCATCACATCCCTGTCAGTTCACAACTTCTAATTATTGAGTTTAACTAGGTGTCAAAAAATCTGAGATATCTGAAGTAGCAGAAAATTGTGTACTTTCAAAGTCTAAGATTTTTGCGGCACTGACAGTTTCATAAATCTTCCTTATAACACTCTACTCTGAAACCGCTACATTCTTCCTCTCACATTGCTCCATAACAAAGGTATGTGTTAGCCTCTTATTTGTACTAAAAATTCTAGGTTTCATGACTCATTTACTCATTCACTCTCTGGTGAATTTGGTTCCGTCAGATTCATTGCAAGACACCTTATGTGTTATCTCCGCAGACCTAACACAAACATTTGAACGCTCAATGAGAGCAAAATTTCAACTGGCCTGTTGTCTACTTTTCAGTAAAGAGGGTAAATAACCTTCCTTAAGGACTCGCTTTGAGACGATAAAACAAGGTTTCTCCATTACTTACCGTAAGACGATAATAAGTGTTCCACCAGACTATGTAGGAGATGAGGTTGAAAGTTACATCACCTCCATGTGTGAGGAAGTTTTCTTACCTACAACCTGATTTTATGACTTACAATAACAAAAGATACTGCTTTCGCCTGGCATTTTTTCATGCGTCACATCGTCTAATAAACGGGGACCTACATTTGATTCCATGAATAGGTAAAATGGCTCAGAGAGAATTTCGTCGAATGATCACTACGGCCATCTCTCATCCAGTTGGAGAACTTTTACTTACCTTTGATTAAAAAATTCATGAATCATAGAGTTTTTGGAAATTGAGTACACAATATTATTGTGAAAGATTTTTGAGGTTGAGTCTTTGTTTACATTCTCAAAGTATCAAAAGTTCTACAGTTTCATCGTGTTTCCTCCTAACTTTATCAGCTTATGAGCAATGGCTCCTAATTTACTCAACTCCTCAGCAGGCCAAAACTCTATACCTCTACAGATACATATGAGAATCATGCGTTTCAACGAAACCTACGAGTCCTCTTATCATTACTCAGGAACCACCGATCTTTTCTGCAGGTGTCATGGACCATTCATGACAAATACTGTTGCAACCACCCTTATCCTAGGTACATATCTATGCATAGTAATTCTAGTGATCAGCTCCATACTCACAATGTAATTTCTGTAAAATACAGTTGGACGGTGGAATTACCAGACCCCGTATCTCGGTTTGCGACGTTGTAGACTTCCTTTCATACTTTCTTCTTTACACGGGAAAGCAACCAACATCAATTTATAAAAACTTCTGCAATTTTTCTTCTCTGTGCAAAGAAAACTCTGTGAAAACCAAGGAGGAGAAATGATTTGTTCTCTGTCAAAAGAATAAAATGGGAGCGGAGATTTTTAAGCACCGCAAACGAGATACATGGTCTGCTAGTTTCACTGTTGACTTGTTACGATATACCTATACCTACAATATCCCTATAGATTATATTGAAGATATTACTGTCCCTGTAACAGTGACTGATTCGAATGTTATCACAGTATAGAGGGTTTCAGATAATTGGGCCAGCATGGTTTATTAATTACACAGAACGTAAGTTACCTTTATAAATTAAGGCGTAGAGGCAACTTCTGCCTTTGGTTGGCCAGAAATTTCTGTAAACGCATTTAAATTCCTGAAATTTATGAGAAATTCCGAATCTACTAAATGAAAGCAAGGATTTCAGGAGAACATGATTAACAATTTGCTGTCAGAAGGAAAACTGCGGAAGGAAAGTGGGAAAGATTTTTCACTAAGGCTCAACATAATATGAGGAGGAAAAAATGAATGTAATTTCCGTTTACCCTGGTTATAATTCTGGTATTGCAAGAATTCTCTTTCTCTATTTACGCAATTACGTATTAGATTATTGTATTGTGTGAAATCCTGTTATCACGAAGACAGAGTATCATAGAGCATAAACAATAAACATAGGAAAGGTTGTGTCTGTTCATGAGTCATTAGAAGGTTTTAGCGTAGTGTGCTGCAACCTAGCGGACACATGGTGCCTTCGATTCGCGAAAAGTTACCTTCAGTACTCACAATCAGTTGCAGTTGATCGATTTCGTTTATTGTCTCATCATTTACCTATTAATATTTATATTTCGTTCATTTATTTACCTATAATATTTTTTCCGTGTCCAATTAGGGCATCATTAAAACAATTAATTTGGCCTCGTTAAGTGATACGTTCATCTTTGATACATTTTCTTCAAATGATCTAGAAAAGTTATTTTTTTGGAGCCGTAATAGTTTTCTCTGTTTTTATGAGAAATCGAGGATTTTTTATGTATTAATATTTCGGTACTTAAGTAATGGATCATTATTTTTCTTATGGATCTTGGATTTTTTTTCGGGGAGTGGGGGAGGGAAGCACAATTTTAGATGTTTTAATTATTGCAAATTTTAAAATACTCAGTTAATAGGTAGTAAATTAAATCTGGGACTCATTAAAATTGCGCTCACCGCTGAGCGCTTCTCTAATACCCACGTATTAGAGCTTTCCCGCTTGTTGTTCTTACTGCTTCTGAACATTGAACATAATCTATCCAAGGAAACATAACAATGGCTTGGGTGCAAAATTATGTATCTCTATTCTACCGTGCAACACAAAAACGCCGTAAACGCCATATTTTTTGGAAACTATGTATGAAAGCAGAAAAACTTGTGTGCCTTGCGACAATGTTTTTACAGAATTCTTTCGCAAATACTATTAAGAGCTTAACCTGAATTTGAGGTGCATGGGAAAAACAGTTTTTATTTTATAAAGTGTAAAGTTCCAAAAAACGAGGGAAAATCTTGATCGATTTACGGCGTTCTTGCTTAGCACGGCAGTATTGCAGTGTTCCAAAATCTCCCCTCCCATTTTATTTTTTTAAAGAGGAACATGTCAACTATAATGCTTAAAATTCTTACAGAATATTCTGACCAGAGAGAAAAAAATTAAGGAAGTTTTCAAGAAATTACGTTGACTGATTTTCCAAAGAAAAATGTAGTATGATTGGAAATCTGCAACGTCACAAACGGAGATATGTGGTTTCACACGTTATTTAAAAAAAATTGTGAGGTATTTTATTCGTTCAAAGGCATTTAGTGAGAATTTGCAGGACTTTGGGTATTTGAAAAAATTAAATTAGGATTACTTAAAGAAATAAGTCATAAAACATCATCAAGTATACTTAACTCTTAGATGATTGACACTTTTTTGTACGCCAAGTCCCAAATCGGGCCAAATTTGCTCGTATTTAAAAACATTGATTTTGATACTCGTTGAAGTATTACCTCTGTTCTATTTATGTTTATAGTAGGAAAAAAACTCTGTTTTTGAAATTTTCTCCATATTCGTAACAAATTTGCGTTTTCTTACTCCCCTTTTCATCCGCCATTTGTAACTTTCCCAGTGGCCGATTATTGAACATATGTCAGCTTGACAATACACAATACACAGCCCCATCTTAACCATAATATCGCATTCCGGTGTCTTATTGGTCTCTTTAAACTTTCAAAAATCGGCCCACAGCTGCAGAAGAGCAAGGCCGGGTCAATTTGACCCGGCTAGGATTTCTAGGGTTAGTCGTCAAAAAAAAAAAAAAAATCCCTGACACGACATAACTCTCCCCAAGATACCAAAATCCGATTCGAGAAAAATATTTTAAAAACGAGGCCGGATTTCGTCTCTCCTATCCTCGGCTGTGTTGCGCATGTAGCCCTTGAAGCATCACTAAAAAGACGACAAACGGAATGAACACAACATGGAGATAGAGCGAGGAATGAGCGTGAGTTGATGACGGCGCAGAGATACAACTATTCGTGCTTGATGAATGTCCGTGTTGCGTCTGCGAAATTGAGGGCGCGATGGCGCGAGGCGTGAACGCGCAATGCTTCGCTTCATGCTTCCAATGAGGTGTCGCTCAAATTCGGAAGAAAAGTAGGGAGGCTCGATTACGTCTCTCATTTCTTCGGCTGTGTTGACTTTCGATTTTTCGTTTCAACATGACGTCCGATTCCTTTTTTAGAGCTTTATCAGAGTTTTTCATCACTTGTTTAGATAATTTACATTTTCAAATAATTGCAGTGACATGTGTGGTTGACTTCCTTTGAAACAATAAAACACAATCTGAGATTTTGTGACCCTGCAATGGAGATGCACATTTGTTTTCACCTAAGCCATCAATGTGCAGGCTCACTATCTAGCAGCACACACGCACAGTACGCACACATCGTTCAATGCATAGGTGCAACAGCCAAAGCAATGCCAAAGTGCAGAGCTACTTACATCCGTTTGCGACGTTTCATACTTCCTGTTATACTTAATTTTTTCATTGGAAGACTAGTCAACTTAATTTGTTTAAAAATTCTTCGATTTTCCTCCTATGGTAGAATATTCCGTAGAAATGTCAAGGTACATAGTTGACTTGTTTCTCCTCGGAAAAATCTAATAGGATTATTCTGCCGTACTAGGGAAAAACGCCGTATGTACATTCGAGAGTTGCCAAATTTCCTCTCGGAAAATAGTTATTTTTGAAGTAAAGTTATGAATATTCCTCCTTGAAATTTTCAGGAACATTAGGTGGAATTAAGAACAAAATTATCGGACAAATTGGAGGAAAAATCTGTACAAATTTTCCAAAAAATTGGTGATTTACGAGGGAAATTTGGCAACGCCTGAAGGTTCATTCGGGGTTCTTCTTAGCACGGCAAGCATTGGTTTTGAAACAACGCAATGGAGATACGAGTTTCGCAATTAAGCCATCGATATTCGGATAGCTGGTGCACTGAAAAGCAGGATTAGCAATCAGGCTGGATGACTTGAAGTTAATTTTTGCCCAGACTATATTCGAAGCAGATGAGGTCATAGCGGCGCACAATGCAAAGTGAAATTTCGCGAAAAGCTAGGCTAGGCATAACGAACCATGACCAGTGCTCGGTAGAGGGAGGTATAAATTATGACCCGAGAGTCTATCTCGATGTCAGAATTGAGATTTAACCCTGCATAATAACTGAGCTCATTCCAGCTTTGCTGCATTCTCTGCACCCGCCTCCATAAACCGCATTTGATCCAGACTCAGTATGCAGATCTCTTGAAACCGCGGTGTTAGAGCGCATTTTACGCATAAGCAACCTAGATTTATAGGTAAAAACATTTTTAATCAGATGAACCGGTGCTACTGGTACTTCTATTTTGGACAATAATACTACCATCCTAAGAAAAACCGCCATATTGGTGGTGATAACTGCAGAAATGCGTATTTCGGTTTGCGGCGGCTAAACTACTGAAACGTCAATTTCTGAAAACATTTAGTGATTCTCCTTTTCTCTATAAAGAAAAGTCTTAATATATATAATAATTAATACTAGTAACTTCAAGCCACGAAGTTCGGTCTCTATTAAAGAAGAAAAGAAGGAGGGGGAGAATTCAAACACACCGCGACAAGGTACGTATTTTTGCAGTTTCACCGTCGATATAAGCCTTCAGAGGTCTGCGTTATTTCCTTTAATAAAGCTCCTGGGAAATCATGTGAAATTATTTTTTCCAATTTTTCAGATAATATAGTTTGTAATTAAATCTGAAGTGCCTATATAATTACAAAGAAAAATATGCATAACTACCCTTAAAAATAACTGTTTTTATCGAAGGAATTTTGGCATCATTTGAGTGCTCATGTGAGACCGTCCTCATGCATGGCCAGAACAATGTTAACTCGGTAGGTATCCAGATCACGATGTATTCTACTGAGTCATTATACGTGTCACAGATCGTCATTTAATGGCATTCGTGGTGAATAAATTTGCCAAAAAATCACAAAATTTTGTCCATACGCAAAGTTTTCATACCTAAAATTTACAGAAATCGACTGTTCAACCCCAGATTTATGAGCCGGATGGAATTATTTTATCTGCCTGAGTTTGGTACTTTTTACTTTCTCGCTCCCAAGTTTATTCTGTTTTTGGAGGAACGTGTTTTTACAATTGCAATAAAATTGCATAAGATGAGGCCATATCAAGTAAATTATATTTCCTTTTTACCTTGTAAAAGGCGTTCTTCACGCCTATTACTACATAAACTTAAAACTTTTTTGGAAAAAACCGATTACTATCACTTACTTTCTTATTCTCTATGCACAATGGCCATTTCGGGCGGGCAGGCCGCCCATCTTGCAGTATGCAACAACATAGTTCTTCACGCCTCATTCTTTATTTTTCCTTCTCCTTTGAAAAATGTCAAATTGCCCGAACTGGCACGGGCTAGCGTACATGGCAGGATGAGTGGGGAAAAACAACAACTTAACTCTTGGTATGAATGACTCTCGGTGTCTCAGTTCATGAACTTTGGTCTTATTTCTCCTTTCCTCTCACTCCCTCCTCTTCTCATAAAACGGGGCGGCCTCGAGGTGAGTACGATGGGTCACATCCGTACGTAAAAATGAGCAGTTCATACATGTAGTATAACATATCATTGCACGTCAGTCAAATCCCACACGGAAAAATTGTTGAATATGAACGGCGATGGAAGCAAGAAATTTTCACTCACGTTCATTCTACCTGTCTCAAAAATACTACATAATCTCAAGTAGTTGCTGCAATACATTCATAATTCTTAAAAAATTTGAGCTTTGAATGTTATTTCCTTCTCTCTCTCTATCGCTCTCAGTTAGAGAGAAGGAAAAATACTCAATTGATAACTAATAACTGAAATTCGCAACTATCCTAATGGCTACCTTTGAATTTGCCATAATTTGCAAAAAGTGTTCAGTCATTTCTGAAACTTCAGGTATAAATCCTTTCAAGTAGTGGATGGATTCAATTGCAAAGCAGGAAAAAATGTAAATACTTTATTCAAAAATACAATTAATGGTCAATAAGTTAAGTTCTATGCTTAGCACTAAGAATCATCGATTATTTGCTCATATCTTATGATTTTATATTTACAGAGTAATTGAGGACAGGCACCAATGAACAGCCTAATAGGCGTATAGGTCGTATTACGCCCATCTGCTATCGGATTCTACGTACCCTGGACTATGCTAGTGGTAGCGATAGAATAATAGATACGTAACGGCTCGAGGTCTCGAAAAACCTTTTTTTCCGAGTTAGTAAAGTCAGGCCTCTGGATCGATGGGTGCAAGAACGACCTATAAACGGGCTTATAAGGTGCTAGTTACCCCTTCCTTCACCCACATTCGATAATCTTTCATTTTCATTTTGTGTTAATCATATATATATATATATATAGAGTCGCTTTATAACGCACTCTGGCGTTCTACGACACCCAAACGCCACATATGCCTGTCTTCCCAGAGGTTATCGGGCAACTGACACCGCAACATCTCTTCGTCAACGCCCTGCCGCCAACCCTTTACGGGACGTCCCCGTCGCCTCTTCCCAGGTGGTACCCAATCCAAAACTTGTTTGGGCAACCTCTCCTCCGACATTCTTTGCACATGTCCATACCAGCATAACTGCCTGGACATGACGTCGTGCACGATATCTTTCTCAACCTTCATCACCTGGCGAATTCTCTCATTACGGACACGGTCCCGTCTCGAAATGCCGGCAGATCGCCGCCAAAAATCCATTTCAGTTGCCCTCAACATTTCTTGCGTTCTTTTCGTCAAAGGCCACACTTCACTACCATAGAGCACGATACTTTTAACGATGGCATCATATATCCGGTGCTTGTTTGCCTTTGAGATGCTCTTGAACCCCAGAGCTACCCCGTTCAGTGTGAATCAAGATGTTTTGAGTTAATCAAAGCGTGAATTAAAATGAATTAATACTTCATAATAGCCACCAAAACATGACTGATTGGGCCGTAATAGTGGCCTAATAAACCGCTAATGAAGAATGCACTAGCTAATGTGCGCTTCCAGCTAGATTGTATTAGCAAATGGATGTTTTTATACGAGCATTAAAAATAAACAAGTGGTTCGGAACAAAACAAAAGAATATGAACTATGCAAAACGATAATCCGGGTATCAGAACTTGGGCTGTATTTGAAAACGCCTCAATGCGGCGTGATACCTGACGCATTCCGGAGAGTTCAAATAGTCGTATCATTGCGCCTTAGAAATGCGACGGCAGAATACAATTGAAATAGCCTTCATACACGCTAGTCTTGTCGATCTCCTTTGACATTTAGCAGTCGTGAATGCATAGCTAACTGTGCGCTCCACCAGAAGTTTATTCATGACAAAACAGTGAGTTTTTATAGGATGATTGAAAACAAACAAATGGTAGGAAATAGAAACATAAAAATAAGAACATTGCAAAACGATAATCCGGATATCGGAATTGGCTATTGGTTTTGATGAAAACGCCTTCAAAATGCGGCGTGATACCTCACGCATCCGGAGAGTTTCAAATAAGTATTTGTATCATGCGCCGATAGAATGTGACGGAAGATTACAATTGAGGTCACCGCACCAAGAACAGCCTATAGGCGAATAGGTCGTTATTACGCCCATCTGCATTTCGGATTCTGCGTACCCTGGAGTATGCTGTGGTAGCGATAGAATATAGATACGTAACGGCTCGAGGTCGAAAAACCTTTTTTTCTCCGAGTTAAGTCACTGCCGCTGGATCGATGGGTGCAAGAACGACCTCTAAACGGGCCTATAAACTTAAGGGCCTCTAAGGTGCTAGTATAACCCCTTCCTTTACTCACTATCGATATTCTTTCATTTTTCGTTAATCATGCGTGATTAAAATGATTTATACATCATATTGCACCAGAATGACTGTTGGGCGTAATATATGGCCTAAAAACCGCTTTTTTAAATTAAATATATGAGAGTGTAAACCCAAAATGTATCGCAAAATCTACCCGGCCATCCTTCAATAGAAGGGTTATGGTCACCCAAAAACACCAAAACAGGGTACCTGCATAGATAGGTCTGCGCAAGATACAACAAAAAGAAAACTTTCAATGCGTTTTCTCTAAAACGCGGTTTCCAGTTATAGGCTGTTCTTGGTGCGGTGTCCTCAATTTCCGGGTTGGCATACAAAAAATCATTGCGCCGTTCCATGGAATTGAAAACACGTAAATTACACCTAATATATTATGCCTAAAAGAGTGGGCAAAGAATGTTTGAAATAGCTTAAGATTTCATTCCTACCACAACGTCTAAGTCATGTTTAAGTTTTAAAAACGTGTACGAAGTAAAAAACGACTGGAGGTTCTGTTCTCCTCCCATAAAAAATTAAACCAAACTGGCTCATTGATAAAATCTCCCTGTTATTTTTCTACTGCGGTAACAGGTCCCATCACCTCACGGACAGGTCGTTTAGGCTGCCCTATACGTCGAGAGACACTCGGATCACAACACGTACATCCTTAAAGTGCGGCCGCATCGCCTGGTCTCAATGGCAATATGAGTATAGGTCATTTTGATATGCAAGCTGCGTCAATGTTGGGCGTTTAACACAGATTTAATGCTAGTTCCGCTCCACATTACCTACGATATTCAACGACTGGGCACAGGGAAGCACCAACTCACAATAAAAGCTGTAAGTCTACGCCAAAAGTTTACGCACTTTTGAACTGCGACAGAAGATCGTGTCTGCATCGACATCAATTTCGCACGTAAAGATAAATGCCAACAGCGAGGAGTGGCGACATCGTTCTGTCGCAGTTCTAAAATGTGCGTAAACTATAGATAGGCGCGGACTAGAATGAAGAGGTGATTCTCTGAGGGTTTCGCACAATATTAATCCACATCTTCGACGAGAGGGATCAGCGAGCGAGGCTAGGATGATATACAGACGAGGAGGGAAATAAGAGAAATTGAAAGGGCAAAAAAACCATGGTAGGAGCAGAAGACTTCTCGGATGCCACAATCCACGCAAATTTTAAACATTAGGAACTGCACAGAATGTGTCAACGCTTTCACGCCCGGGGGTGGGTGTGATGGGAATATCGTCCATAGATATTTTTGATTATCACGACCTAACGGTTCCCGCTTACTCACCGCGGAAATTTTGTGAGGGACTCTCTAACTTTATTCATAATTTATTCTAGACGATTTTCCGGCCGCATCGTGGGGGGTGAGCAGAGGGCAGAAAAGACGATACCAAACAAGAGTCCTCGAAATATTTCATTCACCACGCTCAATGGACAACCGGCGGCCCATCGCCACAAATCGTCCTACGTGCGAATGTATTCTCAAACGTTTATTAATGGCAAACAAACTTGATTGTTAGTAAGAGATTCGCAAATCGTAAGTCGAGAAGCCTACTACAGACGGGTCGTGCAAAAATATACATACGCCTGTTCACGACAAAGATTCTACGTCGCCACTGAGAAATTTTAGTAATTCAGAGAAAGTATACGTCATTCATTCTCGTTTTTGCACATCTCTTTTTCGTTAATAACCACCCAATTCGTATGTCTCTTTTTGTCTAGAACTCAATTTTTGTCATTCATTTCGTCAAACGAAGGGCATTTATGCGAC